>NW_024037062.1:6666138-6740902 GCF_015706575.1 Patiria miniata
GACTCATTCTAAAAAAAGTGACTGTTTGAGTTTAGTTATTCTAAGGCAGTAACTCGAGTCACATTTAGTGCTTTGAAGGCAGTGCTCGAGTCAAGTCTTTAAAATAGCCACGTTGATTCGAGTTATGTCACATTCTTGCTTGAGTGACAAGAATTCGGGCGTGGAAGGATTTGGATGAATACTACCTAGAATTTCCTCCGTGTTGTGCAAAGTCGGATTTGATGAAACTGTCTAGTCCTTCGCCCTGAAGAGGATGAAGCTTTCCAATGGCGTAGCCAAGGGGGGCATGGGGGTGAGCACTTGCCCCCCCCCCCTCCCCACAAATTTTCCGTGCCCCTCCCCAGATGCCCCCCACCAAAACACTGATAAGGTCCCTTTTCCTTTTTTTCAGTTAGCCAAAGGCCTACCTTTTACAATCTCTTATGTCAATGAATATAGCGAGGCATTATAGGGCCCAACTGGGAAATACTGCAATAGGAAGTTTGCGATATGTGCCCCCATGATATTCTGACCCCCCCCCCCCGTGCCCCTCCACTCAAAAAATCCTAGCTACGCCACTGAAGCTTCCATGAATGGAAAAATGATTTTAAAAAAACCCAGTCAGTCCTGTCTGTTGGTCAGTGCGTGCGTGCGTGATTTAGAACACACTAGGCTGGCCCTCTGGGTCCAGCGCAAAGTTAGCCTTGAAAGATACACAGGTCAGGAAAGGACATTCATGTCAGGTTAGGTCAAGTCAGGTCAGGTCAGTCAGGTCAGGTCGGATTGGGTCGGTTGGGTCGGGTCCAGCTTATGCAAGTCTAAATCACAAGAGACAGTCAGTCCGGTCCGTTCGGTCGGTCTGTCAGTGCGTGCGTGCATTAAAGTGCACTAGGCTGGCCCTCTGGGACCAGCGCAAAAATAGTCAAGAAAGATGCATAGAAGGCCATGAGACACTTTAAAAGATCACTGACAGTAATAAATGATATCTAGAGACAACACAACACTGCAGGTGCACGCTTACACTCTATCTAAAGTGCTTTTATTGAATGAATATAAATTTAACACAGAAAAGAGACGTGGACAAAAAAGGTTTGTGCCATGATATGCCGAACTTTCTCTATCTTGTCTCTGACTACATAAATTGATTGGGCTTTAAGTTAATGGCCATCATTTGCAAACACTTTTTTATTGGCGTTTCAAGAAACATTACATAAATGCAATCAATCGGATGCAGGTTATTAATAACAAACAAATTGTCGAAATTATTAACAGTAGATGACTTGTCATACTTTTGAGAAAACTGTGACAATGCATTTTCATTTTTCTCACGCAAAGCATGTTTCCGTTGACAGTTTGAGGGTTTGGTCCTACCCATCGCGAGGAAATGATGGTTATTTCTCTTGTGTGGCAAAAGACAGCATACTAGTCGCATTTCACAGGATGTTCATTGCTATCACTTACTTACAAAAACATGGGACATTTCATGATATTTGACAGTTTAAATTTGCAAATGGTGTCGATTACCTTAAACCTCTTTAAAATGTAAAGGAAAAAGAAAGAAAAAAGAAAAGAAAAGAAAACTAGACAAGATAAGTTTGCGGTAGAACCATGTCAATAAATCTTTTTTGTGAGTATATGTGGTTCTGAAACGTCCCTCCTGTTCTTTTCGGGCACACATACTCACAAAAGAGATATGTTCACATTGTGCTACCGCAAACTTATCTTATGTTAATATCTTTCCACCATGCAAATATTAAAACGTCAAAAGAAAACTATTTGCTGAAAAAAATAGTTCCAGTTCTTTTTTTGAAATTTATTTCCACCAGTTACTGAACTGCATGTATATGCTTAACCATGTTCAAAAGGACAATTAAGAAATAGTAATAATCTATATAATTATGCCCACTTCTTAGGCCGAAAAAAAGTTCTGCTTCCGGTTACCCGACCGACCCTATTTTTAGGCTGCGACCCAAAAAATTGTATCGGCAATTCCCCCCCCCCCAAAAAAAAGAGAAAATAATGAATGAATAAATAAAAATAAAAACCTGTTGTCTTTTCTGTCTCCACAAAATACCTCTCAACAACCCTTTTGCGTCAAAAAAAAATGCTTTTTTTTTTCGTTTTCTTACTTACATTCGCTATTTTTTTTTCAAAAGAAACCTCCGTTATTTTTACAAATTCGCTTTGCAATATAACTAGTTCGCAATTCGATGTCACGGTGACTATAATCACGAGCGTAAGCTCAATGCGGCGGCGATCTGGTTAATTCACAGAATGATCTAGCTTGTCTGTGTATGTATTTTCCATGTTGCACTACATGTACTCGTATTTGGAGTGATACAATGCAGCCTGTTTTTCTCGAAAATTTCGACCGTGAAAACGAGGTCTGCTGGCCGCTGGCCACACATGCACAGTGCATCACTCACTGCGGAGTTTTGGCCAGCTTCCCGTCTTGACTAGCGTTGTGCATATGTTGCGAACGACCTGAATTTTCCATTATTTTTTTAAGAATTATCGAACGTTAATATATTGGCAATAATTAAGGTAGGTATAATTTACTTTTTGTGGCCATTTTGTGTATAGCTTTCGTAGTGCAATGGAAATAGTTTAGGCTAAAACTTCGCATATAATTGAATACCCCATTCAATTTGCATAAAAAAAATGGCCAAAAAAAAGAAATTCCGACCGACCAACCCTATTTTTGAAAGGCATGTAATCGGAAGCAGAACTCTTTTTTTGGCCTTTTATAAGAAAATGTTGTATACCAGATTTGCTAATATAATAAAATAAGCTATATTGGATATTTGAACAGTTTCATGCAAAATGTATTGGAATTTTAAAGTCCTATGCGGAAAAAAAATGTTTGCAGTGCATACTGAATAATATTCGTCCATGGGTTTACGAAGCGATTTTGAGTGGGGAAACTCTTTTGTATTGACTCAAATTCACCCACTTCAAATTGCGTCCTCTTATTGTGTCCATCATACTTCAACAAGGATAATAGTTTGTGAGGCTTGAATTTATTATCCAAGTTTCAGGTGCACTTTCATCCGGAGATTGGCAAACCTTGGTGCTTTCCGGGTCCAAAAAAAAAATGTCCTGTGCAAAATGTCTGACATTTTCCAGAGAAAATGTTGAAAACACCCGTTTGTTTACATATTGCTCGTCAGCAATTTTTGCCTCTCCTTTCAATTATTTCAATTAGTGAAAAAAGCCATTGAATTTCAAAGCAAAAGTGAAAACGTCACTTTCACGGTAGTGTTGTGTGCATGGTACTTTTTCTACTTGTCATCAATCTTTCCAATGATTATTATTTCGTGAGCTATGTTTTTTTCGTGAGCTATGTTTTTAGAGCCCAAAAGATCGCAACCGGCCAAAAGTGCACATTTAAGAGTATTGTATTTTGAGTGAAAACAATTTCATGTTCTAGCAGGTCTTCCAAAATACAATTTTCACAATTTACTTCTTGAAAAAAGGGATACTACAAAATGAAAATACATGCCATTGTGTATTATCACTGATTAAGCCAATAAGAATCTAAAAAAATCTAGAAAAAAAAACCTGTTAACCATCAGTTTTTATACAAATAATTTCTTTTGTCGGCATCAATATAGCACGGGAAACTCCTGCCTCTAAAGCTCATTGGGACATTTGACAACTCAAAACTGAGGAAGAGTCTATATCTTAAATATGGGTTAACCGTTAGACTGGTTCCGGGTCCCTCCATCATAGCCCTTACTCCGAGTGTAGGAGGTGGGAACAAGTCCGGACGTCCATATTAGGGACTCAGGAGGAGCACTTAAAGTGCAATTCTCTTTTGCTTTTGAGCATTTGTTTTTAGATTAACAACAAAATCTATCAAAATCATGAGAAGGGTGCATAACAACTATTAAACGTGTTGAATTTGCAGCTAAGTGGATACTAGACATTTTGAGAACAAATGCAACATTAATAGAGTCTTTTGTAAATGGACTGCGTTGCTAGCGCACATACAGAACAGTGCACATATTAATAAAATAGTCACCTTCAAAGAATGTTTCTTCCGAATGATACCATTTCAGGCAGGGAACTTGTTACGAGTTCTGTCTCCGTTTTGAGCGAGGATTTCTTGTTAAAATCGGTTGGTACATTTCTAGGTAATTGCAACAGTGTTGCTATGTGCCTTAATTTGTTGAATGGAGCATTCTGTGCCTGATGTGGGCAGACCTTTATAAAATCACCTTCAAAGATTGTTTCTTCCGAATGATACCTTTTCAGGCATGAAACTTGCTACCAGTCCTATCTTCCTTTTGAGCGAGGATTTTCTTGTTAAATCGCTAGGTACGATTCGCGGAAACTGCAAATGTTCCTATGTGCCTTTTTTGTCGAATTTCCAGCGAGCACTTGAGCAAGGTTTTCCCAAGCTAGCATCGATGGAATTTACTCCTTAATTGTGCAGCCGAGGACTTCAAACCTCATGCAGCAGTGTCCATGACACCGAGTAGGCAGGATACGCAGGAATCTGGCCTGGAAAGCCTTCGGGAAAGTGGTGGTCACGTGGGTGTTTCTGTCCGAGTTTCCAGGGAACTGTGGAGTAAACGATATGAACACGATTTTGAAACCAGCGTTGAAAGGTTAACGGGGATGAGTTTTCCCTTGCAGTCACACGGTTTTAACAGGATGGACAGAGGGAGGGACAGAGGACAGAGGGTCATATGGCATGTATACTCATAGATTTCAGGGTTTTGTAGAATCAGTAAAATAAATAAAGATTTAAAGTATTTAAAACACTAAAGCAAAAAAACAGATTTGTTGATTGGAAAATGGTTGGAAGGAAACATAAGTCGATCTGACAACAAATCCCAAGGTTACCTTTTGTTCCCTTCTCATTACAGCCCTACTTCTTTTTTTCCATTTACTTTTAAATTCAAGAGATACGAGGAATTATGTTCACTTGGGACTTGAACCCACGACATTGTGCTGGTTGGAATCTGATCTGGCTTTCCTTTTCATCCAAATCTGCGCACATCAACAGGAGGTCGTGGGTTAGAGCCCTGGCCAATCGACTGAGTAAGCTGTGAAGTTTATCTCACAAACCCTCTGACAATACTTTACAAGTATTATATTCACTGTGTGGACTTCCAAACAAAAGAGGTCCACATAAACTATGTAGCAGCGACGTTGTGTGGATTTATCCACGTCCACACAATGTTTTCCCCTCTCTGGAAAACAGGTTTAGAGGCATTTTTGGGTAAGGTTTATCCGTGGCAAAATGAAGAGAAACACCAAAGGGAATCATAGAAAACAAATTGGGTTGAAAAAAATTTCACAGTGTGAGTTAAATTAGTTTTTTTTTCACAGGTTTTTCTTAACTACGCGAAAACAAAGGAATGTCTGCGCACTACGTATGTAACGCAAACAAGTCAGAGTAAACAGTGTTTATGAAATTACATTGGTGAAAGGGCAAACTGAGCGATGTGACTATACCTTCATTGGTGAACATGATCCATCATTAGTGACGTCAGTCCAATCTACGCCATCATCGCTGAAGGCTACTTTGAAGTCTGTCACCCATTGGTCAAAGTTACCATAGATGTAATCCCCGCGCCCCTGGGTGATAACGTCAGTGATGATGACACTACCGAGGTCGACTTGGACCCATGGATTGGGGTCACGGTAATTACACCAGGCTGCGGACCCTCTTGTGGCTGCAGAGTAAGCAGATAATCAAACCTGCTAAGCATAAAATTCCGCTTAGCAAATGTATGCACTAAAAACTGAGAACCTGCCACAAGCCTTACACCAGGCTACACTTGCAAAGCGGATAATAAGGAGAAAGCATCGCATGGCTAATTCATGCTCATCAACAAACGGGAGGAAAACAGTCACAAGCAATGCACATACTTTTTGGTGGTAACACTTCTTCCCTTTATGCATGGACGTCGCCAGGATTTTTTCTAGAGGGGGCAAAAATTCTTTTTTTGCAAAAAAATTCTTGTATTTATCAACACATTCTCGATTTATCAGTTTTAGAGGGGGGCAGGGACATTTTGCCCCCCCCCCCTCAACTCATTAAATTTACACCACTTTGTCTTCGCGCCTCTTTTTCTTTTCTTTTTTTTTCATTTTTTTTTCTTCATTTTTTTTTTTTTTTTTTTGCATGGGCGTCGCGAGTGGGGGGGGGGGGGGGGAGGCAAGTGCCCCCTTGCCCCCCCCCCTCGCGACGCCCATGCCTTTATGTGATTTAGAAGTTGTGCTGAGCGCCTGTATGGGTGTCAACCAATGAGGAACTTACGCGACTTGTGAAAGCTGTGAAACTTTCTGACCACAAAATGTGTTATGATAACATTGATAAAAAATGATAAAAAGTCTTATTTTTTGGTGTGCATTTTTGTCACCTTTAACGAATTATTTAGTTTGAGTTGCTTTATTCTTTATCCCATGTTGAACAAAAATAAAATTACCTTCAAGGTTAAGCCGAGCCCTGGTGGGTCCGAAATGGGCCCAGTTCCTCCACATTGACGACACAGTGATGCTTGCATCTGGGATGCGTCCATCTTCCATCCCTAAGGGTCCTACGTCAGAGCACTCCAAAATATCTGTCGGAGAAGAGGGAAAAAATCAATGAGGGTGGGAGGCGGTTTATTAAAACAATCACAACCATTTTTATTGATATGACGGCGGATTCCACCTTCTCCTGATCTTTGAAACGTGATATGAGACTTGATCACTTTATAATCCAATGTATTACATGAAAAGGAAACTACCAGAAAGGCCTTGGCAATATTGCATTCTAAGATACTTATAAAAAACAATAGTGGCTTCTGTGGCCCAAAATGTTTGAAACAACACTAATATTTGTCTTATTATTGAACACCACGACTGAATCACCCCCTTTATCGGTACCTCCATGTCTCATATCGTTTGAATATTTTTACTGCTTCCAAATATCATCGCTCCCTGTCACTTTCCAATCAGGAAGATATACATGAATGTACACACTATGAGGTCTCAGCAACTCTCTTGTTGGCCCCATTCTACTGGCCTTGCATAAAGTGTGAAATCATCGTTCAAATAATCCACGAAAGAGAAAAATTATTAAATTCATATTTATTAACCTATCAAGAATACTGGCAAGCAATGACACAGAAAGCACTGGATGACTGTGTTCCTTTGGGTATATTCCGGCGGTTAATGTATTATTAATGACATAACATAACATACAGAAAGGCTTCAGTGACCACGCTTTTAGTGAACACATTTGTCCTTGAGTACGGCAGCCTTTATTTGGGGGATCCGGCACCACCCGGTCACCGTTTTAGAATCGTACGAGCTTTTCTTTCTTCTTCCGGACGATAATTCTCGGCCACTTTTCTTCAAACCGTTCACAGCAGGAACTTGAAACTTGGAATGAAAATCAAAACTGATACAAAGGTCACGTCATCATGACATCATCTGGTATCAATTACAAAAGCGTCATTTTTAACTCATTGACAAAATAAACAATCACGTTAATATAGGTTTTCCCGGGCAATATTCCCAAGTATTCATTCATTCATTGTAACGTCTGTGTCATTCAATTTTGATTAAAGTTAAAAGATCACGCATATCGTCATTCGACCATCAAAAAGAATCATTCATTTTCACTATCCCAGCAATATGTCGTCTTTTCGCTTCACTAAATTAAAAGTATCGTCTTGTTCATTCAATTTCATCTGAACTAGCAGTAAGGGGTTGATCGGAAATTCCTTTTTTTTTTTTATTAATGGGCAAACATATGTTACATTTTGTCAAGCATCTGTTTACTTCCTGCATGTCCGTATTCCTTTAAAATTCTAAATTATCTCAGCATAAATTACAGGTTTTCCCGGCCAATTTCCTGAAATGCTCATTCACTTCTGAAAATCGGTCGTTCATTTTCGTCTAAATTTGAGAATCGCTCGGAACACTCGTTTCATTTTCGCTACCAGAACAGTCGATTCCATTTCAGTTCAATCAATTAAGTGATTGAGCAGCACCTTTCGTTTATGTCCATTCAGATTCGTTTACAAGACTTCTATTTCGCTTTAAGAAGGCGATTTCAAACATTGACCATTCTATTTCACTTTTAGTTTAATGACATCGGCACCAGATACAATTGGTGGTTTCTTTTTCATTAACCGTCAATCAAATTAGCTGTACCTGAAATCAATTTAGAAAAGGTATGCTTGCGTGAATGAATGCACATGTAACGTTATTGGCAGTCTGTTTCTCAAAACCGAATGTATGGACAGTAAAAACGATTGAACTTTCGTTGAACTGAAAAGGGATGAATAAAGACATGCATTCAAATTCAGACGAAAAGGAAAGACCGATTTTCAGAAGTGAATGAACATTTCAGAAAATTGGCCGGAAAAACCTATACTTTTGATTCCGGATCATAAAGACGCTTGATCTTTACTTTCTGTGCTACCGAAAAGTGCAATGAGAAATGAATATAATAACTTGAATACGAAAACATCTTCCTACAATCAAACACAATTGATTATACATAAATGTTTAACGTGGGATGTAAAACACAATCAATACCATGATGACATCACTACTTGAAAGACCACCCTCTAACAGCAAGTGAAATAAAAGATTTCTTTTTAACTATAGGTTTTCCCGGCAAACGTTCAGAAGTTAATGAACATTTTAGGAAATTGGCCGGGAAAACCTATATTTGCTAACTTGTACCATATGGAGTCTTAAGACGACCACAACTATTTGGCGAAGTTTCCGAATTTTCACACGTTATTTACGTTAGGCATCCTAAAGCTATATAAACTAAACCAGATAAATCCTAAACCAGATAAGGCGTAAAATATACGTACACCTTCACGTCCGGGTAATTGTTGTATTAGGGGGAAGTTCTTTTCATATGATCTTGCATATGTATTTCTTCTTAAGTAAATCAACATTCATTGTGCACATGTTTTGACTTTCGACAGAACATGTATACACATGCTGTGAACATGTACATGTACATTTGTACTTGTATGAGTACTGTGCAGAATGTTCGCGCCATAGAGTTATATTAAAAACAAACTAGAGAGCGCACTCATCACTTGACCCCGTGCTGGCAAGGACATTTTGTAAGTGGGCAAAGCACATGCGCACAACACATAACGTTCGGCAAAACAGCACGGCGGTTAATGTATTATTAATGACATAACATAACATACAGAAAGGCTTCAGTGACCACGCTTTTAGTGAACATATTTGTCCTTGAGTACGGCAGCCTTTATTTGGGGGATCCGGCACCACCCGGTCACCGTTTTAGAATCGTACGAGCTTTTCTTTCTTCTTCCGGACGATAATTCTCGGCCACTTTTCTTCAAACCGTTCACAGCAGGAACTTGAAACTTGGAATGAAAATCAAAACTGATACAAAGGTCACGTCATCATGACATCATCTGGTATCAATTACAAAAGCGTCATTTTTAACTCATTGACAAAATAAACAATCACGTTAATATAGGTGGTCCCGGGCAATATTCCCAAGTATTCATTCATTCATTGTAACGTCTGTGTCATTCAATTTTGATTAAAGTTAAAAGATCACGCATATCGTCATTCGACCATCAAAAAGAATCATTCATTTTCACTATCCCAGCAATATGTCGTCTTTTCGCTTCACTAAATTAAAAGTATCGTCTTGTTCATTCAATTTCATCTGAACTAGCAGTAAGGGGTTGATCGGAAATTCCTTTTTTTTTTTATTAATGGGCAAACATATGTTACATTTTGTCAAGCATCTGTTTACTTCCTGCATGTCCGTATTCCTTTAAAATTCTAAATTATCTCAGCATAAATTACAGGTTTTCCCGGCCAATTTCCTGAAATGCTCATTCACTTCTGAAAATCGGTCGTTCATTTTCGTCTAAATTTGAGAATCGCTCGGAACACTCGTTTCATTTTCGCTACCAGAACAGTCGATTCCATTTCAGTTCAATCAATTAAGTGATTGAGCAGCACCTTTCGTTTATGTCCATTCAGATTCGTTTACAAGACTTCTATTTCGCTTTAAGAAGGCGATTTCAAACATTGACCATTCTATTTCACTTTTAGTTTAATGACATTGGCACCAGATACAATTGGTGGTTTCTTTTTCATTAACCGTCAATCAAATTAGCTGTACCTGAAATCAATTTAGAAAAGGTATGCTTGCGTGAATGAATGCACATGTAACGTTATTGGCAGTCTGTTTCTCAAAACCGAATGTATGGACAGTAAAAACGATTGAACTTTCGTTGAACTGAAAAGGGATGAATAAAGACATGCATTCAAATTCAGACGAAAAGGAAAGACCGATTTTCAGAAGTGAATGAACATTTCAGAAAATTGGCCGGAAAAACCTATACTTTTGATTCCGGATCATAAAGACGCTTGATCTTTACTTTCTGTGCTACCGAAAAGTGCAATGAGAAATGAATATAATAACTTGAATACGAAAACATCTTCCTACAATCAAACACAATTGATTATACATAAATGTTTAACGTGGGATGTAAAACACAATCAATACCATGATGACATCACTACTTGAAAGACCACCCTCTAACAGCAAGTGAAATAAAAGATTTCTTTTTAACTATAGGTTTTCCCGGCAAACGTTCAGAAGTTAATGAACATTTTAGGAAATTGGCCGGGAAAACCTATATTTGCTAACTTGTACCATATGGAGTCTTAAGACGACCACAACTATTTGGCGAAGTTTCCGAATTTTCACACGTTATTTACGTTAGGCATCCTAAAGCTATATAAACTAAACCAGATAAATCCTAAACCAGATAAGGCGTAAAATATACGTACACCTTCACGTCCGGGTAATTGTTGTATTAGGGGGAAGTTCTTTTCATATGATCTTGCATATGTATTTCTTCTTAAGTAAATCAACATTCATTGTGCACATGTTTTGACTTTCGACAGAACATGTATACACATGCTGTGAACATGTACATGTACATTTGTACTTGTATGAGTACTGTGCAGAATGTTCGCGCCATAGAGTTATATTAAAAACAAACTAGAGAGCGCACTCATCACTTGACCCCGTGCTGGCAAGGACATTTTGTAAGTGGGCAAAGCACATGCGCACAACACATAACGTTCGGCAAAACAGCACGGTAAAACAAGGCATCGTCGGGGGGGGGGGATTGATAAGTGGAACCAACAGTGAAAAAAAATTACCCTCCTCTTGAAATATTTGCGTATCTGAACAGAAATTAATCCACATTTGCAGACTTGCTGGATCTTCCTGTGGATTGCGATGGCTTTTTTTTTTTCATTTTCAATTTTTGACTTTACAGGAATTCCATGACGTCTGTTTGCAGCGCTGGCTGTAATAAAACCTGTTGATCTAGGAGCCTTAACATTCATAAGGTTTTATTTTTTTCTCAGTGTGCACTTCACTCTGATGCTTTCTATTTTGCCTTTGAATATTCCTGTTTGACATGGTATTTGGAAATGTTACTGATTAACTTGAAAACAGAAAAACATCAGCCAGATGACTAGTTGCGCCCCCCCCCCGATTAGTTTCATGTTTCCTGGGTCACTTCGTCCATCAGAAATCCTGTTCATATTTGCTATAAGCCCAAAAAAGAAAATATTCGGTCTCTGGTCAGACCGAAGTTCCGGAATTGACGCGAGGACGCGGCATTTTTTTTTTTTGATTTTTTTTTTCTTCAAGCTTGGATTGTACAGACAAGGTGGGGTACTATTTCGCTTTTTTTGGTGTCCTCATGTACACTGGTGTCCTCCATAATTTGCCTTGGTGCTCTCGATCATTTGCCTTGGTGCAATTTCCCATTCCTTGGTGCTCTTTGGTAAAAAAAAAAATGAGGAGGTGCGGCAATAGAGGGCGCCGTTGGAGCTACCGCGGAACATTTTGGAAAAAAAAAATTGACGCGCATGATTAAAATCGACGCGCGCGCTGACCAGAGACCGACTTATTTTTTTTTGGCCTAAACCTAGGGAAACCGCAAAGATTTTCTAATACTGCAGACTGTCGGATAGCTCTACAAACATGAAACAGCCTGAGGGCTGTAAACAGCCAACACCGCGAAAGATACGCATTGCAGTCAATCCTGAAGTGTGCACATCCGGGTATTTTTTTTGCCCACTTACAAAATGGCGGTGAGGACCACAGGGTGGCACGTCTGCATTGTGCGTGCGGTATAGTGAATGCGCGCTCTACTTTTTATAATATAACTCTATGGTTCGCGCATTGTTTCGGGGCTGAAGTGGCACGCGTGTTAATGTGGCGCTTCTACTTCTGAAAAAAAATGTTAGTGATGGAATGGAGAGGGTTTGCACCGATTCTTCTGGATATAGATTGATGTAAAGTCCAACTTGAGTCAAAGTCTACATCAGGAATGTAGTTTGCCCCAGGAGGAGCTGAGACAAAACACTCAGTAGGGAGTCCATTGGTTTGGGGCCGAGTAACTATAACCACGCAACAATTAGTCAATTTCAAACCGTGCTAATAAGTATCCTGATATCCAGAGGAATACTGACTCTTTTTATCAAAAACATTAATTCAGAACTTTCCATTCATTTAGATGAACAAAGAATGAATTTTCAACTTTAGCTTTCCATATATCGACCGATTGCGCCTAACATTACCGTGCGCCGCCACTTTTCTAATTGATAAATCCTAGCTGTTTTTGTCAGAACTTTATTAATAGAAATGGTACAGACTACTAGTACACACACGTACCCAGAAATTCACACTATTATTGAAACAGTGGTACCAAAAGAAATGATAAAAAGCTATCCGCACCTTTCCGCAAGCATTTTTAAAGGTCGGGTACAGAGGCAAAACGAGAACATTTAGTAAAAACGATCGCGATGTTTTTTTGTGTAGCGGCAACTAGACTGACAGTCTTATGGTGGCCCTGAAGGGACATCGCATATCGCAAACGTGTGCGCATACGTATGCGATGTCGCGAAATTTATCGCGAATGTGTGCGCACACGTATGCAATGTCGTGAAACAATTCGCGAATATGTGCGCACACGTATGCGATGTCGCGAAATTTATCGCGAATATGTGCGCACACGTATGCGATGTCGCGAAATTTATCGCGAATATATGCGCACACGTATGCGATGTCGTGAAATTTATCGCGAATATGTGCGCACACGTATGCGAATTTGTTTGCAATGTCGTGAATTTTATTGCATACCTTGTCGCATACCTTTCAGTAAAATTCCTAATGAACTGGGGAGTTGTAGCAGCTAGTCTGGAATCTAGACGTACTGTTAGATATAAATAGGGTCTGACTAATAAACCTGTCGAGCGCAAACTTGCTACTTGCCCAACTTTGAAATTTGCGCGCGCAAGTTTGAAACTCACGTGGTGTCATATTTCAGCCAATAAATTTGCGCACGCAAATTTAAATTGCCGTGATTTGCAGGTGTTGCGATCAATTTGTACTTGAACTGCACGTTCTATTAATGATAAATGAACTGCTGCGAACTGCTAATAATACCACCTAGATAAAATTACTTGATCTTCCCAGTAGATGGATGAAATGGATTATGCAATAAAAATTCAAATTTATAAAACTATGTTGGGTACATTTTGTTTTAAAGGGGTGTTATAGGTCAGCAGCACTCCCTTTTGTGCACTTTTAGAGTGGAAAATGGAGACTCCTGATTAGGGCCTTAATTAACAGCTAATTAACGACATCGCATACGTATGCGCACATATTTGCGATAAATTTCACGACATCGCATACGTGTGCGCACATATTCGCGATAAATTTCACGACATCGCATACGTGTGCGCACATATTCGCGATAAATTTCACGACATTGCATACGTGGGCGCACATATTCGCGATAAATTTTGCGACATCGCACACGTGTGCGCACACGTTTGCGATATGCGATGTCCCTTCAGGGCCACCATACAGTCTACTACTGCATGTTATTGTACGCATTGGTCCATTGCCAGACTTACATGTAGTCTCGCACGCGATAACAGTAATAACCCGTGCACACTTATTCCGTGTTGCTGCGTTGTGTGGAGCGGGATCGGAACTATACTTTGCTCGTGCCCAACGGAGGGCCGTCTGGCATTGTCTGGTCGCATCGCGGTGTTTGCTCGGCGCACACCTGGACAGTTCGAAGGTCCGGGGGTGAATCGTAACTTTTTTGTTATCAGTGGTAAAAACCTGATTCAAAAATCAAGTCATTGTTTATTTAATGAGAATTCCTTTGATATCAAACATTTCGAAAGGTTTGAAACATTTATATTTATGGAACATGTTGAAAGTAAATACAGCAATTCTTACAGGATTGAAATTCCAAATTTAGCAATTTAAATGGTTGTATCTCTAAAGTAGAAACACCTATCAAGCTGATTCAAACACCATTGATTTTATTGTGTAATGTTGTTTTCAGTGATACACAAATGAATGATATTTCTTTGAAAAACCAAATGAAATTCAATGGAACCCCTGCACTCAGTAAGGACAAAATTAAAATGTTGAGAGGGCGAAAGCACGAGGCAATGACGGGCGACGGAAGGAGCGACGTTCAGGCACAAAAATCTGCAAGATAAAAAGGACGACGCGACGGGCACGACGTGATGATGCAACGGTGCAGTCGTGCCGTCGCCTCGAGCAGTGGCCGGAGTCGCGTGTTGAAGAGGCGATGCACTGTGTCATCAATAGTACACCATAGGTTAGAATCTCCGTGATTCTTCAAATGTTCGATTTGTTTCCCGAACGCAGCTTCAAAGAATATGATGTCCTTAAAGGAATATAGAACGCTTGAATAGCATTTAGGGGCACTGAATATTCCTTAACAAAAGCCTTTTGTTTTGCGCTCGTTTCTTGTAAACAAAGCGTGATGTCATTAGGTCTTAGGCATAATTATTACAATCCGCTCCGTTCACAAGTACCCCCTCACCGGCAAAGAGAGTACAGTTGGGGGTGACCGACTGATATGCCATCTTGCCTGAATGCAATTAATTTTATGCGAAGCGCGACCTCTGCGTGTAAATAGAACAATTCCCTTGGTGTACGTGCGTCACACACAAGGAACAGTGCGCGTCAACCAGTGAAATGTCCCGCCCATGGGACGTCGTTGCTAGGTAAAAGGGCGCCCTCTTTTGGTAGCGCACGGAGCTCATAGGCCTATTCTCAACATGACAGTTGAAGTAATCATGTCACTTGGTGGTCGGTCGGTCTGTCTGTCTGTCGGGCTGTCGGGCTGTCCGTCCCCAAAAATTGACCAAAAATAAATGACTAATTTACCAAATGCCGTGGTCATACATGCACTTTTGCTGACAGTTTTCGGAACAGCGATTATGTTCGATCGATGCGCATGCGCGTTTATTTCCACAAACGAGGGATGATTTACGTCACACCTACTGCAGGTTTTCCAGGCCAATTTCCGATTTGTTTTTATCAATTTCGTGTGAGTTTTGCACATGTGGTCAAATTGGGGTTGATTTTTCATTTGGGGGGCATTCAATTTCGTTTTAAGGCATCCAAAATTTGGCACTGAATGTTCATTTTCGTTTTGGGGCATTCTCTTTCGTTTTGGTACATTCAAGACTTACTTTGTAGCATTCTTAAATTAAGTCTTTGCAACCTTTTGCCGTTTGACACATTCAAATTAGCGAACGTCGGTGGGCTTATAAATCCCGGTACATACCGTTTTGGATTTCCTTTAAAACAAAAACCGTAAACCAACCACTGACCGTTTTATCGTTTTACAAATTTGTAAAACGGTCAAACGGTATTAAGATAAATAAGGTTATTCCGTTTGATCAGTTAAGTAAAATTCATTACAGCATAACAATCAATGATTTTATATTACAGTTTTACACAAATAACTTTAAAAAAACAGCAAAGCGGTCAGTATTGAATGCAGACTGTTTTTTTTTTATATTTCAGTGTCATAGTTAACTTCACAGTCCGTGGTGCATTTTTTTGTGGCGGTGGGCAAGGGGGTGGAGCTAGGGGGACCATGCCGTGCATGAAGAAGTGTTACTGTATGGTTATTGGCATAATTAATGCGTGGTGTGATTCTTGGCATTACCCTGAAGGCCCCACCTACGGTGCTTAAAGAGCTGCAAGCAAAAATGGCGCTGAAAATTTCAAGGAGGACATTTCACAATGGATACAGGATGGTAAGACGTGTGAAGAAGTTGCAGATATGTTGAAGGAATATCGGCGCGGCTCTTCAATAGCCAATATTCGCAAATTCTGTCGTGAGAACGACATAAACTTAATATAAGGAGGGCAATTTCCCCGGCAGTGACTCGATCCCAAGGACACATTAACATTCCAAGGTGCCTTGCTTAATCAAAAAATGGTCGACAAGATTATTGACCGTTTTGTCATTGTCACGTTAGTGTAAAACAGCACTCTAAAAATAAAGCAACTAACCGTTTATCGTTTTGTACAATTAAAAACAACAACAAAAAGGTAGTTTTTTCGGTGATTTAACACCGTTTGACCGTTTGACTAAACTGTAAAACGACAAAACGGTATGTTCCGGGATTCTTATAGCGTATTACCATGGTTTTTGTTTCTTATTCGTTTATGGGCAATCACTTTCATCCTTTGGTCATTCAAATTAATCAGATGTTTTAATTGATATATTTTCCCATTTTCCTCCGAGGTTAATTATTCCCCCCCCCCTCCCCCCCCCAAAAAAAATCGGACTGTAAAATTTAAAAATGTAACAAATTAACTGATATGAGGAAAACAAGTTGTACCAAAATAATGAAAAGAAAAGGGCTAAGATGATTTCTTTTTCACTGTTGATCTGTTCTACTTTTTTGAACGTTTGATCAAGGGGCTTTTGTTAAAAAAGACGATTTCTTGATGTAGGTCTGTTTGATAATGGTTGTAACATCGCGAACACTTCTCTTGCTTGGGTAATTTCTTAAATGTTTTCTTGCGAATGTCTGACCGAACAACCTTATTTGCAAGTTTTATTTTCCATTTTGATGGGTGTTTTTGGTGCCTTCTCCGTTTTTATGCTAATGCAAAGTTTCATATTCATTAGAAAACACGGCTATTTCAGCAAAAAAAGTTGTTGCTGTCATAAATTTCTTTAATTTGGTGATTATATGATGTGTCAGTACATGGCAGTAAGCCAATTACCAACCCTTTCCCACAAATGATTTCAATTAGCAAATTTTGGATGAATAATTTGAAAGAAAATCCCTAAACTGAACAGTGTCTTCCTGAAATGACATCACAGTAACAGCATTAGTCCGGAAAAACATAGAAATTTGCAATAAGATTAACCCAAAAAGTGTTGTCAAATGTGTAGTTTTCTAACATTTCACAGAGTTGCGCAAAAAGAATTCATGAGAAAAATTCCTTGCACATACCCTTTAATTAAGAAAGAAAGTCAATCTACGGTTTGAAGTCATCAAATATGATTTACGCTAAGGAATACGGACACGTATGAAGTCTTAAAAGATGTTTGACAAAATGTAAAACATGTTTGCCCATTAATGAAAACGAATGCCCGATCAACCCCTTACTAATGGTTAAGACGAAATTGAATGAACAACGCGATATTTTTAATATGAATGCATCTTTGATAGGGACGAGTGAAGCTACAAGGCGATAGAATGCTCGGATAGTGAAATTGAAGGATTCTTTTTGATTGTCGAATGCCGATCTGCACGATCTTTCAATGTCAATCTAAATCGAATGAGCCAGGCGTTAAATTGAATGAATACTTGGTGAAATTGGCCGGGAAAACCTATACATCTTTTAATTTAACACTTTCACATTAACCTTATTTTCAAGTTTTTATTTTTGTTTCATTATGAGGGGTGTTTTTGGTGCCTTCTCTGTTTATATGCTGATGCAAAGTTCCATATTCATGAGCAAAACGTTGATATATTCCGGGCAGATTAATGTTACATGGCTATTTCAGCACAAACAAGTTCCTGGAATTTTGGGTATTTTGCCGTCATAATATTCTTTCCTTTGGTGATTCTTTGTTTAAGTATACATGCATGGCAGTAAGCCAATGAGCAATCTTTTCACACAAATGTTTTCAGTTAGCAAATTTCAGGTGAATAATTTGAAAGAAAACCCCTAAACTGAACAGTGTCTTCCTGAAATCACATCACAGCACCAGCGCCATCAGTAATCCGGAAAAGCATGGACATTTTTAAATGTTTAAAGCCCCTGTCACACCTTTGAGTATCCTAATTCCTTATGAGTTCCTTATCGAAAATTTTCAATACGCAGCCGTACGCTCAATTAATGTCGAAATGTTTTGATTACTTTGACTTATGTGCGACGCACATCTAGCGTACAAGTAACGAATTCAGCGCATCCACTGCGTATGAGTTGCGTATGCAGTGCACAACATTATATTTTGGGCTGCGAATAGGTCAGTATGCAGTGCGCATGCCGAGCGTATTTCGGACGCACCCGACTTATGCCGACCGCATGCTTGACGCACTTCTGAGCGTATTCCCTCCGCATTTCCGCCGCTCGCCATTCAGCGTGCGTTGCATCTGCGCTGCAAGTACGCTATGTATACGTCCGATACAGGCGGCTCATATGCTGACGGGGTGCGTCACGAACACATAGCGTACTCGTAACGCACTCGACCGATGTGGGACCAATGCGCTGCGTATTTATAACTTATGACCTGCGTAACAGCGTACGCAGCGTAGTTTTGTGCATGCCCAAAACTATCCTGCGTACTGGGCCGTACCATGCGTATATCTGCGTACATAAAACCTACACAAAACGATAGAGATGCATATAAGGTGCGTATTGTGCGTACGACTGCGTATGAAAAAAATGTCAATGCGCAACTAATAAGGAATAAGGATACGCAGAAGTGTGACAGGGCCCTAAAGACGTGCGCTTTGCAATAAGACTAACCAAAAGAGGATGTCAACATACATTTCAGAGTAGTAGAAAGTTGCACAAAATGCATTCCTGAGAAAAATTCATTGCACGGACCCTTTAATTAAGGAAGTGAGGTGTGCAATTATGGATTGAAGACACCAGGTATGATGCAGGAAGTCTTAAAACAAGCTTGACAAAAGGTAAAATTTTGCCCATTAATGAAAGGGAATGTCCGATCAACCCCTTACTACTGGTTCAGACGAAATTGAATCAACAACGTGATACTTTTAATTGGAATGCATCTTTTACAGGGACGCGTGAAGCTGAAAGACGATAGAATGCTTGGATAGTGAAATTGAATGACTTTTTTGATTGTCGAATGACTATCTGCGTGATCTTTCAATTTCAATCCAAAATGAATGAGCCAGGCGTTAAATTGAATGAGAATTAAGTGAAGTTGGGCGAGAAAACCTATACTTACGTGGTTATTATGTTAAAAAGAATGGACGAGGAACTGAAGATTCGTGCTACGAATGGACGAACCGAAATTCTTTAACGAATCTACAGTTCCGAGTCTATTCTCTGACTTAACCTATTTCTTAACAGTTTATGCAAATAAAATCCCTGGTTCACCACATTGGTGAATAAGTGTAGATTCGTACAATCTAGTCAATTTTGCTTGGGCCTGTGTTTTCATCGTAACAAGATCCTATTGTTAACCCTTCGGATGGGTGCACATCTTTTGTTCCATTCATCAATTGCACAGTACATTTGTCCTCATGGTAAGTCACACACACACATTCACGATCAGAAGTGTTTAGTGCGAACACACTGTCTTTCCTTACTCCCAAAGCCAAATGGAGTTCGCGCTTGTATGTTACAGCTAGGGGATTATACCGGAAAATACTTTGATGCTGTTTTTTTTTTTTTTTTTTTACAGGATTGATGTAAAGAGTTTAATCACCAAGCACAAGAAAAAAGTTGGCAAGCAACTCATTTGTGCATAGAGCTTTTTGATTTATGGAACCACATGTCATTGGCCATTCCATCAAGAACCGCATTTCTTTACCTTGATACAATAACATTTATGGAGTAGGTTACACTTCGGAATATGCCCATCTCACTCACCACAGGAAATTATTTTGCTTGGAAAATACATTACATTGGAATATATTCTGAGACGTTTATGATTGGGTAAGTTTCACTTGATTTCGTGCGTTATTTGTACATTATATTTATGATTGTCATTTTTATAATGAAAATGTGTACATATTCTTTAACCGAGGGGTATCCACTGATTTTTTTTATAATGCAAATTTGAAGACAAACAAATATAAAAATTGAATTCTTAGCATTACAATAACATTTAAGCATTTACATTTAGATAATAATATAATAATACAAAATAAGACTTAAAATAGAAATAAAGAGAACTGAAAATAACATAAAGAGGAATATTTTACACTGCGCTTTAGGTTAAAATTGATAATCGCCACCGCATATTATATTAAAAATATCAGCACGGCAAATTAAAAATCAAAGGAGAACATTGTGTGCAAAAATAAAAAAAATAGAGTAGTAAGGTATTTATTAAAATCAGATACACGGCAAATTCTTTCGGGAAAGAAACCCAACAAAATTCGTACATTTTGTAGTACCATTTACATTCTTTTTCTTTTCATTATAATGGACTGAAACTTAAAAAAGGATTTTTTTAGTGCAGGAATTATACATGGAATTATACAGGGCCGGAATATACATGGAATTGTTCACAACCAAAACTGTGGATCCTTAAAATAATCTACAGTTAGGTGTAGTTTCTGAAAATCATCTACACTAAAGTGTAGATTCGTGAAAATAATCAACACTGTGACGTCACAGAAATAGGTTAATTATACGGACCACGTCAGGTGGGGTCGTTTTGACCACGGATGTCGTCGGTGTATAGATGAGGATGGGTACGTGGTTAAAAATGACCACAACGTATTTTTAAGAGTGTAACAGTCCTGAATCCTCCAATTTCAATGTGATTGTGCACACCCCCTAGGGAGTTAGGGTTAACCAAGACTGCATCACCCCCTTTCTCAGTACCTCCCTGTCTCATATCGTTTGAATATTGTTACTTCCAAATACCAATGCTCCCTGGGACTTTCAGATCAGGCAGATGTACATGGATTTACACACTATGAGGTCTCAGTATTAAGCTTGCTTGTAATTAGCCGCGCTTGTCTACTGGCCTTGCATCTAAGTGCAATATCATCAATACAAAACTAGGATGGAGGAAAATCATTAAATTCATATTAGATAACCTATCAACAATACTGACACGCAATGAGGCGGAAAGCAAGCATTTGATGAATGCGTTTGTTTATATTAGTTTCGGAGGTTAATTATGTATTAAGGCTTCAGTGATCACGCTTTTATTGGCGTTAATTGTCCTTCAGTAGGCGTACGTAAGCCGTTTTTTATGGGGATCGGGCACATTCTTTTAAAATTTCAGGGATCATTAATAAAGCACTAAAAAACAAAACAAATCCAACTGATGCCATTTTTTTTAACCCCAGAAAAGTGTTTTTCGATCCAAAATAAAGAAGTTACATACCCATCTTTTTATGATTTTATTTTGTGGGCGGAGCGTCTTTATTTGGAAAAATCGCGAAATAAGCCGAGAATGGGAATCATTTATCAAGATTTCTTTTAGTAAAATTAAAAAAAAAATTGAATAAAATCATACGTTGACACACAAATTTCGGACACATTAATGTAAACTTATACGTCGAATGTTTTCGGAATTTTGCCTTAATAGCAGTCTAAAAGTAAATAGAGTCTGACCCAAACCAATTGGCATATCAGGTCGGCGTTTATCTCCCGTTTAAGTTCCATGAAACGACAGAGATTACTATACCTCATACATATTCATGATCGAGAGCCGAACTCTCACTGGTCAATTCACCATCACATGCCAGATGTTATTTTTGCTGTTTACCAAGCGCGCGCGAGAGGATTCACGCACAGGGTAGTAGACTGTCACGACAGTCTTCTACCCATGCGCTTTACAAAGCAATCGTGGAACTGTCGCACGGGTGTAGTATTTTCCCGAGCTCAATGATGCCGAACTAGATAATATTTATGGCAATAAAGATGCCTCCTGTACAAAAGAATATTGTACACATACTACTTTATTTACAGCTGCACTTGTAAGGTAAACGAACTGAACTAGTGAAGTTGAGCAATACGAATTTTTGGTGAACTGGACAAGTTTTTCAAAAAAAAAAAAAATTGAGGTTCCTTCATGAAACGGAAAAAAAAAACCAATTCGGCGCTGAATATGTATGAGGTATAGTAAAACAAATATAACATGCTTTATTTCGGGTGGACAGCCGATATTAGCTCCCCTCGGTAATTGGAAGTTGCCAAACTAGGTACTAGTTTGTCAACTTCCAATACCTCGGGGAGCGAATATCGACTGTCCACCCTCAAACCATGTTATATTTGTATATAATTTAATATTCCCCTAGATGGGATGCAGGTCCATCGCAGGTTGCTCCCAAGATAATACCGGTGTCGCGGGCAAAGTGGGAATCCGCGCAATGTAAGAATTCGCACTTTGTCCAGCTGGACAGAGTGGGAATTCCGATACTGTCTGGTAAAGTAGGAATACATCCAAATATTGACAATTTGTTTGTATGAAGTTTCCAACGTAATTTGATGATAATCGTGCGAACATTTAAACAAAAGCATATTGTGCCCATGCCCAACAGCCAAATTGCCAATTATAAATATTCCTTTATGGCACTGCTACTGAACCTGGTCAAAGTGGAAATTTGTTAATTGGCTGTTTCAGCAACAAGCAGAAAAAGCCTTCGTTTTTGTGGTTTTTTTTTTTGGGGGGGGGTGCATGAATTTCACTTTTCCGTCTGTAGCGTCCAAATAAGTAAAATAATTAACTTTGTCTAACAACAGCGACGCTAGGGCCTTCGCAACAGCATGGCTGAAAATGCATAGAAAAAATGTCCAATGGATATTATGCCGGATCCAGCTTTCTTTTAGAAGACCTATGGGCGCAAACCAGTAAAAATATAGGCCAAATATCAGTCCGCCGAGCTCATGAATAAAAGTTATACACTCAGTTTGTTCTATATTGGAGGGTCTGGGAGCCATGGAATTGGGGAAATTGAAGTGATATGGCAATTCACCTGTGGCCCGGAGTTGGTTAAAAATGAACGTATTTTTAAGAGAGTAACAGTCCCGAATCCTCCAATTTCAATATGATTAGCACACCCCCTAGGGAGTTAGGGTTAACCAACAACTGCATCACCCCCTTTCTCAGTACCTCCCTGTCTCATATCGTTTGAATATTGTAACTTCCAAATACCAATGCTCCCTGTGACTTTCAGATCAGGAAGATGTACATGGATTTACACACTATGAGGTATCAGTATTAAGCTTGCTTGTAATTAGCCGCGCTTGTCTACTGGCCTTGCATTTAAGTTCAATATCATCATCAACAATCTACGATGCAGGAAAATCAGTAAATTCATATTAGATAACCTATCAACAAAACTGACACGCAATGAGGCGGAAAGCAAGCATTTGATGACTGCGTTTTTTATATTAGTTACGGCGGTTAATTATGCGTTAAGGCTTCAGTGATCTCGCTTTCATTGGCGTTAATTGTCATTCAGTAGGCGTACGTAAGTCCTTTTTATGGGGATCGGGCACATTTTTTTAAAAATTTCAGGGATTATTAATTAAGCACTAAAAACCCAAATCCAACTGATGCCATTTTTTTTAACTCCAGAAGAGTGTTTTTGGAGCCAAAATGAAGAATGTACATACCCATCTTTTTCTGACCTTTTTTTGTGAGCGGATCGTCTATATTGGGAAAAATCGCGAAATAAGCCCAAAATAAGAATCATTTATCAAGGTTTCTTGAAGTAAAATAAATAAATATAAAACAAAAAATTGAATACAATTTTACGTTGACACACACATTTTGACAAATTAATGTAAACTTATGCGTCGAATGTTGTCGGAATTTTGCCTTAATAGCAGTCTAAAAGTAAATAGAGTCTGACCCAAGCCAATTTGGCACATCAGGTCGGCGTTTATCTCCCGTTTCAGTACAATGAAACGACAGAGAATATTTACTATTCCCCTGGATGGGAGGTAGGTCCATCGCAGGTTGCTCCCCAGATAATGCCGGTGTAGCGGGCAAAGTGGGAATCCACGCAAAGTTGGATTTCCCACTTTCTCCGGCTGGACAAAGTGGGAATTCCAATACTGTCCGCCAAAGTAGGAATACATCCAAATATTGACAATTTGTTTGTATGAAGTTTTCGACGTAATTTGATGACCATCGTGCGAGCATTTACTCAAAAGCATATTGTGCCCATGCCCAACAGCCAAATTGCTTGTAAGTATTCCTTCATGGCACTGCTACTGAACCTGGTCAAAGTGGACATTTGTTAATTGGCTGTTTCGGCAACAAGCCGAAACAGCCTTTATTTGTGTGTGTGTGTGTGCATGAATTTCACTTTTCTGTCTGAAGCGTCCACATAAGTAAAAGAATTAACTTTGTCTAACAGCATGGGCCAACAACATGTCTAAAAATGCCTAGAAAAATGTCCAATGGATATTATGCCGGATCTGGCTTTCTTTTAGTAGACCTATGGGCGCACACCGGTAAATATTTAGGCCAAATATCAATCCAGAGCTCATGAATAAAAGTTATACACTCAATATAATCTATTTTTTGAGGGTTCTGAGGCCATGGAATTGGGGAAATTGAAGAGATATGGCAATACACCTCTGGCCCGGACTTGGGGTTTCCATTTTTTTTATGCAATCGGACCCCAAAATGGCGCTACGGGATGAGTTATTAAAAGCAGAACCCAAACTCCGAAAAACATATTTCATATTTAATATGTATTTATAGCACCAAACGTAGTAATGACTGGAAAGCCAATTTCATAAACTACTTTTAGATAAACAAAATTACAAAAATCCGTTCAAAGAAAATGACCATTTGAAAGCAATGGCCCTGAAACCTGTTTCGTTAAAAAAAAATAATAAATAAAGAGCAGATGAGTGTGCATTCTGACTGTTTGGAACAACAGAGAAAATGACACAGAAAATTTGTTTCAACAACTGTAAACAACTACACAATATCTTTTTTAACAACCCTGGTTAGGCAAACAATATGATTTATATATGCACCTTTTTTTAAGACGGGCCATCAAAAGGACTTTGTTGATTTTTTTAAAATTTTTGTACCGAGCTTTTATCGCTGGTGATGTTTGAAGACAACTATTCTTTTCCGCAACTATGCGGAAAGCCACTAAAAAATCAGAAGATAAACAATTGCTTTTCCATTGATGGCGGAAAAGCCAACCTGCAAAGTTGGCGGAAAAGCCAAACAAGCCTGAAGTTAGCAAACTAATATGCATTTCAAGAAATTCGAGTCATGCCGGGAAACTCCATTGCACGGTCCTTTAAATGTCTATTCGATAAGCTCCATGTTAACACTTGATGCGTCGCCTCCTTATTTGCTTAAGTATCGCAAAACGATAGCAAACAGATCATTTGAGTAATCAATTTTTGCAATCAAAGTATTATTGCAATAAAAAAACGCATTTTTCTAATTTGGCAAAACCACAATATTTCTGAGATTTCCCCAAAAGGCAAAAAGGCGCTTTCAACACATTTTTATGGAGTATAATTACTGACCTTGTTTACCACGGCACTGGGTTCTGAAAGACGCGAAAGCCTTGTTACGAAGTGCGATCAGATCATCACCGGGTGCAGCCTTGACCATGGCACTACACGTGTTCCCTCGTACAGGTAGAATACAGAGGGAACTAAAAAGCCCCAGAGTCCAACTGAAGACCCACATTTTACGCGGGTATTTCATAACCAGCCAGCAGGTCTTCACTTTGATATCTGCGATCAAAACGGGCAGAGCACCACTCCCTGGCACGATGAGCCTTATGTTTGGAATATCACTTGCTGTAATCACACAGTTTCCACGGTAACCTTAGCAATGTTTATTGATTGGAGTTAGTTCATCGACGATCTCGAGTTTCGAGAGTCAAAATGCCGACCCCCGAAATTCATTCTCGCATGATTCTCTTAGAGAACGCGTTTGTAGCCCAATTGGGCGCATTTCAGGACGTAGTATCCCTTAAAAAACACAATATCCCGTTAAGAACGCGTAGGGCATTCGCGTGAGCTTGGCACCACCACAGTGACAACTAATTCTGGTCGATGGTTTCACGTTTATCTATGGTCGGGTCACTCTGTCGTGCGTCGCATCGTGCTTGACGTCGTGCGTTGCGTCTTGCTCTGCGCATTAATATCAGAAAGAATAAATAGCTAGATCGGAATTGCTTAGGCCGTGTCCGAAAAACCTCGTTTCCCTTTGGTACGATCTTGCTGCCTTATGCTGGTTCCCATCATGCCTTGCGCGATCGTAACCCCTGGGATTTGGTTATTTAAATATCCTACTCTTAAGGAAATTTAAATTAGGACTGCAATCGATGCGTTTAACGTCCGACGCAGTGCTTTCAATTTTGAAGTTTGTTGCCTGTAGAATCAATCCTTTCTAAGATGAAATTTCGGGGTCGCGTTACAGAGCCAGGATTTATATTATTGTGCGTACCTTTGTCGTCCGTTTTACAACACAAGATACAGTTTTGTTTTGGTGAAAAAAATAGACTTTTAGACTCCATATGGTACACGCATAGCGCAGTCTCGAAACAAGTGCGAGTGCACAATAAGCTCTGGCCGCCTTGCATGAACAATCCCCGGGCTGCCGTTCCACGCGAAAATCACGGGCTGAAAATTGACCAAACATAACCCCTCTTAGTTTCCCATAACAATTGCGCACTGTATACCACGTGACTATAACATTACCGCACATTTATCTTGCCTCCATTATCAAAATTTTCATAAACAACTTTACGAATTGTCACAAATCTTTTTGTAAAGTATTTAATTTGTTTTGTTTGGTGCTTTTTTTTGGAAAATGAAAGTGTAGTATTTTATATTTTATAGGAAACTTAGGGGGCTAGTTTTTGGTCAATTTCCAGGGGAAGGACATATGCAAAACAGGCGTGCATGCGCATCGATGGAGACAAAACCCGTTTTCCCGATAACATTCGCCAAGAGTGCATTTACCGACGACGGTATGGCACTTGGTCAATTTTCAGTCCAATCTTTTTGGTCAATTCTCGGGGACAGACCGACCGAACGACCGACCACCCGTAGAAGCTCCTACCAGAGCTTAAAAAGATGTTCGTACGTGACGTGACGTGCATGAGATGAGATATGCGGAAGCGCATTCAGGAAATGCAGCCCATAGGTATGGAATAAAAAAAACACCTGCAGCATAAATATCCCCGAATGTCCTTCTCAATATTTTAAAAATAACTACAAAACCACAAAAGTAAATTTTGAAATTGTTTAATGCAGATTTTTTTAAATATTTCCTCACGCGCCCTCACTGCACAATGGTCAATTGATCAAAACAACATTTTTGGACACAGTGACCAAGCTCCTGGCCTTATAATTTTAGTGCTGTGTTAATGTAAGTTGTGTTAAAAGCCTTCATGTGAAAACAGGTTGATGTTGTTGTGGAGTGGATGCATTTGCCCTTGAGCATTACAGAGACACTGCGTCCTGGAAAGCGCCCAATTGGGCTACAAAGCGCACTTTGAACGAAATAATGTTAATCGGAAAGACCATATAAAACTAGGATCTAAACATCCACACAACTAAAACTGGGCGTTTTATGTAATTCTTGCGTTATGCGTGCGAGAACGACTTTCAGGTTCCACTTTTGCGACCCCAAAAAGTCGGGCTGTTCATGCTAGTTGTGATTCCAGCCGTAAAGTGCTCACCTTCGGCGGACGTGTAAGAAACTACATTTGTGTATTGGTGCTGTGTGTAATTTGTGTGACATACACAACGTGTATCGTACATTGACTGAAAACGACGTGGAAAAAAAAACCGCATCGTGTCCGATGTAAACAACCGGGGTTTTTGTCGTCTTTTCTCGGGAACGGTAAGACGTTAGGTTAGTTTCCCTTCAACCACGATTGAAATAGAATAAGTAAACAATCCGAAACATGAAACTTTCGAGGATTTCGGGACGAAGTGCCCCTTTAAACGGAGGTCTTGCTGCAAAATTTAGAGTGACGTGTAGCTATCAATTACAATGCAATAATTACTGAGAACATAACAATTATCCAATTTAAAAACCTTTTGATATTCACTCGCATCTTCGAAATGTAAATTGATAAGCTAGCATCCACGTCGTAGTATATCATAAACTTTCATTACAGTTTAAACAGTGCAAAATGCATTGTATTCTTGGTGTTGAAACTAATCACTTCAACTTAAGGAAGCGTGGCTTGGTCAGGGGAAGGCGAGGGGGCCAAGGGGGGGGGGGGCAATTGCCATGTAGGTACATAAATTGCTTCGTTTTTGTCGCCCATTTTACTTGTTAACATGATTTCTCCTCCGGAAAAATAGGTAAGGGGTCTGGTTGACGGGGATAGTCGAATTTTAACCAGGTAGTGTCAAGCCCCATCACCCTGCGTTCTTGGGATTGCTTCAAGATATTATTTCATACAATAGCAACATGGAAGAGGCGCCGTCACGATCGAGCGCCCTCATTTTGATGGGAACTACCTTGATCAGGGCACAGTGCGATGGTACGACGCGATAAAAGTCGCGAGGGACAACGTGATGCACGACACAAAGTACGACGCGACGCACGACACGACGCACGACGCCAAGCATGACGATAAGCATGATGCGCAACAAAAGGGGCAACGTCCTGGCATAAAATCAGCGAGACGGCACGGCGCAATGGACGACGCGATGCCAGATGCAGAGTGCGTATAAAAGTAGGCAAGGAAGCGGCGGTGCGACGCGATGGCACGACGCAATAGAGACGTCGTGCCAACGCGTCATGTACTCGCGTCGCGTGTATATTGAAGAGGCGACGCGGTTTGTCGTCAATAACCCCCCTTTCGTTGCCCGTTGCAGCGCACCGTCGTGCTTCGCGCCGTGCGTCGCCTCGTGCATCGGATAGAGATTTCAATTGTGACGTCGCTGACTTAAGCAACTTTTTTCCTCTGGGGTTAACCCCCACCTCGCTGGCTGTTGGCGACTATAGCCGAGGCCTGAAGAAAGGCTATGTGAAGGGAGACGGCTAGAGCCGCATTCCCGCAAGTACACATTTCATTCATCATGCACATGCGGTTGCTACAAGATTGTATTTTCTAGAAGCAGAAAGCTCGGTGAACATTTGTTTGTCATGAAAAACGAAGTTATTCAGCAAAACCACTTATAAACCACTTTTCTCGAGCACGGCGCACGGGGTCACAAGGGCGGATCCCCTCCCCTCCCCTCCCCTCCCCTCCCCAAACGAACCCAATCTTTGTTTTTGAAGTGACGTCGCAATAAAGGCAGGCACTGCGTACACAACCCCTAAAGTGTTAAAGTGGTCAGAAATTTCCTCATATTGCACCACAGATCATCTAGAATCCCCCCAACAAATTCGGGGCCCTTATAAGCGGGCCGCGAACTCCACGCCGTATTTGTTTTGAACCAATTTTAGGGGGCCGAACCACTTTTTTTTTTTTTTTTGGCCCCTCAAATTGTGTTCTGGATCCGTCCTTGCAGTGTACGTGCTCGTTGTTCACGGATACGCACGGTTGATCACACTCGGCTTTCCGTATACATTATTGTGCACAGCGTATTACCGGTGTCACGGTCTTACTTCTCCGGCGTGCTAGCTTCTCCTACAGGGAAATTTCGCTCAACACGCATGCGCAAGTTGCACAGTACTGTACATTTTCGACAACTTTATTTGTGTGCTGAGTTTGGTGTTGTACTGGTGCACGTAAGATCTTGGGATATTTGTATGTTTACGTTATTTACAGGGTACCAGTCTAATCCAGATTTTTTGTAGCGCGCAACTCCCAATAACCAAAAAGACCACGAACGGGCAAGGAGTTTGTTCTTAGCCCTTTTATTCCCTCATGAACACACACACGTGACACGTCTGGGAACACAAATCAGAATGCTTGCAAGACCAATGAATGACTTGACCCACAGGAAGTGTTACATAACACATTCTAATGGAGATCAATGGGTGTCCTTCACTGTGTTATTTATGGACTTTGTACACTTCAGCACACAGCCCCAGGAAGAATAAGCACAGTGGACACATGAGCATGTAGCGTGCTCTTGTAACGTGCACTGTAACGTGCTCATTTATCCGCCGAATCCACCCGGAGAAGCTAGTACGCCGGCTGTGACACCGGTCAGGTATCGAAAAACTATACCATCCAGGACGAGTTTTAAGCATGCTTTTATTGTGCTTACTGCTAAAGCCCGCCGCACACGCGTACGATAGGTACCCTACGTGTTGAGCAAAAAGCCATTTTGAGGCCGTTTGCATAGCATTTAACTCAACGTGTGCGGTGAAGTTTTGCTGAGTTTTCTGTCTCGCAAGGTCATGAGGCAAATATCTATCCTGATTGATTTCTTAAATTTGGGTTCGCACGGCGAACAACTTTACCGTGACGGTCAACCTGAGCTACGGGCTGAGCTAAAAAGATTAAGTAACCAATGAATTACACTATTCTTGTTTATCGGTCACGTGATTTAATAAATGGGGACAAACGCCAGCAGGCTTAAAAAGATTGGCACAAAAATCGCCTCGCGAGACAGACAACTCACACACAAAAATCACCGCACACGGGGATATTTTGTGAGCTACGTGCCGAGCAAACGGCCTCGAATAATTTTTGCTCAGCAAGTAGCTCTCTTGTGCGGAGGGCTTTACTGCCTCTATGAAATATACTGAGGCTGGGTATTAAAGCTTAAAATCGGCTGTTAAGCAGCGCTATAATTGGGCCCCGATGTTTACATATGGAAATGAGGGGAAAATAACATAATGTTAATAAGAAATCACTTTGAACTAATACTCATTTATCCACCAGTCACATCCCAAAGATAATCCGATGTAAATATTCATGATAAACAAGCCTTCGGCGCGGCCAAACGTCTGTATATATGGAGATATATGGGCCCGACCCACAAAAGGTGCCGATGACGTCATAATAGCAGCAATTTCCGACTGGCACGGTTCAGACGACAGAGTGCGCAATTAATTTGCGCTTGCACAGCCGGCAGGGTCATTATCTTTTTCTAGAAAAGTACTCACAAATTTCACAACATCATCCACGATTGGAGCTCTTTCATCAACAATTGTAATGTGATAGACCCTCTTGCGAAGATCCCACAGCGATTTCTCCAAAATCTGAGACGGGCATTTGCTGTTGTTCTGTCCACCGAGCTTACCCATATAGACCGTGGGCCAGAAATTCTATCTCTCCTAGAAAATGAAGTCCGTTAAATTTTTTGGTGACAAGAAAAAAATGCTTGTTCTTTGTCAATTCGAGGGTGCTGAATTCAATTCTTCCTGTTGCCGAGCTGCCAAGTGGCACGTTTAGTCACAATCGCCGTCCAAAGTTTAATCCCCCCAAAAAATCTATTAAGGGGCCCCTAGCGACCGATGGCGGTATCCATCCCCTTAAAGTTCTCAGAAACGGCTACTCCGATTCAAATGCAGATCGTCACCCACTTAGAATAATTAATGATTATTAACTCTATAGACTTGTAGGTTCATATACAAGGTGGTTTCTTAATTACATGTACTTTAATTATGCAAAAACAATGCTCATATATGTTTTATTGCAAATTGGCACAGAAGGCGTACATAACTGACTTTTCCATATAAGGCATGACTGACTTTTTCTATAATTGTATACGACTGCATTATATAACTAACCTAAAACAATTGTTATATTGATGCCAAGGAAAAATGTCATATTAATGGTTTTATTGTTGTGATCATTAAATATGAAATTATGCACAAAATAACGCTTTGGCCATATTCAGTGTTTTTATGCCAATAAATAGTTTGTTCAAGGTTCTGAATTTTTGCATGTGAGGCTGAAAATATTGAATTACATGTACATTTATGTCATTAATCCAAAATGAACCTTCTCCAAATTAACATAATCACATAATTACATAATTATGATAAATAATTGTGCAATTTTGCAACAAATTGGATTATAACAGCACTAAGTTTTGTTCTTATATGTTTATGAAAGGAAAAACTATTTAAAGAAGACTTACTTATTTCATTTACCTAAAATAAAGTCCTTGATGCAAACAATAAATGGTAACTAATTCTCAAACTATCAACAAGTAACGCTAAGTTGTCCACAGTCAACACTTTGTACCACCCGATTTTTTTTTTCAAGATATCACCGAGTTTTCCATAACATATGAAGTTCAAAGACTTATTTGCAGATTACCGAATTATGTCATTTACCTGAAATAGAGTATTTGATTTCAACAATGTCCTATTTGGAAAGGTTTTATTTTGTGGTAATTAATTAATAATGGTGGTACTCCAGCTTCTTCAGACATTTGACTTAACAGGTGCAGAAGCTTCGTCATTCTCATGACGCTCCCCTCAGAGATGATTTTTTTCTTCGATGTATTTGCTACAGAATGTCTTGTATTCTTGGGATTCACTCTCCTTTTCAGATTCTCTGCTTGACCGCCAATCACTTGCTTGCAAAACCTGTACAAAAGTAGATGGCTATGATCAGGCTTGGAAAAGATATGATGAAATTATTATACTTTCTCCCTGTATTTATTGGGAAAAAAAGTCTAATTAGGGAGAAAACATAAATGGGTATATAGGCCGAACATGAAATGTTCAGAAAATTTGTCTGTGCATGCATATTAAGTTATCCAATTTACAAGAATATAATGTGATGGCATGCCCATAGAAAATTTATTTATTTATTTATTATTTTTTTAAGTATCCTAATATTTCCTACAATTAAAGGCACTATATCCTACAGTTAAGGGCACTATTACTGTGATCTGACTTTAATCACACACTTTATAATTTTTCATAAAATAGGAAAATAGTATCACCTTGCACATTGACTAGCTACCATTCTCTAAATCAACAGAAAATATTCCATACGTCTGGACACTTTTTATGATGAAGAAGGTTCTGCATTGTTTGTTTGTTTTTTTAAGGGGGGGGGGGAGTAACACAACATTGGTGATAGCTTCAATGTCTTACCTTGATGTAATTATTGTGGCATGATCTGTGATACCGGACTTCGATTTCCACCATGTCTTGACCTTAAATATCAAGAAGGATGGATTCATCATTGAGTAGTTCAGCAGCCTTGAGAAGTTGTCCACCTGAAAAAAAAAAAAAATCTGGTTCAAAGTGGTTTCAACAATTATGTGGAAATGTTTTTCCATATATATGACATTATGGTGGTGTCACACTTTATATACATGTACATGTAATTATGACTGTACCTTTTTCATATTCACAGTTTGTGAGTGGCTCTTTTTTCCGCGGTCCATATGGCTGCTGGATCCATTTGCTCTTCTTGCATATGATGCACTCCACTGGTAGAACATGCCTGGTCCTTTGCTCTTTCTCTCCTGTGCGTCTTCTCTTGAGGGCGATTACTACATCTCCTGCGACATCACCCCCTTCACTAATTGAGCCCTTCTCCATCCTCAGTTTTGCTCGCTTTATTTTTGATACATTGCAGAATCTGTTGAAATGAGAACGAGACAGATAAAATATTTGGCAATGAAATGGCTGATTGGATTTAAACAATTATAGAGATCAGAAAGTTTCAGTTAAAAGTATGTTTGTAATCAAATCATACTTCTTGTAGAAGTAGATTTAATTTTTTCCCTTCGTAATTGATATCCCTCATGTCTGTGGCTCTTAAAAAGAAAAATACAGAATGTCCGAAAACCAACCTGTCTATAGTCTGGCTCTTACAGCCATGGATCCCAACATTGAGTATTACAAGAACCAGAAAATGCTATAAAGACTAACGACAGAGGTTGACAATTACGTTACAGCTGCTGTAACGATAGCCGGTGTGAAACAAATAAGGGAAAGATTCCAAGATCTGGCCATCACTAATTGTTCCCTTCAGTGACCTATCAGCCATCATCAGAAAGTGAAAATCAGTCCTAAAAGCTTAGCAGGGAAAATATTGAAGTATTTACTGAGAACACAATTCCAAATTTTAAGACCAGTTTCATATGTTCTGACTGTAAAGGGTGACAAGTGATGGCCAAATATGGTTACCTTTCCCCCAAAATACTCAATCAATCATTGTCATGGTAAATCCTTACTTTTAGGACCCCGTTCCTATATAGGAAGGGAAAGACTCACCAAAACAGTTGACTAAATGACACTAAAAATTGACATTCTGATACTTCTTGGCACATCTGAACGATTGGCAATGACACCTTCTTGAATATCAGCAGGTTTAATTTTGTGGAACGAGGGCAGGGCTTTGATTTATGAGGGAAATGCAGGGGTCAAAGACGACGATGACAACCAGAAAACAGACTCAAAAACCAAGATGGCCAACGTGAAAGCTCGATGAGATGAAAGCTCGATGCTGATTGGCTGATAAAAAATAAACATCTTATTTATTTTTAGTCTGGTTCCCAGACCAAAAGATTCAGGAATAGTCAGTATCTTCTGGCCTGAGAACCAGACTAACTTATTTATTTTTAGTCTGGTTCCCAGACCAAAAGATTCAGGAGTAGTCAGAATCTTTTGGTCTGGGAACCAGACTTTTTTTTTTTTGGAACCAATCAGCATCGGGCTTTCATTATGTAGGGCGTTCACGCGTGTGAGAACTACAACATGCACGTCTGACTGAGAAAAAAGGTAGGAAAGTCACATTTTCTTCGAAAGTGCTTTCAAAACTACAACTAACATGAGTTTATATGAAGAAAAAAGACTGCTTTAGCCTGCAAAAGTCACTTTGGTACTGGACAGTCATCTGCAAAAGTCAGTTTTGAACAGAACTTGTAAAAAATAGAGGTGTCCTAAAAGTAAGGATTACAATTGTCATGTTTGTCCAATCCTATTTTATTTTCAATGTACTAATAGCAAACACAACCTATTTATTTGCTTTAAAAAATGACTTCAGTTACTTATTAACCTTATGAAAAATAGTAATAGCCCCCCCCCCCCCCCACTACGATGATAACAATTAAAATTCGACATGTTTGGAATTGGAAACTTACACATCCATGACATCTGGTGTAGCAATGCCGGTGGTAGCCATGCATACTCGGCCTTTGGTCGTTCGTTTTTCGCTATATCCTTGCTTTTTTGGGCAACTTCCCTCTCTTTTCCATCCAATTCTTGCCATTGCTGACAACAAGTTACAAACTTCTTCCAGCTCGTCTCTGAAAATGGTGAAATTTCACCGCTTTCTTCGCCAACATGGCAAACGCACGTCCTGCCGACGGGCGCCGCCATGTTCCTCCTGACGTCCTCGTCCCCGGGAAAACTAACGCAATTTATTAAATCGCCTACGAAGCGCCGATTCGAGGTTGCAACATACCGCCCTCAATCGGCGTTCAAAAAAACATCGCCGACGCGACGGGAAAGTGGCAATTTTCTACCTTGATTTTCACATTAGTTTGCCGGGTTTTCTGCCGGCAACATCAAATATATTAATCAGTGTCACAAAAAGAGTCCATTAGGAAAGAAAAAAAGTTGCCACCAAAAACTCCGAACAATTCTGCACGCTACGATTTCTGGCCCACGGTCTAATAGTGTCCAGTGTCGCTTGACAATTCCTCAGTCCATCGGAGTAATTCAGCAATGACTTGTTGTCTCGTGTGTCAGGACGGTTGATGAGTTTATTGACCCATGCCACAAGTGATGTCGTACTCAATCCCGAATCGATCTGTTAGCTACTTTGTTGCTAGAGCATAAGCGGCTGTACCGGCTCTTAACTGTGTCTTACCTGGTGATTATCCCTAATCAGATGGCTTAATCCAAACTCATGCAGTTAAACCAAGGTTTGTGCAAGAAAAAAAATCCTAACTGCTATGATAATGGCTACCATGAGCAGTGTCACCAACGATGTCTAAATATCTCAAGGAGGCGACAGGACCTGAACAATACAGATTCTACTCTTTTCATAAGAAATATCCTCATTTTCATACTATTTCTACATCATAAATCACCTCAATATCAATATCAATATATTTATGAAAATGTTCACGTTGCAAAAGGAGTAGCGCCCTCTAGCTTAAGCGAAATATACACCGTAAGAAAGAATGGTACACTGAACGAAATCTTTGCGACTTCAGACAGCATTTGATGCCATTCAATGCCTGGGAAAGAAGAGATGTAAATTAAGTCGCGATTTGGCATCATCGACTCTTTGGGTATAAAAGGTGTGTGTTCCTATAGTAGACCCCAGCAGTCTTGTAATAAGCCTATGAATATTGTGACGCGAGTCCAGTCAAGTCATACTATTTGCAGTGACTCAAGTTGAGGCTTTGTAAGTAGGCCTACACAGTGACTTAGGTCGGGTGGAGTCGTTCTAAGACAGGCACTGCACTGAATTTGAGTAGTTCTGAGGTGTAATTCGAGTAAAGTTTAGTGTTCTTAGGTAGTGACTCAAGTTGAGTCATTTCAAGTAGTGATTAAATTTAAATAGTTCTTAGGCCTAGGCATTGACTCAAGTCATTCTAAGGCAGTGGCATGAGTCATATTGACTCATGTAAAGAAGTGACTGGTTGCATTTAGATATTCTAAGGCAGTGACTCGAATTATATTAAGTACATGGAAGGCAGTGACTCGAGTCAAGTCTTTAAGTTAACCAAGTTGAGTGGAGTCATGTCACATTCTTGCTTGAGTGACACCAAACTGGGAAGAGTTCGGGCGTGGGAAGAATTTGGATGAATACTACCTAGAATTTGCTTGGTGTTGGGCAAAACTTGTCGGATTTGATGGAATTGTCTAGTCCTTAACCCTAAAGGGCCGGGTTATTTTGACCATCTCTCAGCCGGGGAGCGGATTCCGCCCCCCCCCCCCCTAAGATCTCGGCCATCGAGTGACGAAACATTTTGAAACTCAGCACATGCATAGAGCAACTCTTCCTAAACATACCCAAGAAATGTCATGACTAAAGGTCAAAGGGTTTTGGAATTATGGCTAATTAATTGTTCATATGTACGAATGGCAATTCTGCTCTGTGTACACGACGTATATGCGAAAATTCGGTTTTCACGTCGCGTAGCGCCGAAATTTTTTTCGCTACGCGGCAACCCGTGGTCCGATTTTTATGTTTTTGGTATCAAAAGATGCGCAAAGCTCGAGGCTAAAAAGTTATAACAGCTCGGGTTGCGAAACAATTTTTTTTTAGAGGCTATCGCGGAAAATGTTGAGGAGGGGGGCGGATTCTGCCCCCTCCCCGGCCCCTTTAGGGTTAACTGACCCCGAAAAGGACGAAGCTGCCATTGACAGGAAAAAATAAATAAAAAATCTTGATAATGCTTTTAAAAAATCATTCCTGTCCTTTTTTGTTGTGTTTTAGGTAGAAACGATTACATCAATGACTACCCTACATGCAGAATAAGAGATGTAAAGCTGTATCAGCTAGGGGCGGGAACAAGCGAGAAAAGGAGCTTATCATTGGCAGAGCCCTCAGTGCAGAATACAAATATTCCTCCGAATATTCATAACTTGAAGGTGTATTAAATCGTGAGTGGCATAATAAGGAGTATAATTGGCAAGCTCTCAACGCACGTAATAAGCCTATGATTATTCAAAGATTAAGATTAAAGGTATTGTCAATCATGATTGGAGTCATAAAGTGAGCTTATCATTGGCCAAGGTCACAATACAATTATGAATAGTCTTGTGAGTATTTATAGGTTGAAGGTATTTGATTCATTATTGCCAGAATGTGTCGAGAAATGTGCGAATTGGAGATCTGATTGGAAAATTGTGTCTCATGTATATTCATGACTTTCCTCTCTCCCCTATATCATGAGATATGCTGATGTGATGTAACTGTTTTGTTGATAGCGCCCCTAGGGTTCCAGACCAATACATAAACTTCCATTGACCCCAATGTTAAATGCTCCCACTACAGAAATTCTGGAAAAAATACTCACAACTCTCCAAGGTGTTCGAGACACACATCAAATTAGAGCTTATTTCATCATCTTTAATTTTCTTTCCAATTTACGGGGGGTCAACTGATGACTTTTAGGAGAAATTTCCATCCGAAGATGATCATCTTTTAAAATAGTACTGAAGCCCATCGCCATTTTGAAAAAAAAAAACATGCCTACACTCCATTGCCAAATAGAGCGCTTTTAGGGCCCCAATTTCATCCAAATTGAACGGAACTACAAGCTCACAGTCCTGTGCACGGCTTCCAAAATCACCCCCCCCCCATTTTCGCTCGAAATTTCTGTAATCGGATGACGATCAGGGCCTCCTGAAGATTTAGGCGCATTTGTTGCGGAACCGCCATTGGAAACCCCTTTGAAACGCTGCCCACCCCCCCACCCCGGTCACGCCCCCCTGAAAAACTACTGTCGCAGAATATTTTGACAACGAACGATAGACGACGCCATTTTGAAATTATAGGTTCCAGACCAGTAAATAAACTTCCATTGACCCCAGTGATAAATGCTCCCACTTCCGAAATTCGGGGAAAATACTCACAACTCTCCAAGGTGTTCGAGACGCACATCAAATCAAAGCTTATTTCATCATCTTTCATTTTCTTTCCAATTTACGGGGGATCAACTGATGACTTTTAGGAGAAATTTCCTTCCAAAGATGATCACCCCTATAAATAGTCCTGAAGCCCATCGCCATTTTGAAAAAAAAAAACCATGCCTACACTCCATTGCCAAATAGAGCGCTTTTAGGGCCACAATTTTATCCAAACTGAACGGGACTACAAGCTCACAGTCCTGTGCCCGGTTTCCACCCATATTTTTTACAAACCCTCCAGTTCATGGCCCACAGTATGCTCAAATAGTGAAGATTTTGAGGGCATGCAAATCGTGATTTGGCCGGCGTTGGCAATTTCGGACCGATTTACTGGTCTGCAACCCTAGCTCTGTGGCGGCTTGCTATGCGTATGCATATTCATGAAATAAGGAAATTATTGTATGCTTATTTTAAGTACGTTCGACGGGGGACAAAGGAATTATGTGCTCGTGGTAGGGTTTCAGTGGGTTTTGAGGCAAGGAGTTTTAACTTCTAAGACTTCTGACGCAAGTTCAGACATGTTTGCTCGTGACATTGAAGGAGAAACTAATTATTTTGTAGAAAATGTTCTTTCAATTACATCTTAAACCAGTAAGAGTTTATTTGGAAAATGTGTTGTTTTTCTTTGGGATCTTACCAAAATTTGCTTTTAATTGTTCTGCCAGCTTTTTGGGTTCGGATTGTCCTGCTCACTATTAGCTCAAAGTTGGTAAGCAACAACCATGAAAGAAAACAAGACTAGGAACGTCTAGTAAAGATGGTCCTAGACAAATTTGGGCTGCGGGGTCTCAAGAGTTACATTTGTTTGGGGGTCACGGTATAGGGCTTGTGCAAGTCTAAATCTTAAGAGACAGTCAGTCAGGCGAGCTGTGTCAAGTCAGGTCAGGTTGGGTTGGGTCCGGTCGGGTCGGGCCTACTCAAGTCAAAATCACAAGACACAGTCCGTCAGGTCAGGTCATTTAGGTTAGGTCAGGTCGGATAAGGTCGGGTCAGGTCAATCAGGTCAGGTCAGGTTTGGTCTGGTTTATTTAAGTCTAAATCAGACAATCGGTCAGGTCAGTGAGGTCAAGTCGGGTCAGTTCAGGTCAGTTCAGGTCAGTTCAGATCAGGTCAGGTTAGGTCAGGTCAGGTCATGCAGGTCGGGTCGGGTCGGGCCGGGCTTATTTTGGTCTAAATCACAAGAGGCAGTCCGGTCGGTCGGTCAGTGCGTGCCTGTGTGCTAGTTTAGTGCTAAGAGCACTGTCACTAGGCTGGCCCTCTGGGACCAGCACAACTTTGGTCTTGACAGATACATGTAAGGCCGTGAGACACCTTACAGATTACTGACAGTAATAAATGATATTTAGAGAAAACACAACACTGCAGGTGCACGCTTACACTCTATCTAAAGTGCTTTTATTAAATGAATATAAATTTAACACAGAAAAGAGACGTGTAAAAAAAAGGCTAGATATGACCACAAGTTTTGATTGACTTTAACAGAAATTCTAACCCAAACAATTGGGTAAAGGTCAACCACATTTTGGGTGGTTGCAGTTTTCACCCTTGATTGGGTGAAATTAACCCAGAACATTTTTCAGTGTTCATGTGTTAGCAATAACTTAAAAGTAAAAAAAAAACAAGCTCAGGAATGAATTTCAATTTTAGGGGTCATGTCTCTGTTTGCTTGGAATCGCCCTAATGTGTATGCTAATGCTTCACATAACAACCAATTTTAAGTTGTACGTTAAATGCTCCAAATCGTGATTAAAACGTACCTTGCTTAAGCGCTGCGACTGAGCAGAAATGGAGAACGTATTTCGCAGTTTTTGATGAAAAGCAAACGGAAGAAAAGTGAGAATTATTCCGCGTAAACCCGGGCAGACATGTAACCTCTGTGCTTTTAGAAAGAACGCTACTAGCTCAAAGGCCACATGGCTGTGTTTCACCGATGGAGGACAGCAGAGCATTACAAAAAACTACAAAAAAAACTTAAAGGGATACTGCATCGTGGAATGGGCCCAACTGGGCCACACTTATCTTTTAAAAACTGGGCGTTTTTGTTTTATTCTTGTGTTATGCGTGCGAGAACGAATTTCGGGGTCGACTTTTGCGACCCTAAAAAGTCGGGTTGTTCATGCTAGTTGTGATTCCAGCCATCAAATATTCGCCTTTTGGGGATGTGTAAGAGACCACATTTGTACATTGGTGCTGTGTGTCAATTTATGTTACATACAGAGCGTGTGTCGTACATTGACTGAAACGAAAGGAAAAACGTATGCGTGCACCGTCATGTCCGATGTAAACATTCAGGTTTTTCTTTCGTCTTTTCTCGGGAACGGTAAAACATTAGATTGGTTTCCTCTCAACCAGATGTTTGAAATAGGATAAGTAAACAATCCAAAACGTGACAATTTCGTGGATTTCAGGACGGACGAGGTATCCCTTTAAGAGCGGTCCACTAGCCCCGGTGGTCCAGTAGCCCCACATTCCCGTACATCCCCTGCTGCCATTTGAATTCCCAGCGAGCACTGGAATAAGGTTTCCCAAGCTAGCAGCGATGGAGTTTACTCGTGACTTTTGCAGCCGAGGACCTCAAAGCGCATACAGCAATATGTGCTCCACTGAGTAGGCAGGATACGCAGGAACCTGGCCTGGAAGGCCTTCGGGAAAGTGGTGGTCACTTGGGTGTTTTGGTCCGAGTTTCCAGAGAACTGTGAAGATAAACAATTTGGAAAGCATTCAAACAAGCGTTGAAAGGTTTATGGGGACGAGTTTTTCACATGCAGTTGCAGGAGGATCGACAGAGGGAGCCCTCGCCCTACGGCATGCATATTCGTAGATGTCCACGGTGTGTTGAATCAGTAAAAATTGATTAAGGAATGCCTTACCACTCGACCACCAATCTCGCCTCGGTCTGTGGCTGGTTTGACTCTGATCTAGCTTAATTTCCATTAACATCTGCACGCAAAAATTATAACATGAGGTCGTTGGTTGAGTCCCAACCGACTGAGTAAGCGTGTGCCTTTTTTTCTCACAAAGCCTTGGACAGCAACCGGTATACATTGTTTATGAAATTACATCGGTGAAAGGGCATATTGAACAATACCATTGGACCACTGTTCTCCAGACTGGATAGCGGATACGTATATACGAGTCACAGGCTTGAATTTACATTTTGAACAGTTCGACCCCGGGCCGCTGTTAGGCTCACAGCGCGACTTTAGGTTTATGCACATCAGCAGTTTTTTTTCCGGGCTGTGCCGTTAAGTGAATATTCATGAGCTCGTTCACGAAAACAAATCGCTGGAAACGGCCTTCCAAAAAAAATGTTCATGATGCACGAAATATTTACTGAAGCCATCAGAATTGTCCCAAAGTAGTTGAAGAATAAATAACTTTAGCATCTTCAACGAAAATGTTAAATACGATGTCGTTATTTTCGCGAAATAGGAAAAACCAAAGGCCTCTTTTACTGAACGAACGCCAACAACCAGCGAAAAAAAGTCCACATCAAGCTTTTATTTTGCAATCACTCATATTAAGACTGCCATGAAAAAATCAAGTAGACTCACATTTTGTATTAACGGTGATGTCAAAAGACCAAACCGCTAAACTCGCCTGCGAAATAATGGGGGGGGGGGGATTCCCTGGTGGGTTCACTGAACACGAAGTGTGATTTTCGCAATTCAACTGCATAATACGCGGGGTTCGCATTCGCAATTCAAACAAGTAGGTGTATCACGCCCACGTGTGATTGGCCTGTGCCACACATATATACATTTCCCAGTGAAGGGGAAATACGCGTAGTGCCTGCTAATTGGATTTGTGCACATTATGGCGTTCTTTGTTTACTTTCAGTGTATGTATTTGTCTGCTCTCTAAAGTCTTCCACAGTGATATTCTCCTTTAATTAGCGGAACTTTTCGGAGGTGTTTTCTCATCAAGTGTCTTGCCGAAAAGCTCACAGTCTTATCTGAAATAAATTGTAGTCCTTTTTTTTGACGATTTACTGTTGTATCTCAAATATCAAACTTTTTTGTGATATAAAAAAAGTTGTTGAAAAGACGTCCCCCGGTGAGCTGGTTTTCTTATGCAAAACGAGCCTGGATACAATTCGGCCACAATATGGCGTTTTATACGAGCTAAAGCACGGACATGCGCACAAACCTAATGTCGCCCTGAAAACAGCGATGGGTCTTTAAAAAATGGCCGCGTATATACAAACGTTCTGCGCCGGCATAAAGCGCGCGCTGTATTATGAGTGACGTCACACGGGCTCAAAAGAAATCGGAGCAAAGGAAGATGGCCGGCGACTTCCACGACAAAAGTATCGTTGAAGATTTAGTCCCGAAAAGCTCAGATTCTGAACATACTGGGAACATTTCAACCCAAACAACACCATACAATCAAAAGTATATTAAAGGGTAAATTATATCTTGTAAACCTGCCCCATGGGTTTCAGCAAGAGCGTCCAGTTCTAGGCTCATGACATAGAGACTCGCCAGTACAGCTGGAAGGAAGTCCCTGACTTACAACGCGGAAATCAGTTCTAGGGGCGATATTTTCCATTTTCATTCAACTAATACAAGTAAACACTCACCTAAGGCTGAAGATATAGTTTATATACAGCTGTCACAAACCCGGGTCCCGCCTACCCTCTCAAACGCAATGTGTCCCCGGTCTCATCATTTAGTATGCTCAGACACAATAATAGTTGAAAGCAAAATGTACACTAGCAAATTATTTATTTTACACCATCTACAAAAATACACAAAAATAAATAAAGGGGAAATATTGCTAAGCCAATCCAATCTCTAGGCTCTAGTTATTGGTCAATACAATTCAACAATTGCAATATTTTGATCAGACAAGAAAACCTTATTCCAATATTTAACACCCCTTTTCAATATGAAACTACAGCCTAAAGGTTCAATTCTAGAACAGTTCACTTGTGTGGGAGCCTCAGTCCAGCGGCCCACGAACCTGTCCTTGGACTAACGATACGGTGGTGGCTGACACAACTTTGTCGGCAACTATAGGAGGGCCAAACGTCCACGTCCTCCGTCTACGGCTGGCGGGATAGGCCTCACGGTTAGATGTGAATCAAAGTGGTCCCCAGCCAACGGGCGGATCCGGGTATAATTGACGGGCGTGGATTTAACTCCACAATAGGAGCCCTAAAAATATTAAATACAATAATAAACACCTATCCTAGCATTTTCAGGCTAAACTTTAAGTAAATCAACTGGGTCATACATCATTACATTAAATTTATAAAACAAATATTTAAACAAAACTTACAGTATATATTGGCTCCTAAGGCCGGGAACACCGTGAAGGGGTGTAAATTCGCTGGCTCTAACGCAGCTCTTGAGAAGCAGGCGAAAATCGAGCTAACATGCCAGACTACTCTGTCAGCAACTATCGCTGAAATTTAGGCTGTCGCCAGAAACAGGATTCTCAAAATCCAAAATAAGATTTAGCACTATGTCATGCTACCGCACCTCCAGCCTATATGCTTCTCTCTAAAAACACCGCCCCTAAAAAATCCACAGCGTCAAAGTATGTGAATACTCCAGTGAACCTGTATTGAAAAGCAGATTACCACCTTAGAAATTCCCTTGCCCATACTACACACAGACGTTAACAAAAGAAGACCACGCCTCGATTTGCATAAAATGTACATAATAAGGTAATTGGGGCAAAGTCATCAACATGCAGTTGAAAATACTAAATGAACGTGCACTTGGAGTAAAATATCAGTCTGACTTGTAACAACGGCAAAGGATATACGCAGAGTGAAAATACATCAAGCCGAACTTAATAAAAAGAGGATTTTTGGGTCAAACTCCGGGTGTGTACAATACATTTACTGAATTGTGTAAAAATAATGCCAGCGGTTGGTTGTGGTTGCCAGACCAACACATTAAGGGCTCTGACCATTCCGTATTTGGCCGGGTTTCAGGCTCGCAGCACGGCGGCTGTTTGGTGATGCACTATGAGTCATATGGAACTGTTTGTCTCATTCCTTCTTTGGGATAGCCGATCGAGGGGGCTATTTATTTGTACAGCGCTCACCCTGGATACGCACTTTTAACCAATCAGGAGTGACATTCAGTGCGCGCATCACGCGCGCGTTCATGGCAACGTAAGAACGTGTCGATGGATTTGGCATGTAAACAGACGGAAACGTGCGTCGAAACCACCCAATTTTTACACAAATTTGAGACATCCATATATTCCAAGACAATTTACTTGTAAAATAAGACCCACACAGCCTTCTTGGAAAGCCGGCAAGCTAACTGACATCGAGGAAAGTGCATCAATTTCCGATAAATGTGAGTGTTTCCCGACCTTTCATTAGTTTCAGCGACGTTACTCCATGCATCCGCTGTGCGTGTCGTCAGATGGTCACTTCCATTCTACTCTAGGTGAATAGCATTAGCTCTGCTCCAGCACGCATACTTAGGCCTAGCCTAGGCCTAACAAAACAGGCCCTGAGACTATGAAAAACTTGTCAAAGCTTTTACATTTTGGAGCATGCAAGATGATTTCAATGAAACCTCATTTGAAAATGAGTTTGCCGTTTAATTTTAAAAGAAATAAAACACGCAATATGACTAAATATGGTATGGGATGTCCCCGAAACGCGACCAACGACTCGGTACTGTGAACCTCTTTTGAAAGGACAATGTACTTGCTTGAAATTTTCATATTGACCTTTTATTCAAATATTAATTGAATATTCATGAGCCATTCTTCCATATGCCGCGTGAACAAATTGTTTAATGAGGTTCAATGGGTCACGACACGGCACGGAAGATAGTGTTGTGATTTGCTTGAAGAAAGACCCATAAACATTACGCGTGTTTTGGTTAAAACATGCAAGTCGAACTTCAAGCATACATGTACCTACACTAAAGTTGCACAGTTTGTTACAATTTTCTCACAAAATGATCTTGATAAGATCATATGTTTCAGATACCGAGTGAACAAATTGTGCGGAGTACTTGAAATGAGCAGCATACAGTGATTTAAAAATGACAAATCATTTTTCGGCATCAAATTCTACACGCCTATCTCTGTTCCACCGTTTGCGGCGCCCTAAATGAGACAATCAGCTCCATATGATGAACGGTCCGCGGGAAGTCGAAGCCGAGTGGACAATGCATGGACTGTTCACAGTGCATCGAAAATCAGCCGTCGTCTGGCGCGCCTGCCGTCAGTGGTAACCGCAAACCACCGTTAGATGATTGGTTTACAGGGTGTCCCAATAAACATTATGCATACAGAAATCGCTGATTTTCTCAAAAGTTGGTCAGACTAGCTAATCAAATTTTTTGGCAGTTTTAAGCCTATGGTCTTAATTATAATCGGTAAACAAAGTCAAGGTAATCCACCGATGCAAACTAGAGATATCTTTGATTTGGTAAGGCTATTACTTCATTCATAATACTTGACAAAATGATTAAGTAATGTGTTCCACGAGATGCTAAAGGCCCTCGCAGCTTCGCTGCCCGTGCTAGTCTTTGTTACGTTCCAGCACCCGGGGTGCATCACGTTTCCGGGTGGTCGTGTGGGCCTTGACTAAAGGCTAAAGTAAACCACGACGTTTGACAAATTTTGAACCGTGGTCAATGGCGGTAGACAAACGTAAATCAGGCAAACCACGATGTTACAAATACTGCAACTTTTCCTTTTTAGAACACCAGCCGGTCTCTCCAATATGGCTTCAAATGGCGTTCTTGTGCAGCTTTCTGTACGCTATCCAGAGTTGTAATGACTCGAGTCAATGACTCGACTCGAGTCCGACTCGAGTCACAATTTTTGGTGACTCGACTCGACTCGAGTCCCTAAGGGTAAAGGACTCGACTCGACTCGAGTCACTGCGAGCAAATGACTCGACTCGACTCGAGTCCTTCATCAAAAGACTCGTCTCGACTCGAACCGAGGCTAATAAGACTCGAGTACCAAAAATAAAAGCACAACTATGCGAAAAAAAGTATTTGCAATGACTTACGGTGCAAAATTTATGCTCACTTCGCTTTGCGAATTAGTCATGTATGAATTAACAACGTGTCACAGACTCCCACCTCATGGTTCTAGAACGCACAAAATACTATCCAGGAACCAGATTTTTCGCTTCATCAAATTAGGTTTGCCCTTCAACCGTATAAACACTGTTTACTCAGTGTGTTACCTCCCCAGTGAAAGTTGAAAAAAAAATCACTCGGGTGGGACTCGAACCCACGACCTCCTGCTTTCTAGTGCAGATGTTTTACCGCTCGACCGAGCAAACGGGATCGGTTGGCTGGTTTGAATCTGATGTACATAGCAGCGGGTACCGCATAAACTATTATAAGATGGAATTTTGCATCCGGGTGATATTAATCAAATTAGTTTGCCCTTCACCGACGTAAAAAGGCAAGAAGGGCAAACCTAATTTGATTTATATCACCCGACGCAAAATTCCATCTTGTAAGAGATTTTTTCGCTGTTTCATCATTGGTTTTAGGCGATTTCTTATAAAGCTCTTGGATTCGAACGCTGGCTAAACTTACGGCCTCCTTTTATAAATTGTGGTATATAGTGTTCAAATATTCGTGACTCGAATTGATTCGAGCTAAATATTTGACTCGACTTGACTCGACTCGATCTTTCGACCTAATGACTCGACTCGACTCGAGTCACTTCTTTAAAATGACTCGACTCGACTCGAGTCACAAAAATCAGTTACTCGTTACCGCTATCCAGTCTTCTATATAGAGATCAGTGGATTGGACTACCTTCATTGGTGTACTTGATCCATCATCGGTGACGTCAGTCCACTCTTGGCCATCGTCGCTGTAGGCCACTTTGAACTGTGTCACCCATTCATGGTAGTCCCCACGCCCCTGTGTGATAACGCCAGTGATGGTTGCATTACAGCCGAGGTCGGCTTGGATCCATGGATTGGTATTATCACTAGCTCCATCATTACACCAGCCTGCTCCGGCCCCGCTGCTTGTGTCTGCGGAGCAAGCAGATAATCAAACCTGCTGAGCAAAAAATGCTGCTTACAGGTTCGACCTGACCTTATCCTGTTTTTTTTATCACTAGCCAGCCGGGCTACTGAAACAGAATCTTAACTAGCCCGCGGGCATTTTCACTGTTCTTTTATTCAATGTGCATACATACAAAACGGGTATCCTGAAGCAATCTTGTCTAAACAATTTAACTCTAAACAGCCGAAACAGCCTTTGTTTTCGCTAAAGGTTTTTTTTTTTTACTTTCCCGCATAGTTGCGGAAAAGCCTTTCTTTTTGTTAAAAATGTTCTTGGCTTTTCCGCATAGTAGCGGAAAAGCCTTTCTTTTAGTTAAGATTTTTGCTTTCTTCTTTCTTCTTTTTGTCGCCTAAACCCCATAGACTTTGTACACGTTTTTTCAACGCCACTTTTGGCATTAATCTTTGTCGTACATCATTTAAAGTCAGCATAGGTATAGTCCAGCATAGTTGTGTTCAGAAGAGTGACGTCATCGTGACGTCATTGTGGGTCACGTGACGTCACGTTAAAGATTAATAGATTAAATCTTTGGAAAAAAAGTATACAATCAGCCGTGAGAGACCCGAACTTGACGTTTGCGGAATTGATAGATTTATCCAGGATCTTCATTTTATCTCGTGTGAGCAAATTCACGTGACCCTTCCTCCCGGTCTAAACCGGAAGTAACTCAAATTGCCTTATAATTAAAAATTGAAAAAAGATGTGAACTTGCTTGCAACGATGGTAGTCTGTGGCTAGGTTGTACTTTACGAAAAAAACACCGGTGACGTCATAACATGTAAGAGCGCCCTCTGGGCAGGTTGAAAAAAGGTTTAAAATGAATTTTCAGTCGATGTCTGGCAAAGTATGCGGTAATCACTTCAAAATTGGTCCATGTGATGACCTCAATGCAGACAACACCTGTTCGCGAAAAAAAGAGATGACGTCATCAGACCGGAAGTTATAATGAAAAGAACTTTTTTCCTTTGAAAATTCCTGAAAAATCAACCCTGAAAGCTTCTGTTATTTAATTGTGCTTAAATGTGGCTCTAAGGGTAGGTCTAAAACATTTCGATGTGGCAATAAGCGAACTTGGACATGTCCTACGCACGCTTTAAATTTCAGTTTGATAATGCCTCGGCTATCATGCACAGCACGTATGTGTGTACATCTAGTTGTACATTATTTATATGTACATGTACATTGTATGTCAGTCATATATACTACATAAATATTGTGTACCCTTACATTTTAATACGATATCTCAGTTTTTAGGCCCAAGCCCTTGGACTGGGTCTCAGCTAGCCGTTGAGTGGATTCCCAGCCTATTGACTGGTTACCAACCTGTCGATTGGATTCAAGCTCGTCAACTGGACCAGTTGTGGACCCCAGCGTGTCGTTTGGACATTTACTTCAACGCCTGGATCCCAACTCCAGTTTTCACTTGGATCACAGCTCTTGAAATGGAACTGGTGACCCAGGAAACAGATTATCTTTTGAGGAACTCTTATTTCTGGCCATACGTAGGGAACGTAACCCAGGATCATGGTAAATGTGTAATTGTGTTATTGAGCGCTTACTCATTGTTCACTGTTATTGAAGTTTTTAGGATTTAGGAGTTTGTTTGCTAAACAAAAAAGGTTAATTCCAGTTTTTGAGGATTTAAAGGAAAGCAATAGTTGTGTTTGTATGCAGTACGTTACATGAATTTTTGCACCAAAATATTAAAAGTGTGTGACGTCATGATTACTTCATCAAAAATGCATTAAAACATATGAGGGAAGGTCCTATCGTCATGATATTGGTAAGAAGCTAGATAACATCAATATGCAAAATCCGAAGTGACATCAACATGACGTCATTAACTAATTTTTATTATTTTATATCTGTTGGCTACTAGCTCATTACTTTTCATAAACATTGAAGAAAAAACAATTATCATTTACATGATTGCACATCGGAATCCCATAGACTTTGTGCGCTTTAAGTATATTAATTTTAGAAATAATTTACATAATTTACGTGTACATTTATATAACCTTTAAAGTATAAAGTAATACAACAATCATAATGCGGAAAAGCCCTATGATATGTTGCAAACAGACATAGATCTCTAGTTTCTTCTTCTCTTTGTCGCCTAAATCCCATAGACTTTGTACACGTTTTTTTTTTTTCAACGCCACTTTTGGCATTTATCTTTGTCGTACATCATTAAAAGTCAGCATAGGCATAGTCCCTATAGCAAAGTTGTGTCCCGAAGTGTGACGTCATCATGACGTTACCATGGGTCACGTAACGTCATCTAGAGAACTGTAAGTCCGATTGTGTTGAAACTCAATATGTAGGTAGACCGGGATGTGTTATAGGTAAAATTGAGGTGACGTCATGATGACGCCATTGTTTGATTTTATATATTTTTTTTGAATTTTTGGACCTTTAAGCCATATCTCACGAACGCAGTAGGCAAAATTCAAAATTCATTTTGTATTTGGTTTGTTAGGTAATAGGTTTATGCACAGCATTTAGAAAAAATGTGTGACGTCATCATGACGACATCAAAAATGCGAATTTACAAAACACATATCAGGGAAAGTTTGATCGTCTTGAAATTTGGTGGATACCTAGATAATGGTACTAGTATGCAGAATCCGAAATGATGTCACCATGACGTCATCGATTTTTTCAATGATTTTGTAACATTTACAATTTTATTCTGCTTACAAAATTTAAGACTTGTACATGTATTATTCCAACTTGCTTCAAACTTGGTACAGACTAAAAACTCAATTAAATAATGAGCACTGCCAAGTATTGTTACAGTGACGATGACGTCATCGTAAACGTGCTTACTTTAAGCCCATATATCTCATGTACAATAAGTCTGATTGGGTTTAATCTTGGTATTTGGGTAGGCCGGGATGTGTTATAGATAAAAATTGAAACGACGTCATCATGAAGTCATCATGTAATTATATATATTTTTCTTTTCAAATGTTAAAGCCTTTGGCTATATCTTTTGAATGCAATATGCTAAAATCAAAATTCATTTTGCATTATGTTATTTTTTTTTCAATTCAACATTGTTTATTAACAAATCACGAATAGCAGCCACAGCTGAATTGCACGTGATTTACATTTAAAAAAAAATACATTTAAAAAAAGTTAAAGGCCTACCGAGTTAAAAAAGAAAATATGACATTAAATATTATTATTAGAAAAGGTTAAAACATTGTGGATACAGATCTGACTAAAGAAAATTATCCATATAGAGAAATACATATTATTGTTACAGATTGTGTTGCAATCAATTTATCTTACTTTAAAAAGGGGGCATTCAAATTGCGTTAAAACTTATAAAAGACATTCAAAAAGGTTGCAGGTAAAAAACTTTATTGTTTCATTTAGGATTAGAATTATAAAAATGAGCCAGATGAGGAATGAATTTAAAAATTGTGCAAAATGTGTGGCAAATTATCTTTTTTAAATGAAAGGTAGAATTAAAATAACGTTAAATCTTGTAAAATACAATAAAAGCTTGCAGGTAAAAATCAATTCATTTCATTTGGGATTAGAGTTATACAGATGTACCAGATGAGGAATGGCACTATTCTGCACTCTATTTGTTTTACACTTAAGTTGTGGGACTTTAGTAGAATTTCTTAGTGTACGTTTCATTTTTGGAGGAGAAGGGATAACATCCTTAAATTGGTCAGTTTGTTTCAATGTTCTTTCGATAAATGATGTACATAGAGATTCTCTTCTTTGTTCCAAGGAGGGAATCCCGAGCTCACATAGCATATCGAATAACTGTTGTAACAACCGCGTCCGGTGATAATTCGTAGAGCTCTTTTTGGATGCTTTCGATCTGGCCAGACTGGGCGGTGGTTAATCCCCCATCCCATATATGGTGCTCCATATTCAAGAAGCGGTCTAATGTAGCTGTTGTAAATAATAAGTAGATCCTGGACAAGCAAACAGTGGCCTTTAAGAAGACGGAGCATGTAAAGTTTTCTACCTGCACGTTTAATGAGGTCGGTAATATGTGCGTCCCATGTCAAATTGCTCTGAATAAGTATGCCAAGAAGTTTAATTGATTGCTTCTAATTGATGATCATGCAGCATGAGAGGAGGTGGTGCTGGGGGGTTTCGCTGGAATGTTATTTCCATTGCTGTACATTTCTTTGGGTTTAGTTTCATGTTGTTATCCTTCGACCACTCTACCAAAGAGAAGACAGCTGACTGCATGCGCGACAACTGGTTTTGAGTTCAGCATTCGACAAGAGTCATGTCGTCGACATATTTGTAGGCGTTTATACCATTCGGTGGGGACATATCGTTGATCATTGCCAGAAAGATGATTGGCCCTAGACGTGTGCCCTGCGGTACACCAGAGTGAAGAGTGGACCAATCAGACTCGGAGGTTTTGTACCGTACTCTTTGTTGACGTGATGTGAGGAAGTCTGCGACCCATGGGATGAGCGACAGACGAACACCGAGGTCCAACAACTTAGCAATTGATATAGTGTGGTCGATACGGTCGAATGCTTTTGTAAAGTCTGTCACAACAATTGTAGACGAAGCTTTTGGAATTTCAGCGTTAGCGTAGACTTGGTGTAAAATGTTAATTAAGCAGTGGGTAGTTGACAGGAATTTTCGATTCCCAAATTGGTTTGGGTCCAGTTTGGGCTGGATATCACTGAAGATCCATTTGGCTATGAAGCCTTCAGTCACGTCGCGAAATGGTCTGTGAGAGAGATTGGGCGGAGTTTATCCAGTGTAGGGGGATTTGTTTGGGGTACAGGGATAACGATAGCTCGTTTCCATTGATTGGGGACAATGCATTGTTCGAGAGATGAATTAATAATATGCGTTACGGGTGTCGCAAGTTCATAAAAGAATGTTCTCACAATCCTCGCAGAAATGTCATCTGGACCTTCAGCTGTCGTGCGTTTGATTTTCTCCAGTGCCTTCTGTACATCCCAAGGATAAACCTCAGGACATGGTGTTGAAGAGGAGAGGTAGGCCGGGAGTTTTGCAAGTTTTAGTGGTTCTAAATCACCCGCAATTGATACGAAGTGTTCATTGATTACATTAGCGATCGATTTAGTGTCATCATGATTTACTCCTGGGTTAGTGATATGCGAGTGGTCTTTATTGGTGCCAGAGAGCACGCGGATTTCACGATACCAGGATGACGGATTGATTTTCTTGAGCCTCTGAATCCGCTTTGAGTAATATTCCGTTCTTGCCTTTTTGATAGATAAGATGACTGTATTTCGGAGCCGTGTCCATTCATCAGTCTGTTCATTATAGTACCCTTTTTGACGTCGCGGATAAGAAGTTAATTTTGGGAGTTATCCAGGGCTTATCAGAAGAATGTACCTTAGCTACTCGGAGAGGGAAATGCGTATTTATAGCTGTTTGCAAGGTATTGTAGAATTCGGTACATTGTAGGTTGACGTCACTTTTATTGGTGACTTCTAGCCAATCAAGTTCGCTGATCCATCTACCAAATGATCGAATGGCACTGTCTGGCATTGGACGATTAAACCGCTTCTTTGTAATGTTGCGTTTGGGCGGCAAACTTTTTGGTATCCAAAGAAGGGTTGCGTGGTCCGAGCGTACTATTGGAGATGAGATCTGTACCTCTCCATAGAACCCACTTAAGTTACTAATGATTTTGTCCAGGGTATTGTCACCTCGTGTGGGTTGCTTTACTACCTGTCGATAGTTTTGATCAATAAGGGGATTTAGATTGAGTTGATTAAAATCACCCAAAATGATAAAACCGGCGTCTGGCGAGTTGACAGTCAGGAAATCAATGGTTGCCTGTATATGGTCGATGATCCTTGTTGCTATATCGTTGTCAGATTGTGCATAATAGACAACAGAACAGAACATACAAGAAACAGAGCGTGGTAGGCGTGTAGGTCTGAGTTGAATCCAGGCAATTTCAAGGTCATCAGGAACAGTAACATTTTGGAGAGGGGAGAGGTTCATGTCGAATTTTGCGTAGAGAGCTACGCCACCACCGACACGATTGATTCTCGATTTGCAGATCACAGTGTATCCTGGGATTGCGATCAAGTTTGTAGTAAGATCATACTTAAACCAGGTTTCAGTGACAGCACAGATATCAATATCATTGGCAAGAATCACTGTTGAAAGTTCATCGAGTTTGTTATTAGCTGATCGTGCATTACACAACATAACTGATGGTAGATGGGTCTTTGTAGACACCTTAGGAGTGCTAGGGATAGGTACAAGGGATCGACGATCACATGACCGGTGCTGAGCTATTGTCTTATTGCTTGTTCGAGCATAGTTGATAATTGCTGGGATTGGATGGCGAAAATGTTTGGTTTTTGCGCACACCAGCTCGGCAGCCACGGTGGTTCGGTGGTTTACGCCGTATTCCCAATTGTTTGATTGTTTCCCATGAATAGGCAGGAATTGTTAAGTTCGGTAATGAACTGAGAGCGTGAAGATAATCCCGATTATAGCGATATTCACTGTGTGTTTGGTTGGAATGATTCCCTGGTGTTGATTCTAACGATGGTCCGGGGTTTAGTTCGATATCACCACAGCGGATGATTGGTAGTCTAAAGGTGGCACATGAGTTGGGGTAATACGTGCGGGGGGACTTCAGATAACCCCTACAAAATGTCACTTTGTGAGTTTGTCGCCTTCCTATGCCAATCGTGTAAGGGCTGGCATTTTGCTCATTTAATGTTAGGCAAAAGATATAATGCACACAATTTTGCAAGAAATGTGTGACGTCATGATGATGTCGATTTTTTTTTTTTACACATATGAGGGAATGTCCAGTCATCACGAAACTTGGTGGGTGGGTAGATAATAGTACTAGTACAAACAATCTGTATTGACGTAATGTTGACGTCATCGGTCAATTTTTCACGATCTGCTTACTAAATTTAGCACTTTTATTTATCCGACTGGCTTCAAACTGGTACAGACTAAAACCACAATAAAATAATGAGCACAGACAGTTGTCTTTCCTTTATTAGTATAAATACGAAATCAGAAGCCATGATGATGTCATGATGGGCCGCAGTGCATCATCTTAAACGTGTACAGTCTTCAAGTCCTATATCTAAATGACAGCGCATGACTAAAACAACAACAGCGCATAAAATAATAATGATAATGCATTTAAATAATGATAATGCAATAAAATGATAATGCATTTAAAACAGAAAAACATATCCTCAATTCAAAAAACATAATTCAGAAAGCCCTATGTTTTGTTGCAAACAGACATAGACTTCTAGTTTTCTTTATTGGCTTTTTCGCAAGTTGCGAAAAAGCTTTTCTTTTTATTCAGATTTTTTGGCTTTTCCGCTGAACAGCGGAAAAGCCTTTGTTTTTGTTCTGACTTTTTTTTCCTTCTTTTTGATCTTTTTGGGTCCACCCCAAATCCCATTGACTTTGTACACGTTTTTGAAAAATTATGTGACGTGATGATTCAAAACGCGATATTTTAAAACACATATAAGAAAGGTCCGATAGTCATGAAACTTGGTGGGTAGGTAGATAAGTGTACTAGTATGCAAAGTCCGAAGTGACGTCACGGTGACGTCATCGTTTGATTTTTTCATGATGTTTTTATATTTATAATTTTATTCTGTTCCCAAAATTGCACACTTCTTTTCATCGGATTGACTTTAAACTTGGTTCAAACCAAGAACACAATGACAAAATGTGAATTGACAAGTGTTGTCATGATGACGTCACTGCAGGGCATGTGGCGTCATGTGATAAAATTATATTTTAGGAATTATTCTAAGCATTTTGAACAACCTTGAAGCACTCTGTGACTGCAAAAGGACCAGCAAAATATAAACATTTGTAAAATGCGAAAAAGCCTTGTGTTCTGTTTTCAAACAGACATACAGCTCTAATTTTTGTTTTTCTTCTTTTTTGGCCATTCCCCATAGCATTTGTACACGTTTTCACAGTGGAACGCACTTTGGACACTAAAATCAATCCGATTGACTTTATACTCGGCACACACTTAGACCAGCATTTGAAGATGTGTTCCGAACATTGACGTCATCATGACGTCATTACGTGACCCGTGACGTCACAATATAGGTGCATAACCCCGCTGCTTAGCAAATTGATGTGCTATGCAAAACTGCCATAAGCGCTAAATCAGGGAAAGGCCACACTTGCAAAGTAAGCGGATAGTAAGGAGAAAGTATCGCATGGCAAATTTTATGTGCTAATTAAAAATTGGCAGAAAAACAGTCACATACTTTTTGCTGGTAACCATTCCCCCCTTTATGTGATTCATGTGTTGTGCTTAGCACCCCTATGACATTCAGCCAATGAGGAACTTGGCTATGTTTGCACGAGCGACTTGTGAAACCTGTGAAAGTTTCTGACCATACAAATGTGCAAGTATACAGTTGAGCAAAACAGACTTCACTTTAAAGAATCATCCCTCCGAGGAGTGTTTTAAGCTTTTGGCATTTGTTGTGACCTTTGACGATTTTTTTTTAGTTGTCCTGTTCTTCATCCCATGTAATCGTTGAACGAAAATTAATTACCTTGAAGGTTAAGCCGAGCCCTGGCGGGTACGAAACCGGCCGAGTTTTCCCAAATTGACGACGCTGTGATGCTTGCATCTGGGATGCGACCGTCTTCCATCCCGAAGGGTCCTACCTCAGAGCACTCCAAATAATCTGTCGGAGGTAGTGGGGAAAAAAATTATCAGGATGGGGCGGGGTTCATTAAATAAATCGCAATAATTTTTGTATGGACATCACGGCCGGGCGCGGATTCCGCCTTCGCCTGATCTTGGAAATGTGTTTTACAACTTGGAAGATTTTTTTTGTACATTGACGTTGCCGCTCAATGAGACGGTGTTTCAGGTAGTGATCAACATGTTACTCTTGTCCGTCTGTGAATGGAGCTTGTTTTGTTTTTTTTGGACACCATTCAGAGAATAAAGCCTCTGTTTGTGTTCTGGTTTCCTTTTAGTTGTTTGGACAAGTAACCTAAAACAGCTACTGTTTTCGTTAAGATTTGCTTTGGCTTTTCAGAACAACATCCAAAGAAGTGTTTGTTTTTCTTCTGAGAATGTTGTCACTTACGTCTTAATCAAACTTAGCATAAATCAAACTTAGCATAAGTTTATCCTAATTAGTCCAAAGAAGGTCCGCAAAGCGTGACGTCAGATGACGTCATCTTAGGTCATGTTAAGGGTGCATACTTTGAAGTCTTATATCTAGAGAACTACAAGTCTCTTTTTACTGAAGTGGCACATAAAAGCGTAAATGCGCATATGAATATGCCCAGTGGCATAGCCAGGATTTTTTTCAGTGTGTGTGGGTGTGTGGGGGGGGGGGGGGGGGGGGGGGGGGGCACCAGCATGTTATGAGGGGGCACTAAGGGTGGACCCAACAACAACATTTCCCCAAAATTTCCAGGCCACCGTAAGTGCTACTAATTCGAATACGGGGGGGGGGGGGTTGACTTGATGCTAGGGAGCGTTTTTTTTCCTTATCATTTTATTAACATTCCGTTTTAAACTTTGTGCTTTCGTTCCTTCGACAACTTTATTCACTATTTAAAACACCCTTATCATCCATCCTCATCTCAGTTACTGCAATATTGTCTGTGTTCGATGTAGCAGTAACAATCTCTATTCTCTCGCAATCACTCAGAAACGAGCCGTTAGGATATGCACTTTGTGTCCTCCTCATGAACACACCGCACCCTTAATTGCCAACTTAAACACACTTAGGCCTACGTTCTCAAACATTAACACCCTTCAAACTGGTATACTTATGATTAATTGCACAATAATCTTCTTCCTCGATCTTTCTCTCAGCACTTCGCATTTGTACGGGATACACACCATCACTGCACCCGGTCTCGCAACAACCTCTATGTACCTTTTGCTCGCAAGTCTTAGTCACGCACTACTATTCGCTATAATGGACCACGCTTGTAAAATTCGGTCAGTCAGTCAAGCTCTCAAAACAAAGCCCTCTGTGGGCTGCTTTTTACCCTTAAAGGGCCGGGGGCGGAATCCGCCCCCCCCCCTCAATTTTTTTTCCGCGATAGCTTTGAAAAAAAAACACACACTTTCGCGACACGAGCTGTTCTGACTTTTTAGCCTCGAGTCTTGCGCATGTTTTGATACCAAGAACATAAACTTCGGACCACTACTCACTTCGCTTCACAGTACTAGTTCAACCAAACACGCCGTAAACAATTGGGGAATGCACAGTAAATTTACGGGAATTGTTTACAGTATAGATGAATTATCATAAATTAGAAGCTTTTTTTAGGATTTGGTGGCTTTTAATATGAACAGTAAACTGCAAAGACTAAAAATGAGAAATTGTCGGATAGTTTTCAAAATAAAGGTGTATATATATATATATATATATATATATATATATATATATAGATATATATATATATATATATATATATATATATTTGTTGCGCCCTCTTGAGTTGGTTTCCATGACAACCAAAGATATTTTTTGAAAGAGCTATTCATAAAGATTAGTTGTGGTACGTTTGATAAAGATCGGTCAAGGTGTGGTTAGGTGATGGCGTTTTGTTTCTTCCCCTTTCAACCCTAGTGCTAAAAAAATGCATGTAAGCTCAATCAGAGGCGGTTCATCCCTAAATTATTACTGTTAACATCTTTGTTCCTCTTTGGAACATGCCAAGGATCACAAAGATATCGGTGGCGGTGGGTTCTGGAGGGGGGGGGGTGCACTGGGACCCCCCGTAGTCCACGGACTAAAGCTTTACCCGGGAAATTCCGGAAAATTCGCTTCCATAGTAATATAACAATTCATGTTCGAAAATTGGTTTTGTTTTTAATTAACGGTACAAATATTCGAATAAAATTAGATGCATAATCATATCAAAGGTGGACGTAGGCTTCCCGAACAAAGGTAGGTTCTTGGAATATAGTTTTGTTGTATTATGTTTTCCGAAATCTATCAATAACTTGAAGCAATGTTACTTGTTTCATACAATTAACTACACAATATTAATCATCCATGTTCAAGAGATAAACATTGAAATAAACAACGAGAGCAGACTGGGGTTTGAACATAATGAGAACGGATATATCTTTCTTTATTTTTATTAGCATTGAGGGTTTCAAGTAACAGAAATAAACACAAGGCACATTTCTGTAAATAAATAACAAATGCGTGGTTTTAGCAGATATTCATCCACTGCATTGTGAGCGTAAACGGTGTTGCGTTCGTCACTTTTGGCTTGCGTTTTTTGTATCTGTCCTCCAGCACGTGACCCTCAACACCAGGCCGCGCGTATGTACGCGTTGTGGATCTCGTCTTTTTATTATATATCTAGTACTTATTAACACGTTTTATTTACGGTGTATAGCCTATATGGGAATTGCTTTCAGTAGTCTGCAGCCGCCTCGATAATTTTGACATTCCGTTCAAAAAAAAAATAACTTGATATGGAACTTGGCGTCCGCAATACATCAGTCTAAAAGCTCATCACCAATCGACACAACAAAAGAGCTGCTTTTTGGCTTGACAATATTTACAGACAAACACACCTACCTTTCTTGCAGGGTACATGGACTAGCGCTTTGACGGCGTCGAGTTGGTAACGAATGACTTCCAGTTGGTCCCGAGTGACGTCAAGTTGCCTATACAGTGGACTCAGAGCTGCTTCGAGAACCGGGTCGGGGTCCCCGTTGGCGTGTGCGGCTGCAGCAAACAGGCAGCACTGGACCACCACGGCACAGATAGATACCAGAAGGTACTTCATCTTGATCATCAGAGACACAAAATGATCTCGAATCAGTCCCAGAGTCGCCTTTATATAGGTTTACAACTGATATATAGCATCCGTAAAACCAAGATGCGCGCAAATGGCATTGACCGTACGCAGCACATAAACGCTGCAGGACCGTCACGTAATGTGGATCAATCAGTTTCCTCCAGTGTCCAGGGTCCGCTGTTTCCCACGGCGGTGTGACACATCTGCACGGGAACCAAAAATTAGAACAATAACCGCTGACGTCAGTTTTTTTGTTCACCTCAACTGAATTTCTTTTCGCAGTTTACACCTCTGAACCAGATAAAAGGTAGGTTATAACTTTTGGATTTGGGCCATGCAGGGTTTTATGTAATAACAGCAAATTCCGGATTTATTTGGGTCGACCAGGTTTTATCTAGGTTCAGTATCGTATGGAAATTATGCCAACAGGATGTTGTCCAGGTCTCAAAACTAGTACATTCAACAACAGTAGGAAATGGGGTTTGGAATTTAAATCCGGGGTTAGTGTATACACAGAGCAATGAACAGAGGCCTGAAAATTGTAAGTAAAAGCAGTAAACCAAAAGCAGGGTAACACAGCCCCTTTTAGATATCGTAAGTAAAAGTAGGGTAAATCATAGGTCTAACCATTTTGGAATAAGCTAGAAACCTTCTTAAATGATCCACTGTTGTCATATCAAGATTTTTGTATTGGATTTTTGTTTTATTAATCAGATATCTCTAAATGAAAATTAGAATTAGTGTATGTACGTTGTAAACCAAATATTGAATGTTTTAACTAGCCTTCCTCGCTGATTCCTGGGCGTTTTTCCCCCTCGGCGTCGCCGCGGGGAAACAGAATGGTTCATGGATCACCCATAGGGAGGCCATAAATTGGATTAAAACACTCGAAGCAGTAAATATTTGAAATCTATGTTCAATGCCTTTCATTATCGTATGCTACTAGACATGAAGCATGTGTCATACATACACGTGTCTATAATTTAAAGCAAAAGATATTTATAGCAAATGATAAAATACACGTCTTACACCAAACAGCTACTTTGTCACGATTTGTTATTGTTTGTCATTGAAGCAAATCTCTTAATTTGGATCACCCAAAAATCACGGTGTTAACTGTACACTATACGATAGATCATTTGCATTGCAGCAATGTTTCAGTTGCGTGATTGTGTTCCTCATGGACCCAATGAGTAGACCTTTTGGGCATTCACATTTACTAACTTGAAATAATACATCAAAGATGGCTATTGAGTGCATAGGATCTATACATAAGTATGATATGGTAGGTATTATTTGTTGTGTGCACTTTTATATTGTGACGTGGGGTACCAGCTTTCCTTCGAACAAAAACAAAAGCTGTTTCCAATTGAAATTGGGAACAGCTTATAATTGTCCCAATCAGTAGGAAATAAAACAATAATCTTGTCATCACTTAATTATCTTCTAATAATCTGACTGAAATCTTGCCCTACAGCCGCTTTTATAGCTCACAATACGATGGGGCAAGTACTTTTTTTGCCATACAATAATGCATATTCTCAATTGACCAATCAGATACCATGATTTTCCAATATGCAGAGTGTGGGTGACTCACATGGTCTATGATTCTTGAACATACATTTGGCGAATATATAGTTTGTGTTCCGTCACAATATTCTACTTTTATAATCTACTGCATGCAAAAAATAATGCTGTATATGTAAATACATGCAATTACATTTAATATTTTGTGCCACTCTAAATCTTTATAATTCTTGAAAATAATGTAAACTATTGTTAACTATCAGTTTCATCAGTTTTGCCCACGTCGGTGTGACTTGGAAAACCCAAGCTGTAATGGTAATTGGAAACTTGACACTAAAAGTTGGGGGTTATGCCATAAATCTTGGTTAAGAGTTTTTAGACTGGTCCGTGAGAACCCTCATTCGGAATGTAAGAGGCGGAATAAATCCTTATTTCTGAGCGCAAATGTCTCTTACCTTTTTTAATGTTTATTTTTTTGTTTGGGTTTTTAAAGTCAATCAAATATTTAATGAGCATTGTAACGGGGGTTTCCGAATCAAACTTAGACGGAATTTATTCGTGACTTCTGCAGCCGAGGACCTCAAAGCGCATGCTGCAGTATATGCTCCACTGAGTAGGCAGGATACGCAGGAACCTGGCCTGGAAAGCCTTCGGGAAAGTGGTGGTCACGTGGGTGTTTTTGTCCGAGTTTCCAGGGAACTGTGAGAAATAAACAATATGGATAGGCTTTTTTAAAGTAATTTTGAAGTAGGGATGTGCATTGGGAAGTTATTATAGCAGTGTTTCACCGAAGTTTTGTCTGGACCTATTTCTGGTCGGCCACAGGGGACATTTGAATATGTATAGGCCAAAAATTTGCCTCTTCTGTAAGACTACATTGTCTCTGATACTTTTTTCTTGTTTGCTTAAGTTTCTTTAATTTAGTTTTTCTTTTTTGTTGGTGTGATGTCCCCCTGACATCAGTACTATACATTATAGAGGATCTTTTTACAATAAAGGAGGACACACCCCGACCCCGTTCCCAGTGCTAACTCCAATTTCAACCTCTTTCATATGATAGAGCAGGTGGTGGTAGCGTACTACTTGACATCATAGAAATTCGCCGCAGATGACCGAAAGTTAAATTTGACCTCAATGTTTCAAGAAATTGATATAATTATTTTCCGTGCGAAATATTAGAGCTCTGCGTACAATCTTGCTTATTGAAGCAGTATAACAACATTGGTGTAATGTAAACATTAAGAATGGGCCTATGAAGGTATATTTGTTTACAATGTAGCAGCATAAATATTGATATATCGTGGTCAATAGCCTTGGACCTACATCTGGTTAGGCCTGTACTCCATAAATACTGTCGTAGCATCGTCCTAATTCACTCATAAATATGACTTATTATGTCCTTCAATAACAGCAATGTAATGTATTACTGACCTTTGTCGGTGCACTTTCTCCTTCCGCAGTGACGTCAGTCCATTTCTGGCCATCGTTGCTATAGGCCCACGTTGCTATATATCACCACGCCCCTGAGTGATGAGGCTAGTGATGATCACAATGCAACCTAAGTCGACTTGGATCCACGGATTGCGGTCACTAGGTCTGGCCCGGCACTAGACCAGGAAGAGGCTGGGTCGCCTACAAAATAAGCAGATAATTCAGACATAAATATAAAGTGAGTCTTAGCACATGTGCTTCAAGCACTTTACCAGGCAGGGCCGTGCTTAACTTGCAGAGTGAGATAATATTTCTAGGGGAAGGGACCCCCCTCGCCCCGAGAAAAAAATGTATGTAGTGCTTCTTCAACTTTGGACTTGTTTGTCACCTTTGACGTAAATCCTACCATTTCGTTTGAGTTGTCTTACAGTTCGTCCCATGTAATGGTTCGTGAATTCAATACATTTAACAATTTACCTTTGAAGTTATATGAGACGAGCCTTGTGGGCTGCATAATTGAGGTTCTTGTCCCAAAACGAGGAAGCGGTGATGCTTGCATCTGGGATGCGACCATCTTCCGTCCCAAGGAGTCCAATCTTAGAGCAGTTAAAAAAAGTAGGAGGTAGTGGAAACAAATACGGGTCGTGGCCATCAAAGCAATCACACCAGTCCTTTCCTGAAAGAGTCCTTATATATGATCTCAACAGCTGGGCGCGGATTCCTCCTGTGCAGATCAAGGTGCATTCACTTTCCAAACTTGATATGGCAAAATTTTTGTTCATGACATTTCCTGAAATTTTGTAAAAAGTGCTTAGGAGTCATTTCGTGTAAATACTTCATATAAGTGTCCACGCTCAAAAAATCATTCTGTTTTTTAACTTTGTGGGATTGAAGGACTTAGGGAGCAAGTAACCTAAATAGAGTTTTTAAACTTTTATTTTGCCCGTTGCCATGGTTACGAGCCATTATTTGTTTTGGCCATTTTTGAACAATTTTTGAGGCTGCAAAAATTCATTTTTTGCGTTATTTTCTAAGGTCATCAAGCCAAACTGCGAAGTAATGTCACAAAAGTAACTATATCAGGACAAAGTATCATCCTTACCCTTACAAGAAAATAATAGAGACACTTCTGAAAAATCTCCTTTATATTATTTTTAGGCCCTATCATACAGCATGCTTTTACAACTAGCAAAATTGCATTTTTACCCCAATTTTATCCCTCCAAAATGGCACTTGCCAGGGCACTCAGAATAATTTCCCTTCGGCTATCGTTAGTTCAGACATTGGTCTTTTCATATCTGGTGAGAAAATTTTGCGTTATTGTATATAGATTTGCAAGTGAAGCTTTCATATAGGTGGCAGCAAGTCATTTTTTGCAAGTCCAAGTCAAGTCACAAGTCATTGTTTGCAAGTCCAAGTCAAGTCACAAGTCATTAGATCCAGTCACAAGTCAAGTCACAAGTCATTAGGTCCAGTCACAAGTCAAGTCACAAGTCATTTGGTCTAAACACAAGTCAAGTCACAAGTATCTTTGTCCAAGAACACGTCAAGTTGCACATTATTTTGTACAGCTGTAATAAGCTAAAAGAATTAATCCGGCGTCAACTTACGAGTTATTTTAAACATGCCTCCTTAATTCCCCTTTTTCAATGTGTTGCAATTACTATTCTTGTAGTTTATCACATATCTGTCGGATATTAGCCCTTTGTATACTTTAATAAATTTACTTTACATTGTAGAAATAAATGTTGAGATGACCGTGAAAAAAAGACTTCACTCACTCGATTACATGTAGTATACTAACACTTTATTGTTCAATTTTCATGTATACTAAACGCCTACCAATGGGTTAGGCTATCCGGTATTTTACATGCAATTGACAAAGGCCTGCTTTCTTTTCATGAAAGGTTCCTTACATTAAGCAAGAGACAATTGGTCATTGAAAACTGTAGTTTGTTGTGACAGTCTTATTGAAAACTTTTGAAACTAGTGGGGACTATTCATTTTACTGGATTCAGTCACTGAGGTCTATTTTCTGGAATGAGAAAGCTAATTAAAAGTATATTAGCTTAATTAAAGTGTATTGGGTCGCTCGAGTAGCGTCTGACTTGGGTTGGTAACAAGTCATTTTTTGCAATCCCAAGTCAAGTCACAAGTCATTGTTTGCAAGTCCAAGTCAAGTCACAAGTCAAAGCTTGTATTTACAAGTCAAGTCACAAGTCACAAAAATAGCGACTCGAGTCCGACTCGAGTCCAAGTCACACGACTTGAGTCAGCAACTCTGTGATTTACACCAACAGGCGTACCCGTCTCACAGCCCACCCCCTGCCACCCCTCTTCCTACTCCAGTGCCCATTATGAGCAACGACCCCTCCCCCTCCCAAAGAATTCAACATGTATTATTGTTAAGGTTACATATTGCCTTGCGGAAAGTCCACATATTTATTTGCACTATGCAGGTTTGGCTTTTTTTTTGTCAACGTGGGAGTTGTTTGGAATATCTGGAAAGCACGGGGGGGGGGGTGAAATATGGATACATGTCAATGGTACATGTACATAATGCTGTAATTTTTTTGTTAAAAAAATTGCATTTATTTTATTATTTTCAATACTGAGAAGTGATATGGCGATTACGAGAGCAAATAACTCATATTTTTATATTAAAATACATGTACTTTAACTATCACGGTGAAAACTCAAAATGGCCTCTATTTTGATTGATTGAATTTTCTTGGCCCAAATATGGTCAGATCGAGCACATATAAAGTCGAATATGGTACCGTTGTGTGTGCTGCTATGTCTTCCAAAATCGTAATTTCGTAATCAGCATGACATTTTGAGTCTCTTCCAAACCGTCATCAGTAGTCAACATGACAACACTTCTGTGGTGCATCCAGTGTTGCATGGCAGGTAATTTAACTGTATTGGTTCTTATAAATTACAGGTTTTTTTGTATACAAGCAGGGAATGTTTTGTTAATGTGTTAATTAAAGAACATCAACTTCCCCACTGAAGCACAAGTGCTTACAGATTTTAACCCTTTCTGGCGGGTATTTGGGGATTTTTGTCTGAAAGGGAGGGGTACAGCACACTGTGATCCCCATGTTGATTTGCATATGCTTTGACCGATTTCCTACAACTGATTTGGCAGGAAAATATTGGTTGACCATTACTCTATACTATGACACGCTTGGTTCTATTGCTGTTACCACTAGAGGTGTTTTTCAATATATTTTTCCAAACTCTTGGCTAGATAACATTTTGGGCATTCTGTATTTTTTTGTGTAACCATTCATCCCAGTCAGGCAATTGTATGCATCCATTGTCACTGCCATGGGGACTATATATACTTACTGATTTTATTCAAAAAAATGTGTGCATTTTCAATCCGAATCGGCAAAACTAAAGTAAATATACATAATTGTGGTGATGTTATTTAATGCTCTGCGATTGATTCATGTAATAACTATCAGAAAAGTACATCAAAACAAAGAAAATGGTACCGATTGAAACGTGAAAATTACATGGGCTTCTCGCACCAATGGCTGCCACATTACATATTGACTATGTATTATTGTTAATTATATAGCCATGCATTTCAGTCTTAAGATAACACTTTCGTGATAGGTTTTGAAAATGGAAGTATTTTTGACTTTAGTTTATGAGCACCGATGTCTTTACAACGGTTGCCATGGTAATAATGAAATAATGAACACACTACAGAAGTGTGTTTGGTGCCATGGTGACCACTGTTAACAGTCACAAAATTTCATGTTGATCAGGCAAATACAAGTTTGGAGGATCCTTCCACTAAACAAATACTTCAGACCCTAACTACATGTATATAGCCAAGTCAAGTCAGAGTGAAATTCATGCCATCAAATTGGTGCTGTGTTCTCTCGGAGTTTTCACTGGAGTCATCCTTGTTTTAAAGTACATGTATTTCAATATAAACAAATAGGAGTTAGTTGCTCTCTAAATCGCCAGATCTTTTCCGCTTTGAAAATAATGAAATAAACGTCATTTTGTTCACCACACCTTTACTGTAATTCCAAAGTAAATTGCAATATAAAAAATGTGTACAGTGTACATGCGTGTGTTCAGATCACCCTTCCCACCCCCAACTCCCCCTCCCCTCCCCCGCGACATACACACCCCTTCTCCTCCTCGCTTTTCGGATATTCCAAGCTGCCCCGTGTTGTAAAAAAGCCACCTTACATAATTCAGACTTTCCCCAAGGCCATATGCATGTATGTAATCTGAACAACATTGTACTTGTTGACTTGTTGGGGGAGGGCGTGGTTCTCTTTTGAGCTTTGGGAGTGGGGGTGGCAGGGGAAGGGGCTAGATGTGAGACGGCTGTTTGTGTAGATTGTAAAAAGGTGCACTTGCAAATTGATATCTAGTATTTACAATTTAATTTAGGCAAATACATGCAGAAATCAAAATCTCAATTTGGTGGAAAGTGAAGGGGCGGGGCCTAGCTAGGAGGAGAGGACTGGACATCACTTGAATAATGGTGCACTTCAATCAGAGGACAATGGATATGGCCATTATTATTCATTGCGGCTTGCAAACACATGAGTTTTGCCCATGTGACAATGATTTTACCAACACTGCCAAGTTATTGGTGGGTGGTCACACCCCACCCTCAACCCCAAGCAATGCCCCCGGGGTGGGGGAGGGGATGCTGTGAAAAGGAAGTCTATGTAATTTCTAAAGTGTTCACTTGCATATTATTTAATTACATTTGTTTCGTTATGCAACTTCCAATTCAAAATTCGGTGGCACTTGGGGAGTGGGCAGGGCCTAGCCAGGTGAGTGGGGGGGGGGGGGAGTACACGACCTACTATTCATCCACTGGTCTAAAAATGATACACAGTCTGATTCTGTTTGTGGAAATGTGCTAGATTCATGAACAATACAATTATACAAGTTATTACTCAAAACAAAGGAAAACACTGAAAATACATTTTTAAAGATTTTTGTGAAATTTACCATATTTGGAGCGCTACTGCACAAAGGATATACAATAACCCACAATTTTCTCACCAGATATGAAAAGACCAACGTTTGAACTAACCATGGCCGAAGGGAAGTTATTCTGAGTGCCATGGTAAGTGCCATTTTGGTGGGATAAAAATGGGGTAACAAATGCAATTTTGCTAGTTGTAAAAACATGCTGTGGGCCTAAAAATAATATAAAGGAGATTTATCAGAAGTGTTTCTATTTTTTTTTCTTGTAAGGGTAAGAATGATACTTTGTCGTGATATAGTTACTTTTGTGACATTACTTCGCAGTTCGGCTTGATGACTTTTGAAAATAACGCAAAAAATTAATTTTTGCAGCCTCAAATTGCCCCAAAATGGCCAAAACACATAATGGCCCGTAACCATGGCAACGGGCAAAAATATCGGTTTAAAAACTCTATTTTGGTTACTTGCTCCCAACGTCCTTTCATCCTAAAAAGTATTTAAAATTTTTTAAAAAAAAACACGATTGTTTGAGCGCGGACACTTATATGAAGTATTTACACGAAATGACTCTTAAAATTTTCTAGCAGTTTACTGATTTGATTTCCTTAAACAATTATTCATAAACACCCGAGACAGTTTACCCATTCCTTTTGGTCGGGTGCCCGTCACGTGGGAGATTATAAACTGCCGATTAAAAACTGCTGCGTTATGCGCCACAACGTGCGCCATTCTTCATCTAGGGAGGATTCTTAGCACTTCGCGCTAAGGAAATAAAAGTGTTGAACAAAATCGTTGAAAGTTTCTCAAATTTTGACTTCTCACTTTCTGACTTAAAAGGTCCGAAAATCTACTGACGGAAGGAAAAACGGCTAGGGGCCAGGTCACGTATAATGGCCCTCGCTTTTGCCTAGAGCCTTTAGTCGGTTTTAAACGCTTTAAACCGGCCCATAACATGTTTATTACCCTGCTAACTCGAAATCACATTGTTATTTGAAATCACCAACGTAATGACATAAAATCGATATCGCTTCATGTTTAATAGTTTCTCACTTTTCCACAGAAAGTCCCCTTGAAGCTTCGCTGCGTTCTCAACGTTTTCATTCGCTGGCACGATTTTAAGGAGATTGCAGCTGTTCTGCAGAGGCACCAAAAAGGGCCATATGGACACATTTTTTTGGTTTAATTTCCTTTCAATTTCCTTCACATTTTGGATTTTCCTTAAATTTCCTGAAATGTTTCATTTTCATTAAAATAAGAAATTTCCTCAGATGTGGAAGCACTGCCTAATCTTGAAAATTCGTTATCAAATTTGGTATGTTTATAGAACGTGCTTTGTACAATGACGTTAATCTCAATCGGACAGTATTTTGTAAGTTATGGTCATCATAATGCTTCACGTGTTTGCTGCTTATCAGTGCAAATGGCTACATTTTCAAAACGGGCGGTGGAATCGTGTTGTCCATATCCAGCGTCGACACCTGAAAGGAGTTAAAAGCTGTTTGCCATGACTGAAAAAGAATGTTCATAGAAACGTCTCACCTACCTTTGCAGCTAGGGGACAAGTACTTTGACCGCGTCGAGTTGTTGTCGAAAGGACTCCACTTAGCTATACAACAAGACGAAGAGCTACTTCGAGAACACTGTTGGAGTTACTGTCCAAGTTAACGGCAACATTAGACAGGCAGCGCTGGGCCATCACGGCGAAAATATACCTGCCCATACGAAAAGGCGCTGGACAGGACCAGCACGCTAAATGATCTTCCGTTCTGTCTCATTAACCACAATGTGCTGATGATATAGTACTTTATTGTGTTATCATCTGCCCATTGCTGAAGACATTCAGTATAACCATTTTGACATGATTTATACTTGGATTGTGCAAAATAAGATGAATAGCGCTATTAAAACAATGCAAAACTATGCATATAACCAGATTCTCATTTCAAAAACATATGAACAACATATTACCAACAACATATATTAACATCATATTAACATCAGTGTTTTGGAAATGGTTAATTCTGACAATTATTTCGGGGTTGTTGTTTCATCTGATCTATATCTCTCGTGGTCCAAGCATGTTGACATGTTTTAGGCCTCATCGCTAGAATTTCCGGTTGGTCACAATTGGAGTCACGTCGCATATGTGTGTAAGGTTGTACATGTACAGGGTTCCTCATGGGGCAGAAAGTACAATGGAAGTTAGTCTTTAGAAATCAATCACCTATAAAGGAAACGCGGGCTTAGATTTCAATAGGAACAAAGGAAAGCAAAAGAAGAGAAACAAAGGTTTTCTTCATGGGTATTATGTGTGTAAGGCTAAGTATGTAAACACCGGCAATCGTGGACATAGTACAAAAGGGTTAGGGCACAAACAATACGTCCACGATTGACCGATAGTCCACGATTGAAATTCGTGTACAAAACCAATGAGAGCTGTTGCTAAAAAGTTAAAGTATAAACAAAAGAATGAGGATAAGGGACGATGGGGGTCGACGATTGTCGGTGTTTATCAAAGATGTACTAGCATACCTTTCACTGTGTGGACTTCCGAACAAAAGATATCCACATAAACCAGGTAGCAGCGACGTTGTGTGGACTTGCCCACGTCCACACAATGTTTCCCCCTCTCTGGAAACAGATTTGGAGGCATTTTTGAATTAGGTTTATCTGTGGCAAAATGGAGAGAAATACTAAGAGATTAATAGAGGAAAAAAACTTTGGTTTTTACATTATGAGTAAAATGAGATTTGTTTCACAGGTTACACGAAAACGAAAGAATGTCCACACTAGGTATGTAACGTAAACATAGGTGTGCGTGTTGGATACTTCCGTATAGATTCGGCTGTGCTTCATGGCTTTAACTGCTGAGCGTTGGTTCATCCATCATCATAGGTGTTGTGTGTAAAGTTTGTTCCTTAAACCTTCCTCTTTTATGTGATGTAAAAATGAAGTCCATACGTGTAAATATAAGAAAGTTATACCTTTTTGTTCATCTGGTCCCAATTATCAAACTGCAAGCCATTTCACCACATGACCCAATGGCACTCCATACCTCAAATTGTGCATGGATACTTCTGAAGCACTTTTCTCATTTTTTTGTAATAGTAACACTATGAATAAACCACACCATTAGAAAGATCCGAAAACACTCTTTCAGCTGGTATATAGTTGATGTATGGGCGGCCAAACATATCAACATGCTGCCTTTCTGAAAGGTAGTGAATATATCTGTGCTAATGGTGTTTTGTGTGTGGTTTCCTGGTCGACTAAAGTCGCCCATGGGAACCAGCAGGGGGGTACTTCTTGTCGACAAAAGTCGCCCATGGGAAGGAAAGGGTTAAGCGAGCACGATCGTTCCAACAAAAAAATTGGGTGACCAAACCGGCCATTGTAGACTCCTGGTGTCTGTATCAGACACAAGTTGGAAGCATTTTTAGTTGCTCTTCTTTGCTTTGATTCTAGGAACAAACATACGAGCACGAACTTCACGGTCGGATTCAAATTTCACCCACTCAACCACAAGACAGCTCCGTCACAGCTTGGAGTTGGATGAGGTTGCATAATAATTCACACTACCCGGATGCACACAACATATACAATTCAACTCTGCATATTCCAAAAACCCTGGAGTTGAACTGCATTCAAGAAAGACTGAATAGGGACTATAGCTTAATGATAAACTCCAGCCTTCGTTTGATAAATTGAACTCTTCCCCCAGACAGTGTATTAACTCTGACTGAGGTCTCTTCATTACAAGTAGCTGTAGCTTCGAAAGCTTATATGCCATATTTTAAAATTTAGTTAGTCTTTAAAGTGCCACCTTCACTATATAATGGTAGTAAGCAGAACACGGCTGTAGGCTATACATCTGTATTCGAAACAAACATAGGCCTCTGCTATATTTCAATTTAATTAATTCTACTTCATTAAACTACGTTCCTCTTATCTCCGAATGATTAGTTTTGTTGTTTTGTTATTTTCAATTTTTCGTTTTATTATATTTTATGATTTTCTTTTTATTTTGTTGTATTAATATTTTTGGCAACTCTCTGGTTGTTGTTGTTGTTCAACTCTGGCACAGGTTTTAAGACCGATTAATTTCAGAGGGAGTGATCATATCGAGTTAAAAATCACAAACACTGACAGAGAAGACGGATGGGTATTTGGTCCTGTTCAACTTTCGGCAAGTGAACTTTCTTGCACCGATTGCGCCACATGGTGCCAGGAAACAAAACCCGGAATTCATGTTAACAAAAATCAATAGGGCACGGATGTCCCAGAGGCCAACTGAACTGAACCCGGATCCATAAACATTCACTTCCACTTTCGACACAGGAGAACGTGCACTATGTACTACACGTTACGTCCCAGAAAAATATAAAACAAATACCAAAACATGCAGAAACACGACATAACTTGAACCTATAATACAAATGTAGTTCCTATAGCTATCCCTTGCAACACATCTAAAAGAGTTTCTGCAGCTGCAGAGCTTGCAAAACTGGTCACTGACGCATGACGAACACAATTTGATGTGATTGGGTGACTTCGAGCGTTCCGTCTCGAAGGTGAATAAGCCTAGTCGTGACCAAACCTGGCAGGCAAACTGAGTTGCAAGAACAACTTGAATGTCAATTTCCTTTTTGACTAAAATCTTAACCTTGACCAAGGTTGTCAGCTTGTTCCCCAAACAAGCTGTTCCCGCTACATACACCGCGCGCAGCGCCAGCTAGTTGTATTTCTGTTAGCCTCATGGACCCTAGCATGTGCTTTGACTGCATATAATGCGTACGCCCCACAAACACATCCGTAAACAGCCGTAATATGCTCAATATGATAATTAGTACACGCTATGGTACATAGTCTTCTCTCATTGGATAATAGCTTTTAAAAAATGAATATTTATTATACTGCATACTGCATAATACAACCAAACTTAATCAACCTGACGGCTAGTGGTAATTAATGTAAAAAGAGACTCTGAAATAATAGTAGAATAATAGGTATATTTATAAAAATTAGTTATTCATAGTTTGGGTTGAAAATTAAATGCAAAGAATGAAAAATTTGACCTTTAAAGAACGGCGAACGGTACAAACCGCGCGCCAGAAAAAAAGATGTCGCCGTGCACTGAGGCCACTTTCGGGCCGTACTGTAGGCACCGGCGGCCTGGCTAGCGCCATGCGGTAAACCACGGTGCGATTTCTCGGTCAGCGGCAAAAAAGCGCTCACACTGTTGAATCCTTGTGGTATTTCCACAAGGCTGTCAATAGGGACATGGGGGGAAATGATCTCTCCTTCAGCTACAACTTATTCCTGATAACTTGTACGTACAACATATAAGTTATTTATCGTACGTACGACTTATGTCGACATGGTACGACATATAAATTATGTTGCACGGTTCGTACGACTCATATGTTGACAGGTGCGGTACGACATATATGTCGTAGGTACGACTTATGTGTCTGCATGGTATGACATATGTTTCATACGACTATGTCGTATATATACGTACGACTTAATATCTTGTTGTATGTACAACATATGAATTTGAACTCGCTTGAAAGACTTGTATGTCGATTATGTCGAACATACAACATATCTTGTGAGTTTGACTCGCATGTCATTCGACACAATACGTACGACTATATGGCGTACGTATGTGATATATTTCGTACATGGTACGGATTACTGAAGGAAGAGAAGTTCACCATGTCCCTATTACAGTTTCGTATATTTCCATCCCAAAGTGTTGGAAGTAAAAAAAAAAAAAATAGCTTGTTTCGTGTAATTAATTCATACACTGATGGGTACGAGTTGACCTACATTCGATTGAATGGGTACGATTTGACCCGGGACGAGTTGACCTGTTTCTTAAAATTAGCTGTCCGGTCTGAATGTCACGGTGTACCTATACGCCGCTATCGGTCGCTGATGCACCGACAATAAACATCGGCGGATAATCTGTCTTGAACTGTTCAAGTTGCAACCTTGGAAATCATTTTTAAGTGTTCAATCATGTGGCGGCATTTTTTATTGGTCTGGGAAAAACCTGGAGAAAAAGTTTGAAAGTGGGATCGAAAAACCTGGACTGTGGACATTATTTTGAGTGAAGTGGTGTACACAGGTTTTGCTATGCAAACATTAATATGTATATCGTGGGTCAAAGTTTACGGGCTTTGATTGGATATCTCGGCCGAATTTGGCCGAACATATAAAGAAACACATACGAAATTCGCCACGGTTGCGTCAAGGCTGTCATCTGCCTACACTTACTGAATGTACGGCTGTTTACGGATGTGTTTGTGGGGCGTACGTACACAATTATGTGCAGACAAAGCACATGCAAGGGTCGTTGAGGCTAACGGCAAAGCAACTAGCTGGCGTGGCGCGCGGTGTATGTAGCGGGAACAAGCTCGTTTGGGGAACAAGCTGACAGCCTTGGTGAAGGCTACTAAAATCTGAAACAATGGAAATCTATAGAAGTACCACCCTTTTCTCCCAGTGATGAAACTTGGTGATGAATCAAAGTTCAAGCAGTAAGCACAAACTATTATGCGCTTCGGTACTGCATGCCAATAAAATATGAAATTATGCGGATTTGGCTATACAAGTGTACTGAATATTGTCATAATTATCTCTATCTCAAGTTTACTGATTTCGTTCAAGTTGGGGTCTAAAATTAAGCATTATAGGATCCTTTGTCGATTCATGCAATTTTCCCTCACGCGTGCCACTAGTCAATAAGCCTGATCGCCGCACTCTGCTTATGAAAGCGTTTTGTACTTTAAAGGGAATATACATCATTTGCTTTTGCTGTAATTTTCAGAAATGGAAGGAATTGGGGGGGTTGGAAATATATAGCAAATATAGTTACACTGAATTTTTGAGATTTGGGTTCGAAAATGCTATAAAAACCAAGAAAAACGATCATTTTCCTGTAGTCTGGTTCCCTGACTCCATATAAGAAGAAACAGAGCAGTTTACATACATTGGGGAATTGTAAGGTCAGGGATCCAGTCTAGCTGGCTCGTACCCGTTCATAGGTTTGTAATCGATTGCAAACAAGTGCGATGGTCAATTGGGCCAGTATTTGAAAAAAAGCCAGTTGTTTCCAACGCTGATCGGCCGATCAGCGTTGGAAATTGATACAAAAATACCACTTTTCTTGAAAATGACAGTATACCAGGTGCCATGATTTTACAGGATGCTTTACACTGTCATTCACTAACAGTCCAGCAAGGTATTTCAAAATGATTCGGTAGTTTTATTTTTGATGTTTGCAAATGTTGTATTTTCCCTTTAATATGTGTCTAGTCTCGGACTAGACCAGGCGCGGTTCTAGAACCAATATTTTGGGGGGGCTAGCAGGGTGGATCCAGAATTTTTTTCAGGGATGCGTGCTGAAATGTAGACCGGTTATTTTTTCCAGACACTTAGGCCTCCGAAAAACAAGAGGGTGTGTGTGTG
>NW_024037062.1:9741402-10051573 GCF_015706575.1 Patiria miniata
ACCACTCCAATGGCTTGTCTGTCGTCCCGGAACAAGACCGTGTCAGAATCCAGGGCTTCAACGCCAAGACTCGATTGAATCACGACTATAAAAGCCAAAAAAAAGACAAGACAAGTCAGCAGATTATTGGAAAGATTAAGATGAGTGGAAATGGGAAGTGGACATCTGTCTTTCTGCTGTCAAAATACCGAAAAAGAAGATTGAACGTTTTCGAATGTGCAATTTTTCAGTTTTTCTGCTTTTTATGCACAACTTAAAAAAGTCGACCAGGTTTGAGCTCTTCAGTCGAATCCAGAATCACAAGTCGATTGAATTTACTTTTACCTAAAAAAACAGATTTTGCTTTTCCTCCTTTTGCTGGTGGACAAGAAGTGGACAACTGCTTTTGTTTCATGAGAGCAGCAGATGAAATGTTTTTGAGGTGTCAATTTTCTACTCTCAACTAAACCAACGAACATGCTTAACATGAGCAGGGATGTAGTCAAGTCCATCACAAGTCCATCACAAGTCCATCACAAGTCCGTCACAAGTCCCTCACAAGTCCGTCACAAGTCCGTCACAAGTCCATCACAAGTCCGTCACAAGTCCATCACAAGTCCATCACAAGTCTATCACAATTCCTTCACAAGTCAATCACAATTCCATCACAAGTCCATCACAAGTCCGTCACAAGTCCATCACAAGTCCATCACAAGTCCATCACAAGTCCATCACAAGTCCATCACAAGTCCATCACAAGTCCATCACAAGTCCAGTCACAAGTAACAGTGGATGAACAATAACAAAGGAATGCCTTTGTCAAAGCTCATTTGAATAGCTTGTGAGTTGAATTGGGACTGGAGGACTTGTGATGGACTTGCAGGGACTTGTGATGGACTAGACTACATCCCTGCAGCATGAGCAAAACTTTGCTTCTTACCGAGCTGGCCGATGATACTTGAGACGACCCCGACAGGTTTGAGCTCTTCAGTCGAATCCAGAACCACATCTATAGGTTGCACTGGCGGTAAATCCTGACAACAGACATGGAGAAATACAGGTGTGAACATGAAATAGCAGGGGTCATTGGTGATGATCACAATGAAGGGCCAGTGTGAACAAGAAGCAGGGGTATCTGGGGTTAAAGGTATAGTCCATCATTTGTAATTTGTGCATTTTGTTCGTTTGAAGCTACAAAAGTGCTCAAAAACTAAAGAAGGGTGCTGAACAACTAACCTGATGAAGTTTCAGCTCAGCTTCAGCTGTATATTTCGAGAAAAACAACATTCTAGGATCTCGATTTCAACTCAAAAGTTGCTGAATCATGTTTTGAATTGGGCCTGAATTCAGCGTCCGAGACACGTTCTCACTGAGCCGATTGCAGCTACGTGATGTCCCGCACCGATCCGACGAATTATAGCAATGGCGCGCACATGTCCGTCGTGTCAACGCTTGCGCACGCTTCGCCGAATAAAAAAACAAACTACTAAAGGAAATTTCCAACGGTGCTTCTTAAGATGCACCGTTGGAAAGGCCTTCTTTCGTTGATTTCTTCAAAATGACAGCTTGCCAGAAAGAATAATTTCACAGGGAGTTTAGTCCCCTTACTATCTTTCAACCAAGTATGTTTTTTTAACAATAATTACGCCAGTTACTTTTGGGATAGCTGCAAATGATGGACTCTGGCTTTAAAGTTCAACGACCTTGTTGCACGGACCCGACGACACGAGGTCTTTTCTTGTAAGATACATCTGGTAGGTGAATAATCAGTAAATTATTGAGTACACTTCATACCATGACTAGCACTTCCTTCGCGGTTTTTGGAGGCAGGGCAAGTCGGTCTGGAAAATCCTCCTCACTATCACTGAAAACAAGCAAAAAAAACCCATGAAAGTAAGAAAATTGATTCACTCAATACGTACCTTCCAGAAATTTGGATCTTGAAATATTTCAGATTTTACCGAGTGAAAGTTGGATCACTCGGGTGGGACTCAAACCCACAAACAACCTGCTTTCTAGTGCAGACGTCTTACCACTCAACCACCGAGGTAATGGGATCTGTTGGCTGGTTCGAATCTAATGTATATAGCAGCGGGTTCCGCATTAACTGTTCATAAGATGGCATTTAGGGGTGATGTAAATTAAACCAGGTCTTGCCTCCTCAGGAGGTCGTTGGTTCGAGTCCCAACCGAGTGATTTTTTTTCCAACTTTCACTCGGGAGGTGGCACACTGAGTATACAGTGTTTGTACATCGGTGGGGAGGCAAGACCTAGTTTCATTTAAAATAATGTGTGGCAATGCTACAGCGCATTCTAGACCGACATTTTACACAGACTCTGCACCTACATGTAGGCTGTATCCTCTCAGAGTGATCCCCGTTTGCTATTTCCCAGGTTTGCAGCATTGCTATGTTGCTAGCATCGTGACTTTGGGCGTGATCCCTGGCTACATGGGTTTATGGCTTCTGACTAGCGCCCTTGAACAAAGACATTGACAAAATGGGGAACCGCCAACATAGGGCTGGATAGCTCAGTTGGTAGAGCAACAGAATGGCAATCCGGAGGTCGCAGGTTCAAACCCCGCTCCAGTCAATTTCTTTGTTCAACTTCAAAATTGAAGTTCTTTCTTCACCACTTGTACAACATCTGCTAGTAAATCACTCAAGCCAAATGCTTCATCTTACTGATGAACACCTTTCAAACCGATTTGTTTTGTAAAATTCAAACAGACGCATTTCTGGCATTACCTGTGCCTTGCACCTCGGATGGGTGCACGTCTCTCATCATCCGAGCTTGAGGAGTCAGAAGACGAGCTGCTTTCTTCCGTATCACTCTCACTCTCCGACGATGACGTTGACGATGATGAAGACGTTGACGAATCATCTTCAGAATCCTCAGAATCTTGTCTCGTTTCTTCCGATTTCTCTGGCAAGTCTTCCTGTTTCACCGAGACACTTTGGAAGGCATCGCCTGTAGGAATTTGAGATGTGTTTTCGAAACTCGGCAACAACTGGTCAATCGCTGTTTCAGCTTCTCTTGAAGTATCCGAGTCTTCAATTTCAGTTTTTATGCTCAGGCTGTAGCTATGAACCTGTGAAAGAGTTGTTGCCGGTTCAGTGTTCATTGGGGTGTACAGAATACAAGACCGGCGCTTGTCTTCCATTTTTATCATTCCGCGGCCATCACTGTCAGACGGAGCTTGTGATATTGATGCAGGTTCAGTTTTTGCGGTCAGGCTGCAACTTCCAACCTGTGAAAGAGTTGTTGCCGGTTCAGTGTTCATTGGGGTGCACGGAATACCAGGCAGGCAATCGTCTTCCATTTTGATCATTCCGTAGCCGTCATTTTCAGACGGAGCTGCTGATATTGATGCAGCATTTACTGAAAGTGACTCAACAGCAAGCGTACACGATGAATGTTCCGTTTCCAGTTCTTGCTTGACTATTGTCTTCTCCTCCACTGGCAAGCTGCCGGGACACGTCGGCTCAGGATCCATGCTTATCGCAGGTTACAACTTCTCCAGCATACGATCATATGGAGGTGTCTGCGTGTAGTCAAGGGTAAAAGGTAGAAATTGAAAAGGTAGAAACAAACTTCAACAGTCGTCAACCCAGCGTCAACAAATTTTGTAGAAGTTTGGGAAAATCAAAAACAGCTTTATATGGTAGAAATGCTTCAGCATATAAATTAAAGTAAAAACTATTTCAAATTTTTTTTTTTTTTCAACACGAAATGTACAACGACTCTGTCGAGTTTGTGTTGGCCACCATTTTGTTTACGTGAAGCTAGCCGTACTACGCATGCGTGAAGTGTACAGAGCCATACTACGCATGTGCCAAGTGTACAGCGCCATCCAAACAAGATGGCAGCCAACACTAATCGGCAAACTCGTCGTACATTTTGCGTTCCAAAAAACAAGTTTTTAAATAATTTTAACTTTAATTGATAATATGCAGAAGATGTTCCTTATTGCTTTTTCTACCAAGTACCATATAATTATAAAGCTACTTTTAATGTTCAAAAGCATATACAAAATTTATTGATGCTTGTTGACGACCGTTGACGCTTGTTGTTGACGCAGTAGACATGGTAGAAGTAGAACCCTACACTGTACTACAGGCCAGCGCAGCAAATGAGAGGCCACACACGTACACGTGGTCAGGTGGTGGGGCCGGCTACACAACCATGACAACCGCTGAACTTAAGTGGCGTCAGGTTGCAACTTCTTTCCCCGTAAACTACCATGACATACTCACTTAGTCTTCCGGATGTTTTTATTTTTTTCGTCCCAATGCTATAGCTTGCACAAGCTCAGACGTTTATTAAACGGAGAAATTTATTTAAAAACCGAGAGTGTTGCTGCAGTCCCGAGAAATAAACATGTGGTCTAAATATGCACGTTGTGTATAGGTCTTGTTCCTGCAATCTCTAACACTGTGTGGATGAAAGCTGTGGCTTACTTGAAAAGGGGCCAGACTGATTCTGCCTGGTATAATAAAAACAACAGAGGTCGCACTCCCAATTTACCGATGATTCCACCTGCACTGGACAAGTTCAGATTTTTTTCACCAGACATGAGTAGATCGTATGTCCGATTGCCAAATTTCTGAAAATTCTATCACTTTTTGTGTATTTGTTGTATGCGCGCACGAAAGTGTAAGTACAATGGCAACCCACCCCCCCCCAAAAAAAGGGGATAAAATTATAAAATGGAAGTTGGTTACTGAATCATTTCAGTTGAAGTCAGCTGCACCAAAGGCCGACCTTCAGTACAAAAGTAAATTTTGTTTTATGTTTTGTTTTACCTATCTCACCGTACTGACTGACTGACTATTAATTGTGAACTGGGCAGTTCTATCGTGTAGGATTACCCCTTAACGCCAATAGGCTAAAATCGGCACGTGGCCGACCACATGACAGACGTCCAGAGTCTATGACGTATCCAGAGGGGTGGGGGAGGGGAGGGGGCGTGGCAGGGGGTTTTAAACAACGGTGAAAACTAGCTGTGACACAACATATACAGGCAAATGCCAAAGATGTCAGACCTTTAACTTCTATCCTAAAAACATGCGGATTTGTTTTTTAAACAAAGATAACAAATGCATGGGCTGACATTTTACGTGCTGATTTTGACTGACTTTCACTGTAAAGTAACCTGATTCATGCTATTATTCTCTGTTCTTTTTTGTACACGTGGCCGCCGTCAGACAAACAACCGCAACCAAGTATTCAAGTTATGCATTGGGGCGTGGCAAATAGAAAACCAAAACGACCCCCACACGAGGACAAGTCTACACGTCCCGACTTCGTCACTGAATTGTTATGTTAAAGTCCCTCCCACTGACCTCGTAAAGGTTAAACCTTATACAAATCGAACAAAGCGACTATTATCATGCAAATCACCACCTTTCACACACCTGTGCGGTTATCGTTTGTACACGTGTACATTTGGCGAGGGCGATAGTTTCAGGGACTTTCACCGGACTAACCCAGCCTATGATTTTCAGCATTTGCCCGTAGACAGTTGACGTGATTTTGTGGTGAAAATAGGAGAGTTCCTCGTGGAGATGGCGCACCTTTCGGCTGTAGCGATTTCACTGACTGTTTTAGTGTCGATCGTCGGATTGGGGCAGTGCAGGAATGTCGGAAAACTAGAGTGGGATGCTTCAAAGGGATATATGATGTATTGTCCATGTTCAGGTATGGTTTCACTGGCGATGGCAGTTAACAATAATAAAAACTATCAGTGAATCGCTGGATTTTTGAGAGCAAGAAACTGTGTTCCAATACAGGCTGAAGCTCGTTTTTATTTCGTTATACTGAAACTGCTTGGTCGATGACATGTTTTGTATAATATATTAATTGCCTATAATTATAAATGCTTTGGTAATTTTATTACTTTTTTCCCACTGGAAATTTCATTATGCATGTTGCCTATACATGCACTAATTACTATTAATTTAGAGTGTGTTGAAGTTCAGTTTGTTTTAGAGTTATTACAAATTCCAGCGTGATGAAATGAGGTCTAATGTCTGTGACAGAGCCAGATATCTAATCAGGGGCGGATCCAGGACTGTTTGTGAGGGGGAGTGTCAGACCCGAAATTTTAATCAGCATTAACAGTGCAAGTGCTAAAAATGCAGACGAATTTTTTTCTCCGGACACTTGACCTCCGTAAAATCAAAAAGGTGGCGGGGGGGGGGGGGGGGCATCTTCCAATGGGGGCGCTGTTCAAATGCTGCGCCTGCTAATTAATGATCCAATATACTCCTATATGATCTCCTCGACCATAACTAGATGATGGATGTATAAGATTTGAAAAATAAAGTTTCAGGTTTATTCACTGAGCTCTTGTAAACTATAAGTATAAATAACGCTGGAATTGCCCAAAAAGCAGCCCGACTTTTGGCGAAGTAATTAAGAATGCCTCTTGTATTGTTTACTTGACACTAATCGTTGTATTTTGCTCATTTATAATCGTCGTTTTGTCAAAAGGTATGAACAAGAATCATGCTTCATCAACTATTTATTTCATGCATGTTGACCTTATCCTGAGCATGATGCCTATAGTCGGTAAAATTTGCTCGAGTCGCCCGCTACACTTGCGTGACATTGCATGATTGCCCAACTCATCAAATCAAGTTCTTTTGTTTTCCCCTTAATATTATGAAGAAGTGTGACTTAAGTAAAATTTAGCCAGCATAATGTAACAATAATCGTGTATTCCACTCCAGACGTTTGCAGTCAGTAGGCCTACTCATAGAGGCCGTCACGGATTTATTTTAATTTATTTATTAATCAATTAAGTAAAAGTAGTTTTGTGAGCTGTTTGGTCATCTTGTCATGTACTTGTAGGTCGCTTTACGGGCCAAGTGGAACAGTTGATGAGCGCCCTACAGTTTTCAAAGGCTCTGGGTCGCATTCTGGTTGCGCCGTCCTTTATCAATTACCCCTGTGGCCGTAAGGACGCCCATGGTCACTTTGGCGTCCAAGCACCCATGCACATCGATCGAAATGTAAGATTTTGAAGCACTGAGATAACAAAAAACCTGATAATTTTGTTGTTTGCTGAAATCATTTGCTCTTCAGAACACGAAGATGTTACTGATTTTGGTATTCTTGAGTTGAAATGATTGTTTTGTCTTTTTGCAAGGTTGCCCCAAATTTCTTCCGTAAACTGTTCCACTTGGTTTCGTTACAGTGTAAAAGACTTGTCTTCAGTTGAATGATTATCTTTTACGCAGACTATTTAAGAAATAGAGGAACAAATTAAATTTCACAACTTTATATAGCTTTCCTAGTATTGAAAGAATGTTTTACGTCGGTCCGGCTTGAATCTTAACTTTCACCATTGATCTTTTCAGGTCGCTATGGCAACCAGTTGGAACAGTTTATAGGAAGTTTGCTTTTTGCCTCAAAGCTTGGCCGCGTTCTGGTCATTCCACCGTTTATCATGTACCCAAATGCTCTGGAAGCAGTTCCCAAAAACGTAAGAAAACTGAAGAGAAAATCCAACATTTACATTTTTAAAAAGGGTGCTTTAACATAGTTCCCCTTCCAAGTTCGATCCCCAAGTTTTTCACTGGAAAAACAATTCTCATTCACGGGTAGGCCTATAGACCTAACCATTTATAAAATAACTAAGTTCGTTCCATTATCAGCAGTATATGAAAACGAACCCATTTTTCTCGAGATTGTTTGGTTTGAACCATCACCAGTAAATGATGGAAATTCCTCTTTCCTTGCCATGGCAGTTTCGTTTTTGAATGTTTACATGTCCATTGCATTTCACTATTTCAACAAAATTCAACAGAGATAATTGTTCTCGAACTCCATGCACGTTGAATCAATTTATTTTAATATCCGTCTAGGCGTACGTGCAAGTTGACGAATACTTCGATTTAGACGAAATTAAGAAGTTTTATCCTGACGTCATCACAATGGAGGACTTCATGACGGAATTGGCGCCCCTCTATTGGAATGAAGGCAACCGCGTGGCATATTGCTCCAACGGTTTGGCTGATAACAATGGAGGGAAGTGCACAAGAGTGAGTCATGTTTGCGTTCTGATATTGTTTCAAAATATGTTAGGTTTTTCCCGGCTATTTTAAAACGTTTATCATTCGAATTCACCGTTTTTAATCTTCAAAGCTCGTCCAGCAGCATCGATTTAGTGCACTTCCAATGTTTAATTTCTTTTCTTTTTTTGTCAGACAATTTCAAAGCACACGTTTTCGTCCCGGAGTATTCGAGTTCGTCTCGTCTACGCCAAACCTTGTTATTCAGAAATCAAATTCGTTGTATTGATTTATATAAGACGAATTCGATCTCTGAATGCTGCCATTCGGCAACAGCTTAGACGAATTCGATCTGTAATGACAAATATTCTCGACCCGGTGACCATGAACCAAACTTTGAAATTGAATGGTAAATTACTAAATTCGTTTTGTAAAAAGAGTGTAAAATTTTCTCGGACGAAATTGGATGTTAAAATGGTGAATTTGAATAAATTCTTTATTTTGCCTCGAGTGTTACACTATATGTTTCCGTTTCTTCTCAATTTGTTTTTTTTTTTAGAAGAAAGGATATAAGAACAATCTAACTACTGGAAAAACTTATTGTCGAATTTTCACCATGCAAATCTTTTAGTCTGATGTTTGTTTAAACTCTAATCGTGATGTTCAACATAGCCGATTGGTTTTCTCTTAAGAAATTTCAATTTGTGTATCATTTTAATGTAAACTGTTTTTTTATTCTAACTTGGACGTTTTCAACCCTCTGAAAATACGCTTTTATTTTCGGTCTCTATTGCGCCAATAACCACGAAAAGGTTGAATCCATGTCAGGCCGCAAAGAATTCAAAATTTGTAAAATAATTATATCGTAATTGGACGTGGGTGGATTCTTCTTGTTCGTTGTCTCATTAAAAAATGAAACGCTTTGTGTTACTACAAAATGTGTTACTAGACAAAACAGTTGTTCAAAAAGCACAACATTTTTTCGGGATAAACTAAAAAAAAACAGCGCAGAAGAGTAACTCTAAAGCGATGTTTGTTTAAAGTTTTAGATTGTAAGGTTTTCTTCACGGATCGAGAGTTGTTTTTTTATTGTTTTCTAAACTTAAATTGAATATTTTCTTCAGGACGGCAATCCATTCCGAACATTCTGGCAGGACCAGGGCATCGAGTTTGACGACTCGGAAGTCTGGACGAACTTGTATTTCAACGTGGAGCACGCTGGCGTGGCGGAACACTGGAAAGAAGTGTAAGCGGATCTCAGACTCCGAACAAATTTCAAAATAACAATATATTCTATAAAAGCAATCAATAAATCAATTACTAAAAAAAATATTCCCAAACATTGAAAAGATGAGAAAACTGTGCCGGTTTTTCTTTTTTAATATGAATCATAAATAAATAACATGAGAACAATATGAATGAAATAAGTTTTATATGAACTGTGTTAAACATGCTAACATAATAATCCTAAATGTGTTGATAATCCTTAATCAAGACCCCCAGTTGGTGCGATCGTGACATTTCGTTGTATTGACTCATGGAGGAATTCTTATTCCTCCATGATTGACTGGACCAAATACTTTGTACTTTGTGGGGTGATGTGGTCCAATGGTTACGGTGTTCGACTCGTGTGCCGTGGTACATGGGTTCGAATCCTTACGGGGAACATGGTGTTTGTGCTCTTGAGCAAGGCACTTTACCATATTTGCTTCGTCATTTCAGATGGGACGTAAAGCCGTAGGTCCCGCGTGTTGTGTAATGCACGTTAAAGAACCCAGTAACACTTATCTCTAATTAAGAGAAGGAGTTTGACCCGGTGTTTCTGGCAGTGGCTGCAATAAGCGCTGTCGCACCTTGTATAAACCCTTATAAGGTGCTACATAATGGGTCGCATATTTCTCATAAACTTCATTTACCTGTCTTTAAAAATAGACATAATTAACAGCGCCTTGAGTACCTAATTGTTGGTAGATGCGTGCGCTATAAGTCTCCGGTATACTATACATAGATAAATACCAGTAAATCATCATTGATGTGTTCTCCGACAGATATCCCGCCTCCGAGCATCCGGTGATGGCGCTCGTCACGGCCCCGGTGATAAACCCCATCTCGACGGCAGTGGAGGGTCTCCAGCATTACCTGACCTTCAAGGACCATATCAGGCAACCAGCCGAGGAGTTCATTGAGAAAAACCTGGAGAAGCCATTTTGGGGGCTTCACCTCAGGAACGGCGCTGATTGGGTGCGTTTCTAAACACGAAATTTGTTTAGTCTTATACTCTACACCTCGAAGTTATGATCATGTGTATTTACCCAAAAAGTACTACCGAATTTTTATGAAAAAGCTTACGTGGGTTAAAGATCATGACTGCTACTTAACACCCCGTGAAATTATTCCGTCTGGCTTGCTGTCATTTCGAAGACATAAAAATATGTAGGTGATTCCCAACGATTCAGTCAACTGACTGCTTCTTTGGATAAAGAGTGCTATTATCGAAACAGTGTTTCGTGATCAAAAGATTGTGCCTGGTTTTTCACTGTTTCTTCGAAAAGTGTAACATCCACTGAGCTGAAACTTCAACAGGTTAGGTTTTGAATATTCTTCTTTGCATTTTGAGTGGTGTTTTTATTGGACATTATACGAACAAAATGCATCATCAAATGAGTGAGCATGCCTTTAATTCATTACCGGTCTTTCATTATTTCAGAGCCGAACCTGTGAGCTCCTTGGTACCGGCGACTTCCCTTATCTCCTGAGCTCCAGGCAGTGCACCGGCAAGGAAGGAGACTCGGTCACCAGGGAGATGTGTCTTCAGTCCGAGGAGCAAGTCATCGCTGACATCCGCTACCAGCTCCAGCTAGCGGAGGAGGACAACAGAGAGCTGCCTAAGAGCATCTTCGTGGCTACAGATCACGTGGCCATGGAAGAAGACTTGCAGGCCGCTTTCCCGGATGTAAGCGTGATTATAATTCTTGGACGTGGCTGTTATACTTGACCATGTCACATGTTTTTTTTTACAAAATGGCGCTGTCACGTGATAAAAACTTTCAGTAAACTGTTCTTTTCTCCATTGCGTTTATATCTCTTGACACTTGAATGCTTTACAAGAGTTGACATTATACTGTTTAGTGGCCAACAGGCATGCAAATGATGCTTACATGTTTGCAACATGCAAAATGATGCTTACACTTACAACATGCAAATGACATGTTTGCAACATGCAAATGACATGTTTGCAACATGCTAATGACATGTTTGCAACATGCTAATGACATGTTTGCAACATGCAAATGACATGTTTGCAACATGCAAATGATGCTTACATGTTTGCAACATGCAAATGATGCTTACATGTTTGCGTTGCCAAGCGGTTGCCTGTCGGCGTGACGCAAGTAACACATTAATAAAACCTCGACTCCATGAGCTGCGTGCGTGTTAATTAAGATTGCGCAAGGCATGGCGGGAACCAGCATATGGCGCACAGCAAGATCGTACCCATGAGAACGAGGTTGAAAGCTGTGCACACAAAGTAAAATGCAGTTTTGGTATGCCGGTGAACGGTAACAGGCAAATGAAACGGTGCAAAAGTTACTTTAGATAAAAAAAAAAATCAGTTTGTATAAACTGTGCATGCTGTGTACGCAACGCAACTTGTAATGAACCATAGCTCCAGAGCACGCACGTAAATTCACGACTACGTTACATGGTGTCAGAAGTGGGATTGGATCTTATTCTTTTGATTTCCAACAGATCAAAATCGTGACATGGGGTCCCGACCTAGACCAGATGGACTTGTACGTCTTGGGCCAGGCTGATGACGTCATCCTTAACTGCGTGTCGGCATTCAGCGCCTTCGTCAAGCGGGACCGTGACGTGAACGGCAAATTGGTGGCCTTCTTCGGCTACTTGGACCCGCAGAAAGAGCTGCCCAAAGTCTCAAGGTCCCCTCCCCATGAAGAATTGTGATTTTATTTTTTAATAACGACATCACGTGATTAAGTATAGAAGTAAAACCCTCATAGTATTGCGGGCTTGTTTTACACTGACGAATATAGCATTAAGAAAAGTACAGTGATAAAAATATGTACCTGTCAATTTTGTATTATGCTTTTGTAAAAATGAAGTGTCATTTTCCTGCTTAAAGTAGGCCTAATTATGAGAGCTATTTCCCTCATACTAAAAGTTGGATGCTTTAATTTGATATTTTTGTATTTTGTTTTACTGATTAAAGATGCGTTTTCTTTAGAGCGAGCTGTTGAAATTGGAAACTAAAAATGACATGCTTTAACTACATGAGTTGTTATAGAGAACAACATTGACCGGGGGAGCGACGTTAATATAGTTATGGAATAAATACACCACAAATTCTTCGGTTTGAAATATATTCTCGAAGGAAGAAGTGGAAGTCTTCAGTTGAGTATAGGCCCTAACTAAAGTAAAGAATGCAACTTTGTAGATTTTTCATAAGAGGCTTATTTGCTTTATTCACACATTTCCTGTACAACCTCAGATAAATGTTTGTAATAAAAACGGAGAAACTATACATTGTGTTTCAAAGTGTGATCCCTAAAAATTAAGGCCCATGAAATTTACTGCCAATTGGGTTATGGTTTGATGACAGAATTACGCTAATATTCAGAGCGAAAAGCCCCACTTTTCAAATTTAAAAATAAGCATTTGAAAAGAAGAGATAAGTTGGGTCTTAATTGTTCGATTTGTGACGGATGCCGAGACATCATTCGGACGCCGCATTTTTTTGGCTGACAAGGGTGCAGACCAGTTAATAAGCCCAAATTGCTTACGCGGGCAAATTCATGATTTGTATAATGGCCTTCATAGTTTAGCTATAAGAGCATTTTGTTGGTAATGAACCGAGGGCACTGAGTCTATATACATTCAAGAATAAAACTCGTTTGGCCCGACCCACAATCCACAAGATTGCCGCTAACGTCATATCCGACTGGCGCGATTAGAACGACAGAGGACGCAATTAATTCGCGTGTGATTGTGCAAAGTGAGAATTTCTACGCGAGCTCATTAGCATGAAAAGTGCCCCAGCCCCCCCCCCCTAAAAAAACCTCTTTTTTGAAAAAGGTGACCGTTTATCTAAAAAAAAAAAAAAAAAACAACCGGTGGAATTGTGTTTAGCCAAGGAACAACACTCTGGTTTCTAGGCTTCCATCTGCGGGCAGAATTGATAAAATGACGGTTGAAAATGGGTCCAAAGTTTGCCTAAGGAAGTGAAGCATAGTCCTTTAAAGGGAATGTACATGTACATCATTGGCTTTTGCTGTAATTTTCAGAAATGAACTATTTGGGGGGCCTAGTATAATAGATTCAAATATTGTTACACTGACATGTTTGAAGTTTTGTGTTCGAAAATGCTGGAAAAACCAAGAAAAACACAAAATGTTATTTAACTTTGTGACGAGTTCTCTCGATGTTCAAAAAGATTGTGTTATATTCAATACAACAGGCTATTCACCATGCTTTTTGGCTATATGTTAAGAAATGAAAAATTGTTGACGAAAAAAATGACGGAGTAATTAGAAATTATTTTAAAAACCTACTTACAACAATGATTCAACTACCAATTTTTTTGAGTTGTTTACACCCCCCCCAAAAAAAATCACCCCCAATGAAAGTTCAATATCACATGCAAGACTGTCTATAAAAGTCAAAATTCGAAGAACAAAGGAACTCTAGCGCCCAGGACTGGGCCAAGGGCGGATCCAGGAGGGGGGGGGGGGGCAACAGGGGCAATGCCCCCCACCATGCCCCCGAACCCCCCCCCCCCCCCAAACCCCCCAAAAAACACAATTGTTTTTTTATGTTTAAGTGACGTCGCAATAAAGGCTAGCACTGCGTACACCACCATCTTTTCCTCAAACAAATGTGGTTAAAGTGGTCAGAAATAACCTCAGATCGCACAATCCAAACAATTCGGGGCCCTTAAGCGGGCCGGCGAACCCCACGCCGTAGGACCCACTTTTGGGGGGACCAATTTTTTGTTGGCTCCCCAAAATAAATTTTGTTCTGGATCCGCCATTTTTGCTTGACTGGGTCTAATAAAATATAAAATATATTCATTTCCCAGAGCTCTCCAACGAAAAAAATACAGGTGTCCTAAAAAAAGACAAAGAATACTTCAGTTGTAGAAAAGCACATAAGTCGGGGTGAAATTTCGACTATTTTTAAAACTGAAAGTCACTCTTTGCCCCCCATGTGTAGGCCTACCGTGCAGGCGGTCGTAGCAGCGCTAGCAACAAAAATTTATTAACATTTTATTAAAATAAAAATGAAATCGGAATAATTTAAAGACACGTCAGATAATGACTGGTTCCCAGAATAAACATTTTCTTTTAATTGAATAGAGCCACGCATAAGACTTGTACAACTGCGCCGACTACCAGTTTCATTATTAACAAGATGGCGGACTCAGCAGCAAGTGAAAACAACGTGGTCGCCGATTTGAACGCGACTTTGAACGAAACAGCTTCCAATGTGACGGCCAGAATTCCAGCCACCCCCGAGGGTATGGCCATAGCCTACGGGAGCCTGGTCATCATGGCCCTGTTACCCATCTTCTTCGGTGCTTTTCGGTCGGTGAAATATCAGAAGGAACAAAAGGTAGGCACAACTGAGTGAAACAGCTGTTCGATCGATCACACGATAATGAATGGTTCATCATCAATAATGCTTTGTTGACTGTAAAAAAAAAAAAGCAGTGGATATTTGGCCGGCGCCGGTTTTGTTCGAGTAAACGTTATTTTCACGGAGGCATTTTATGGTCGGTGAAATATCAGAACAGAAGGAACAAAAGGTAGGCCTAGGCACAACTGACTGAGACTGAGTGAAACAGCTGTTCGATCGATCACACGATAATAAATGGTTCATCATCAATAATGCTTTGTTGACTGTAAAAAAACAAACCAGTGTATATTTGGCCGGCGCCGGTTTTGTTCGAGTAAACGTTATTTTCACGGAGGCATTTTATGGTTGGCTGATTAATTTTTACGTCATTTGCAATTTTGCATAACCAATCCACACGATCAAAGATGGTCAAGCGCTAAGCTCCGGCAATGTTTGTATTTTTGGAAAGAATGTTGCAACCTGACGCTGCTTTTTTTCTTCATATATCATCTCAATAAAGGTCAGTCATTGAAAATGATAAGACATGAATCTGGGACTGAGAAACATTTCCAATTTTGTTACGAAATACTTGACTCTCCACAGACTTTGTTACCGCTGAAGAAGGGTCAGCTAGGTTGCAACATTCTTTCCGTATTTTTTTATCATATTTATTCCTGTACACCGGCCCCACACACACGCACGCAGCCCCGGCCGGCCACGCACGCTTGTTACGCTCTTATGGAAAAAAAATTGTTCATGCGCTAGTTTAGGCAAAATAAAAAAAAAAACATGTTTAGCGTCCTGCTGCCTCTTTGACAAAAAGGAAGGAGGAGGCCCTTTTTTTTTTTTTTTTTTTTTTCAAAATGGCCGCCCGACACATTTTTCAAGACAACGCGGCCGGGCTTTTTTTCAAGATGGTTACCAGCTTTTTTCAAAATGGCCGCCACTTGGACTCATTGACTATTTCCACAGCTTTATACACGGTATAAAAGTCTAAAAATACGATTTCTTTCGTCAGAGATCGTTAAAATTTATCAATTTTTGTCTTAAAAAAAAAAAAAAAAAAAAAAAAAAAAAGGAGGCGGCCTCTAAAAAGGAAGCGGGCGGGGACGCTAAACATGTTTTTTTTTTTACTTCGCCTTAGTTGTTTTATTTAAGACCACGTGGTTTCAAGAACATCTTTAACACAGCAGTTGACATAATGCAAGAAAATTTGACAACTGTTTGAGCAAAAACCCGTAGACTGTAAATCGAACGGTGTAGTGACTTCGGAAATTAATCTCATCTTTGTTTATCTTCCTCAGGAGAATGGAGAAGTTCCAGAAACTATGTCTGAGAAAGACGCTGCTATGTTCCCCCTCATTGCAAGTGCAACACTGTTTGGAATCTATGTCGTTTTCCAGGTACATGCAGGCGCACTCTTCTTAAAGGCATAGAGTATTGTTTACATTTATCCCAGAAGTATCCCACCAAATTATTATCAAAAATCTTACTTTGATAAAAGATCGTACTGGTACTAAACACCCCATGAAATTATTCCATCTGGCTTGCTGTCATTCAGAAGAAAGCAAGAAATGTAGGTGATTTCCAACGGTCAGTCAATTGACTGATTTTTGGAGTAAAGAGTTATGAAATAATATTGTTTAGTGATCAAAAGGTTGTGCATGGTTTTTCATTCTTAACAACTTTAAAGTTGAACAAAGAAATTGACTGGAGCGGGGTTTGAACCTGCGACCTCCGGATTGCTGTTCCGGTGCTCTACCAACTGAGCTATCCAGTCTTTGTTGGCAGTCCCCATTTTGTCAATGTCTTTGTTCAAGGGGCGCTAGTCAGAAGCCACAAACATGTAGCCAGGGATCACGCCCAAAGTCACGATGCTAGCAACATCAGCAATGGTGCAAACCTGCGAAATAGCAAACGGGGATCACTCGGACAAAATACGGCTTCTATTGTGACCAATTGTCCCTTTGTGGTTTATTTGAGAGATTGTTCTTTTTTTTTTGACAGATATTCTCCAAGGACTACATCAATCTTCTTCTGACTGTCTATTTCTTCTTTCTGGGAGTGCTAGCGTTAGCTCACATCTTCAGGTACACTTTTGATTACAGATCATAATCTTTTTTAACCCGAACCCACCTCAATACCCCAAAAAGACCCTGAATTTGTCTATTTTTTGAGTGAATATTTCTTGAGTCTGGAGTACTGTAGAGCGCTGCGTTCCAATGGTTACGGTGTTCGACTCCTGTGCCGTGGTACGTGGGTTTAAACCCTGACGGGGAAAATTGCGCTTGTGTCCCTTGGCAAGACACTTGACTACAATTGCCTCTCTCCACCCAGGAGTTAACATGGGTACCTGCGAGAGGAGAGACCAAATGCGCTGATCTCGAGCTGCTGCAAAACTGGTATTATTTCCTGATAAACAGGGAGTAATAATTATTTTAACACTGTGTTGTATAGACCATTATCATGTTGCGGCCATGTTGAGTTTTCACCATTCACATCAATGCAACCAAAGCGAGGTTGGAGGGGAAAATAGTATGGTTCCTTTTTGCACACAAAAGTTATTATTCAGTACTGTTTTTGGATACAGGGAACATGACTGAAATAGCGCCAGCATGATAAAGGTCATAAGCAGCACAATGTGTAATCCCAACTTTTTTTTGCATAATTTTCTTAATTTTTTTTCTCTTTTGTTCCCTAGCCCTCTGATGCGGAAGTTGCTTCCTGAAGTATTTCCCAACGAAAGCTACCACCTGATCTTGACAAAGGGAAAGGCCGACAAGAAAGAAGGTCAGTCACGGCCGATTTTTATTTGTAAACATTGAGCAGCATTTTGTATGGACTGCCACAAGGGCATCAATTTAAGCCATGGTTGGCAACAGGTTTTGCCAAATATTTCACATTATTAGCACCCTCAGTATGTAAGAAAGAGGCATTTTTGTTATGTCTTTGGCAGCGCTTGTTGGTTATTTTGTATTTTCAACAAGCCAATGATATGTTTGGAAACACAAATAACAATTCTTAATATTTGTGCAACGTTGGCATTCCATAGCTTGCCAACCCACAGTTAGCAAAAGAAATATTTTTAGAATTGAAAATGAAGGCATGGTATGTACACGTGACGGAACAAGATATCATGAATTTCTGTTATTTGAGGAGCATGTTTACGAGAGACAAATCTATGTTTTTTTTTAAATTTTCTTTTACTCAACAGACTTGATGAACTATGAGTTTGACAACAAGGATCTGGTGTGCCTTGGCCTTGCCTGTTGCGTCGGTGTCTGGTACTTGCTGAAAAAGGTAACGCCAGAATTATTTCCATCAAATGTCTTTTCTCATGTATTCTGCACCTCTAGTGCCCTCTATTGCCGCACCTCCTCAAATTTTTGTACCAAGGAGCACCAAGGAATGGGGAAATTGCACCAAGGCAAGTGATGGAGGGCACCAAGGCAAATGATGGAGGACACCAATGTAAATATGAGGACACAAAAAAGCAAAATGGTACCCACCTTTTCTGTACAATTCAAGCTTGGGGAAAAGAAAAAAAAAAGCCAAAAAAAACAAACAAACAAAAACAAAAAACACGTCACCGCATCAATTCCAAAACTTCGGTCTGACCAGAGACCGACTAATTTTTTATTTTGGCCTAATCCTCGGGTCTTGTAAAGAATTTTTCTCGTGTTTTTTTCTTTCAGCACTGGATAGCCAACAACATCTTTGGCCTAGCGTTTGCCTTGAACGGCGTGGAGTTCTTGCAGCTCAACACAGTCATGACGGGCTGCATATTGTTAGGCGGGCTGTTCGTCTACGATATATTCTGGGTGTTCGGGACCAACGTCATGGTAACCGTAGCCAGGTCGTTTGAAGCACCCATCAAGTGTGAGTAGCAGTAACGTTTTGTTCGTTTGCAATAGTAACACCACTCAAAATTCAAAGAAGAATGTTCAAAACCTAACCTGTTGAAGTTTCAGCTCGGTGGATATTACACTTTTTGAGAAAACAGTGAAAAACCATGCACAGCCTTTGGATCACGAAACACAATTTGTTAAATAAAACTTTAATTTCCCCAAATCAGTCAATTGACCGATCGTTGGAAATTGCCCACATTTCTTGATTTCTTCGAAATGACAGCAAGCTAGACCGGTCGTACACTAATCCTCCAATTGGCCTCATGGAAAAATAGCATATAGCCTCAATCCTGCAAATTCCTCCCATTATTTCTTGAATATGGTCCGTGGAGGGGTGACCACCGCCTGAATCCTGCAAAATCCTGCGGCAGTGACTGTCAATATGTTGAGGCTTGGCCAGTGACATCCTGGAGCAGTACGGAGGATTTCAAGCATAATCCAGGCCTACATTTATGCACGGCTGAGCAAAAACAACACAAGGTCCAGCCCAAGACCTTGACAAAGTGCGTCCTACGAAATCAGTCATGCACTTTTGCCATGTAACCTCAATCCTCCAAATTCCTCCACTTTGGCAAAGAGGATTTTGAAGGATTCAGGGCGGTTAGGGTTAATAAAAAAATCATAACCAGCTTTTTCTCTGTCGTACTTACTTGACTTTAATTTCATCCAAGATAGGTACATACATACAATAACTAGCCACTTTATTATTTTTATACAAAACTATGACAAAGTAAACCAATTTACGTGGTGTTAAGAAATAAAAAGCAGGGATGGGAGGGGGGAGGGACCGCAAGAAGCAAGGCTTTTCGAGTTTGAGTCCCCTGTAAAACATTAACACACTTTTGCCTGTCTTCTTCTTTTCGTTCATCAGTGGTGTTCCCGCAAGACATCTTAGAGAGAGGACTGGACGCCAGTAACTTTGCCATGCTGGGCCTGGGTGATATCGTCATCCCAGGCATATTTATTGCTCTTCTGCTTCGCTACGACGTCAGGTAAAAAAAAAAAACCTCTCCGAATTTGTCATGTTTGGCTGTAGTCTGAACACAGAATTAAAACTGTCGGATTATTGTTATCACCCAGTTAAAGTCTGATACCAGTGCGTTGATTGTCAAGTTGTCCGTTCACGTAGGGTCAACCTAATTTGAATCGCAAACCGGATGTCTCTGTTTTGCGCATGCCTGAAGCTCGGTCGATAAAATCTACAGATATGAAGATTTGTCACAGTGCATAGCCGCCAATAAGACATCAGAAGCATGAGGCCGTTGCCTGTCCTCATATATACATGTGTGTTATGAGCTGCGGTGTCCAGTCTACTTTGGCTTGAATTATTTTTCCTGTATTTTTCTTTATATTACCAGTGAATTGAATTTTTTCTGTTCTCCATCCTGCAGCAAAGCCAAGACTAGTCGTACCTACTTCTACGCCAGTTTCTTGGCCTACATCTTGGGCCTTCTGACGACCATCGGCATCATGCATTTCTTCAAGCACGCCCAGCCTGCCTTGCTATACCTGGTACCGGCTTGTATCGGGGTACCGGTCATCGTGGCGCTGATCAAGGGCGAGATCATTGACCTCTTCAAGTAAGTTACATCTTCATTTTGGGAGGCATAATTTACTGGCAAAAAAAGCGATTAAAGTTGCAAGGATTTCCACAGGCATAGAAAATGGAAAGTCATAATGTGGGAAAGTCAAAATGTATGAAAAGTTAAACAGTATAGATATTGATCAAGGAAAGCTTTAAAGGATATACAACATTTGCTTTTGCTGTAATTTTCAGAAATGGATGGATTTGGGAGTAATTATTTACAGCAAATATTGTTAGAATTTGTTACACTGACCTGTTTAAAGTTCTGTGTTCATAGATCCTGGGAAAACCACAAGAAAAAAATGCTGTTCTTGTAGTCTGGTTCCTTGTCCCTATTTCTGACGAAATTGAAAAATTTTATTGAAAAAAGTCAGCTTTTTTTCTAACGATAGTCGGCCGACTATCATTGGAAATTGATACTAAATGTTCCACTTTTCTTGAAAAAGACAGCACACCAGGTGCCATGATTCCACAGTATGCTTGAGACTATTTTTCACTTACAGTCCAGTAAGGTATTTCCTAATGATTTGGTAGTTTTGTTTTTTGATGTATGCAAATGTTGTATTATAATATTACTATTAATTTTGTTCTCGAAAAGTCACTGAAAGGTTGTAATTATAAGATTTCTGTGGGAATCCTGAGTTGGCTTGCCTTTTGTTTTGGGTCTTCGCTTGTATCCACCCCAACCTCAAAGTGACCACCGATGCCTGCTTGTTTCCCTCCAAGGTACGAGGACAACCCACCCAAAGATGACAAGGAGGATAAAGAGGGTAAAGACGGCAAAGCCAAGGAGGACGGAGACGACAAGACAGCCGGTAAAGACGAACCCAAGAAATCCAAGTAATGTCCTGTCCCTATCGCGGGCTCATTTTAACGAGTAACTGAACCTACTACAAACGTAAATAAAGAAATGTCGTAATACTTCAAAGCGGTGTTGTGTTTGAGTCCGTTTTCCAAGTCCAGTAAGTCAACAAACGTATATGATGGTTTAGTTAAAAGTATGTGTACGCGAGATTATTGATTATGTACGCATGTCTGAACCAGTAGGCGTCTGAACCAGTATGCGCACACTCAGTGTATTCCTCCAACTGGGCTCTCGAAGGCAGCCCCAAAGCACCCTCTACTGTTTGTAAATGGAGTTCATACCACCACTATGATATTTCAGTATACTTCTGGACGAAATAGGCTTTATTCTTGAGCAAAAAGGGCACCGTAACGCCTTTTTTTAGGGTGGGGTGGGGGGGGGGGGGAGTAAGAATGTGTCTGAGGTTATTGATGTAAGTTAACACATTGCTACAGCTTAATTACTTTCAATACAATCTTTATGTTTTTTATTTAGTAAGGTTCTAAACTGCCTTAGTTCGTTATACCGCCCTCAATTTCTCACGATTAAGGCCTATTGCTTCACCACTTCATGGCCTTCGTAACACCTTTCAGCTTTATCAGTGTGGTGTAATAGTCATATGATGCGTCCTTACCTGCGCTTGTTGAACTCGCATTTATTTATGCTTGTGAAGAATTTGTGGGCATTTTATTTTTGTCGCGTTATTAATATGAAAACTTCAAAGGGAAGACCTTGACAGGGGAAATTATGTTGATTATTACATGTATAACAATAATTGGAGATTAATATATAATAGTCCGTTTCTATTTCCCAAAAAATTTGTTTAAATCTTGGTGGAGGCATTTTAATAATTGAATAACCTTTTTGATTTCGAAATATCCTGGCAATGTTTTTGGGTGATTTTCACTGTCAATTTACACTGATATCAGTTGAGACACTTGATAAGGAGTCGCCCTTTAACAGATTTCTGCAGACAGATTGGGTGCCTGACTAGAATCAAACGTGGCCTCTCAAATCAGCCAATAGCAAGTTCCCGCGCAGACCATTAGTCAACTAGTGGTTGATTCGTGACTTAACTTACGCCTGCGCACTGATAGCAACGTGCGAACACTTTTAGTCAAATAGTCAAGTTTAAGCTGGAACTGATGTGGTCCGATGGTTACGGTGTTCAACTCATGTGCTGTGGTTCGTGGGTTCGAATCCTGACAGGAAGCATGGTGCTTGTGTCCCTGGGCAAGACACTTTACTACAATTGCCTCTCCAACAGCACAAATGGGTACCTGAGAGGGTAGAGACCAGATTGCCTTCATCAGGGATGCGATTTTTCCATTTCTTCCCCCAGAAATCCAGGGTTTTTTTCCAAGATCAACTTGATCTCCAAAATTTTTTTAAAACCAATTTTAATTTTATTGCAAGTTTTATCCCTTGTTCTTGTGCATGTGTTGTTTGGTACCTTATAAGTGGTGCAATTAAATTCTAAGAAAAATGCCTATATATGCATGGCCACATTTAAGTGCCGTTTACCTGAACATTGACTGTATGTAGTGTTATGTGACGGTGTGATACCATTTACTTATTTTGCAGGAAGAAAGAAAAAAGGTCACTGTTAAGCCAAAAAAAAAAAAAAATCGGTCTCTAGTCAGCGCGCGCGTCGAATTTAATCATGCGCGTCGATCTTTTTTTTTTTCCAAAATTTTTCCGCGGTAGCTCCAACAGCGCCCTCTATTTCCGCACCTCCTCAATTTGTTTTACCAAAGAGCACCAAGGAATGGGAAATTGCACCAAGGCAAATGATCGAAAGCACCAAGGCAAATTATGGAGGACACCAATGTACATGAGGACACCAAAAAAGCAAAATAGTACCCCACCTTGTCTGTACAATCCAAGCTTGAAGAAAAAAAAAAAAGCAAAAAAAAAAAAAACATCGCCGGGTCAATTCCGGAACTTTGGTCTGACCAGAGACCGAATATTTTTTTTTTTTGGGCCTAATGTTCATATATTTATTAATTTCTGCTTTTCAACTCCGATTTGAGAGTGCTCTACGTGTCTTAAATTGTTGGTTCGTTTGGAAAGAGAAAAGAAGTATTATACAACTACTCAGTTTTTAAAATAACGGACATCAGGTGGGGGTGGGGGGCAGGGCGGGCATTTTTGTGCGCACAGCCAATTCCCCCCCCCCCCCCCCTTCTTAAACTCATTTGAGATGGTCAGATGGAAAATGACAAACTCTAAATATGTCTAAAGATATCCCCAAAGGAAGCGACAAAACCTGGTTTTATTTTGTTTAAATGATGTTTTTTGGACAGCATTTAGCCATCATCTGTAAAAATGTGTTTTGAAGTACCTTAAAGGATTTAAGGGGGCTGTTATTGTGTCAATTAACTTCTTTTCCATAGCAATGCTGAATTTTTTGTTTTAATTAATTTGAAATTTTAATTAATTTGAAATTATAAGACGAAAAAAAAATGGCAAGACACAGAATAATTAGAATAAATTCATGTCAGTGATTTGATCGCGGACAATTCATACAACAATGAAATAATTTGATGGCATTTTCATTTTACAAAAAGAATTTAAGTTATTGTCATTTACATGTAGTTTGATTTGGTTCACTAAAACAAAGTGAAGTATTTCTTCTACTTGGAAGATGTATGTAAAGACAAACTCTAAAAGAGGAGAGTATAGTGCTTTTCACTGCTCCCCATCTTGCCAAATGTTAAGAATTTGTGAAAATTCCCCCTGAAGTTTCCTCTAAAATTTCGTCAAATACACTCAAGTTTGGGCTTCTTTCTGTTAAATTATTACCCTCAAGGGTTCGATATTTTATTGAGTGCTCTCGTATTTTTAACTATTGTTGTCTTGAGCCAACCTCTGTATTGTCAAAGTCAGGTGCATAATTCTTGAAACTTGGTATGGTTAATGTTCCTGGCGTTTTAAGGTATACATTGTATATCTTTCTTATTTAAGCTTTTAAAGGCATTTGTGTGTAGTTTAGTACTGTTGCTTTCTTGTCATGCATTGAAATAAAGGTACTCATATCCTCAAATAGTCTGTTGATTTTGGCTTGATTTAGTGCTCGATTTTGTGTTATTGTTGAGTCGGACTTGGGGGTTGTTAGATATTTTTCTCTCTTAATTAGAGTATTTTGAGGTCCCTGCTCTTGTGGGTTTGTAGAAATGAAGGGTCCTAAGCCGGTCTTTGAACTAGTTTTGCTGTTAAATTTGAGGTGAGATTTTACCCAAAGTCGTTCTATTTTGCAATAGAGTGGATTAAAGGACATACAAAAATGGTGATGGGCTAAGGATCTGAGTTTTAGGGGTGATCATCTCTGGAAGGAAATATCACCCAAAATTTCACTGGCCAACCCCACAAAAATTGAACAGAAAGGGAAAGCAGGGTAATCAAGCTAAGATTTGATGTATGGCTTAAAAAGGAGCTTGGAGATTTGTGAATATTTCCCCCGATTTCTGAAGTGGGGGTGCGTGTCATTGGCGTCTATGGGAATTTATTTACTCTTTAGCACCCGCTAATGTTGAATAGCGCCCTCAATATTACCCCATATAAAATACGTGATGCTGTGCATGTGAAAATGTGATGTAATTTTGCCTGGTACCCGCGCCATGCGATTTGACTTAAGATGATGCAATGTATGCGGCCGTACACCAACTGGAGTTATTTCTGCGCAACGTGACGTGACTTCGAGTTCGAAGCCGGTATTTTAATTTTTTCTTTACACCGTTATGGATCAACAAAACTTTCAGTCGTCGGGACTTTTTGGTTCTTATTTACCAGGGGAGCCAAGTTTAAATGTATCAGGTTTGTGAGCCCTTTCACGAATTTTGTTATTTCGGTAAAATATGGTAAACATGTGTGAATTATCAAGATGATCGGCCTGTGTCCAGGTGTCGGAAAAACGTTCCTTGTGCTTCTGAAAGCGTTAACGGTAGCTTGCTTGTCATTGCAAATGCAATGCTTGAAAATGAAAGAGCGCATTGTGTGTTTAATCATGTTAATTGTTAATACCGGACACACATGCCGGAGACGAGTCTTAAATACAATAGCGCACGTATCTACCAACAAATGGGTTCTCAAGGTTCTATTTTTTTATTAATAATGAATGATGTTGCAATTTGCATGATCCTGACGTCACTTTTTTCATTATGAACTAAAGGTCAGCTACCCCTAGAACTATCATGACTAGGTAGGCATATATCAATGTGAACATGCTGTATACTCCTAGAACTATGAGGCTCCACGTAGTGGAGCCTCATAGGTTCAGAAGCCCGCAAAATTGTTGTCAGCACAAAACACTAATTAAGTACAAAAACGTCCATCCCAAGCAGGCCGTTTTCCACAGAACCGCTGCACAGTTTGCCCCTAAACTCCATACAATACCTCATGACATACTCACGTTATGTGCACCCAACAAACATCGGTGGATTCTGTCTGTTTTTCGGCAAAAATGATGAAAAATATGCCCTTTCCGCACTGAGCCAACCTAACACTTGAAACGAGCACGCGTGCAGAATGATCGCAGTTATTTTCGGTTCGATCGCTCGGAGCGCGCCGCGGGGGGTACGTACTTGCACTTGTACGCATGTGCATACTATCGTTCCGCTCCTACACCATACCCCCCGCGGCGCGCTCCGAGCGATCGAACCGAAAATAACTGCGATCATTCTGCACGCGTGCTCGTTTCAAGTGTTAGGTTGGCTCAGTGCAGAAAGGGCATATTTTTCATCATTTTTGCCGAAAAACAGACAGAATCCACCGATGTTTGTTGGGTGCACATAACGTGAGTATGTCATGAGGTATTGTATGGAGTTTAGGGGCAAACTGTGCAGCGGTTCTGTGGAAAACGGCCTGCTTGGGATGGACGTTTTTGTACTTAATTAGTGTTTTGTGCTGACAACAATTTTGCGGGCTTCTGAACCTATGAGGCTCCACTACGTGGAGCCTCATAGTTCTAGGAGTACATGCTGTATACTCTGACGGCACGCCAACAACGCTTCGTTGCGTTGTGACAAAGTTGTGCCGTACCTTTACAAATTTCTTGGCAATGACAGATCCAACACTCGCGTAAAATCACAGGAATCCTAGTGACAAGTAAGTGATTTACCTATGGGTAAAATTATACATGGTTATATGATTTCCGAGGGAGGCGCGTGGCGTTGTATACAATGCCACGTTCACAGGTCTAAGTCTGGGGATACAAATACACAGTGGCTGCTCAAAAACTCACTTCCATATTATTCGTGGAGTATACAGTGAATGTTGGCGTTGATATGCCTTCCTATGGGTATTACGTGTAAAACCCATAGTTCTAGGGGTAAAAGGTCAGCATGGTCAGTCATTGTAAAAACATTGAATGAAAAAAAAAAGACAAGAATCTTGGTTGTTGGAATCTTAAGTAGAGAAACGTTTCTAATTTTCGTAAAAGGTAGAAAATACTTTGAAAATGCACTTGAACGAATCTCCATAGACTTTGTACACAACCAAAGGCACAATACCCCACCACTCATGATGTCTCATCTATTTCCTCATGATGGTTGTCATAGCCATATACGGGTAATCGGAGTCATGCTTGACTAACTGTCACCCACAAGACGCGTGCACTTCTCACTCTGTATCTCCGTATCTGCTCCAGGGGACCTAGAATTACACTTTTTTGATCTTCCTCATTCAATTTACGTTGTATTTACTGATTCATCCCCTTTGGAAGATTTTTTTGAAGGGAAAATAGCGCCCTCTTCTCTTGCGCCCCTACCCGAATCAATCCCACTCCTTATCCCAGTTAGACTCCCCCCCCCCCAAATATATTGGACTGGTAACTAGCTCTCATTTAAAGCCTTTGATTGGATCGCCACAGCGTGCGCGGCTGCGCGCATCATGATTGTTAATTTTTTATTCGCTGTTCAACATAAATCCTAACCCTCCTCAATCCTCCAAAATCCTCATTGCAGTTTTGGAGGATTTTGGAGGATTGAGGATGAATGGCAAAAAGTGCCAGTTGATTTCGGAGGATGCAATGGGTCGAGGTCGTAGGCTGTACCCAGCATTCCTTATGTTCAGCCATGCATAATGGAACCCTGCAATATGCTCGATATCATCCGCACTGCTTCTAAATGTCATCGGTACGGACTCAACCCATAGCAGTGAACGGAGGAGGATTTTGGAGGATTGAGGCAATGGTCACCCCTCCACTGAACACATTCAGGATTGAGGATGAATCCAATTTTTACAGGGTGGCAATTGGAGGATTTTGCAGGATTGAGGATGGTTTCTAGCCAAAAGGGCCTATGGGGTTAGGGTTAACCCTAACCCCCTAGGCCCTTGTTGCTTACAACCATCCTCAATCCTCCAAAATTTTGCAACTCCGCCTAAATTTTCAAAATTGTCAGACAGTCCTGCCTCAAGATGCATTCATCCTCAATCCTCCAAAATCCTCCTCATTCCAAAACTTTGCACTCGTGTTTAAATGAAGGATAACCAACGCCAAATCCTTCAAAATCATCAGACAGTCCTGCCTCAAAATGCATTCATCCTCAATCCTCCAAAATCCTCTTGTGCTTCATTCACCATTCATCCTCAATCCTCCAAAATCCTCATGTGCTTCAATCACCATTCATCCTCAATCCTCCAGAATCCTCATTTGATTCAATCACCATTCATCCTCAATCCTCTAGAATCCTCCAAAACCGCCAGGAGGATTTTGGAGGAGTGAGATGGGTTAGGGTTAATGCATGGACACTGCGCTGGTGATTGAACTCGCGGTCATCAAACTCACGCTTGTGGTACTACAAAAAGAACACAAAATCACCAGTTTCTCAAGTTTCAGAGCAATTGCTCTCTTGATGGATATCCCAGACTCGGAGATACTCTCAAATTCAGGAATTACTTTGATTTTCGACCTTTTTTTTCGAGCTCCTCGGTTATCTTACCAGTACCTAACCAGATTGGAAATGTTTCTCAGTCTCAGATTCATGTCTTATCAACATTTTTGCAATGACTGACCTTCGTTGAGACGATAGACATGTATGATGAAAACCTTGGCGTCAGGATGCAATGTTCTTTCCACATGTTTAATCAAAACGACTGCAATGTGAGTTTGGCTACATTGTGTTGGTATAATGAGCGAGACCTTCGCAAATACTGCTAGTGCTTGAGTGATTTTGCAGACACGCTTTTAATACCATGTTTACCATGTTTACAGTCACTTCTTGCCACTTTACAAAGAAAGTGAATATAGCATTTTCTACACTTGTATAATAATTATTTTGTGAAGCCAGGGACATCATCAAAACTTTTGTGGACAGTTTGGCTGCAGAATTTAGAATGCAAGCATTATTCGTGTGAAATTATTTTTAACGAAAGTTTAAATTTTTCATGAGAGGCTAAAATCAAAACAGTAAGTGTTGTCAGCATGTGAATCAGATCGCGAACTTGAGTAAGTCCGAAAATTTGTGACTCTCAATACTGCGCGCATGAGAGTCCTAAAAGGTATTGGAAACATGCAACACAAGAAAATAGACTGGCCCATGAAACGATCAATCCAACACCCTTTTAGTACCGCATCAATCAACTGTGTCAAAACATCTACACATTCTTTTCCAATGAGACCAATTTGCATGTTCAGCCTATTTTACAACTTGACCTCAGATGACCTCTGACCTTGGTTTGTGACCTTTGACAACAGTATCATATGAAGGTGGCCATGTTGCATCTGTGACCCAAGTTTGGTTCCAATGGGGCTTCAACTTTTGAAATGAGACCAATTTTACGAAACTTTAACCAAAATACCACATGCATGCTTGTTTACTATAGTCGACTCTCGTTAGTACAAACTCTGTTTAATACAAAATTCTGGTTATTCTTATTCCTCCATGTTATAACAAACATAAGGCCTTGGTCCCAACTGTGCATTTATGTGCACAATGAATGGGACTGATGTTCCTCTTTATACAAAATTCTGATATAACAAACAATTTGGCTAGGTCTGAACGAGTTTGTATTAATGAGAGTCGACTGTATACAAGTACATGTACTACAAACATACTGGGGGTACATACATACAGAGAGACATAGTGATTGCATAGTCTCTTTCCTGAACAAAGTTCAGGCGAGACAAAAAGGAAGTTGCAATGAATACAAGATTCCCATTTTCTGAATGGATTGATTTGAAATCTATCCCTCTCTCTGTGGATCATATCAGACCCCAGGGTTTTGTTGCAAAAACACTCAAATAACAGAGTGTGGTTTAAAAAGCATAACTCCAGTACTTTTCACTTACATGTGGGTCAGTTTGTGTGTTTACCGTGATTGTTATTAGCGTATTAAGTACACATTTGCACAGGATCACGACTTCCTGTCTTAAATAAACGTCCTACTCATTGAATTCATTAACCTTTCATTTCAATAGTCCCATCGGGAGCTGGCACATCTATTTCACCGTACCTCAACGTCGATCCCTACTACTTAAATCAGGTAAGAACAAAATATTTGTTGTTTGTTTTCTCGAATTGTTTACGTACATTATGGTAATCCTACCTACGTTGTACCTACCTGACCATGTCTACTATTTGAATAAAAGTATATGGGGTTTTTATTCATCTATTATTCATTAGTACAGATTTTGCAGCTGTATGTTTTGTAATGCAGACCCTGAAAATGCACTTTCTCGCCGAGTTGGCCCCAGAAATGTGGCCAATTTACTGGACTACCGGTACCTCCGTAAATAAAGGCCACACTTCCACCATGTACAAAAACATGTGTCGAACTTTGTCAAATTTTGATTTTCACATCTAGGCTTAGCTTGTTAGTTTATTTTTGCTTTAGAAGCATACTCGCCCTATTTATAGGCTAATCAGAAAGTGCTGCCTTTTTCAGATGTCTAATTTTCGTGAAATTTCATGATGAAATTTTGATACGCAAACGTGTGCAAACGAATCTGGGAATTTCACGAAAAATAGACATCGGAAAAAGGCAGCACTTTTTGATTTATAGCCTATAAAGAGGGTGAGTATGCTTCTGAAGCAAAAATAAACTACAAACTAAGCCTAAATGTGAATATCAAAATTTGACAAAGTTCGACATGTTTTTGTACATGGTGGAAGTGTGGCCTTTATTTACGGAGGTAGTCCAGTAAATTGGCTAGATTTATGGGGCTAGCGCTGAGTATGGACCAGCCTCAACCCTGACTGATTAAATACATGTATGTTTGATTGTTTCAGGGAGGTCCACAGTTCATTGTTCCAACTGGCCAAGCCAGAGCCAGGGGAAGATTTGAGCTGGCCTTCTCACAGATCGGAAGTTCCGTCATGGCAGGTATTAAACTCACTGATCTATGGTCTTTTTCTTTCCTGCCCAATCGACAAGTCTGTGTGAGCCAAGAAAAGACATAATTAACCCTAACCATCCCAAATCCTCCAAAATCCTTTTTGCACATTGGAGGAATTTGCAGGATTGAGGCTACATGGCAAAAGTGCATTGCTGATTTCGGAGTACGCACTGTGTCAAGGTCTTAGGCCGGACCTTGTGTTGTTTATGCTCAGCATTGCATAAAATTAGTCCTTGATTATGCTTGACATCCTCCGCACTGCTCCAAGATGTCACTGCCTCTGCCTCGACATATTGACAGTCATAGCCAGAGGATTTTGCAGGATTGAGGCAGTGGTCAGCCCTCCACGGACCACATTCAAGAAATAATGGAGAAATTTGCAGGATTGAGGCTATATGCTATTTTTCCATGAGGCAAATTGGAGGATTTTGCAGGATTTAGGCTACATCCTAGCAAAAATGCCTAGAGAGTTAGGGTTAAAGAAATATCTTTCTAAAATACAATACAAATGTTGGTCTTGAAGAGAATAATATACAACTTTTGCAGACATCAAAAACAAAACTACTAATTTATTGTGAAATACCTTACTGGACTGTTAGTGAATGACTAAAGTCTAAAGCATCCTGTAAAATCATGGCATCTGGTGTGCTGTCATTTTCAAGAAAAGTGCTATTTTTTATCAATTTCTAATGCCGGTCAGCCGACCAGCGTTGAAAAAAAACCCCTGTTTTTTTTTCAAATACTTCCTCCAATTTACCATATTTATTTAGTCCACATTTGTTTGCAATCTATTACACACCTTTGAATGGGTACAAGCCAGCTAGACTGGTTCCCCAACCTAACGATTCCCTACGCCTATAAATTGCTCCGTTTCATCTTAAGTGGGCTCAGGGAACCAGACTTCACATGATATTTTTTCTTGGTTTTTTCCAGCATCTATGAACACAAAACTTCAAACAAGTCAGCGTAACAATATTTGCTATAAAATACTAACCCCCCAAATCCATCCATTTCTGAAAATTACAGCAAAAGCAAATGTTGTATATTCCCTTTGAAGTGAAAAAAAAAAATTGCATTGGGTGAAATACGCTTGGGACATTTGCAGACAATTTACAATATTTGTCCAATGCGCAATGGATTTGCCTGTTTTCGATAGAGACACATGGGAACATTTTCCAATTAACTGGAAACGTACATGTACCTACCGACTTAAAGAGAAAATCCTTACTTGAAGTGAAGATGGGACAGGTACCAAATCCTCCAATTTCAATATAATTTTGCACACCCCCTAGGGAGTTAGGGTTAAAGCAGTTGATAGAATTAGACACAATTTGGTGGGGTTTTCTCTCTGAATTTAATGATTTATTTCTTCCGGTACGTTCATCTTTGCGGTATCCCAATAATTTTTCACTCGCCAGCCGGGCTAGTAAAGCAATAGTTTGACTAGCCCGCCACTGTTTTGACTAGCATTTGGCTAGCGGGCTACCGCTATTTTCGAACCCTGTATTTGTCGTCTTTCCCCGCATTGCCTTGCCCTTAGACACAAAATGTATTCCTACAAACAGACAAGACAGTACCAGTACGTAACACCTCCACGCAGCCTCAAACCAAATCGCTGCCTTACAGTGGTAATTCGTATGCAGCGACCGGTTCCAAAAGGCTTAAGGAAATCGTCCACGATGAAAGGGGGATAAGAGTATCATTGGAAAAAAAATGCATGCTGCGGGCTAACAATCAAAACACGAACAATTTATCACTCTGGCCAAGCTTCTTTTCAGATGTATAACTTGTACTATATGATCTCCCCATGAAACTGAAAGAGCGGGTTTGCTGAATTTTTAATAGCTTAGGGGAATTTATTGCCTTGCGGCTGCGTCAACCGAGATTCCCCAGGAGAGGGTTAGACGCCCAAAGATTTCTGCCAACTTGAAAAACAACAGTGTTTGGTACGTACGTAGGTACGTAAATTATCTTAGGAACGGGACATTGATGTATATCATGCCCCGCGAACAGTGCATCAAATTCCTAGTCCGGGTTGTCGACCAAGATTAGAAGATGGATAACAACATTCTTGTTTCTTTTTGGCAATTTTGTTTTTGTTTTTGCACTGAAGTTTGTCAAATCAAGTAACGTTTGTAATTAAAGTGATTCTTGAACAACGGGGGCGAGAGTTGCATATGGAAGAGCTTTGTTAGTAAATCTGGTCCCAGATTGCACAAAGTTCGGTTCAGGTGATTCCGATTGGTTAAATAGTTTGTAGTAGTAATGTGAGGAAAATGACGGATTCAGTATCGTTGTCGCATGGATACTTGACTAATTGCAACGGTTTAAATGTTTGTTTCCTCTCTGAGGACAATCTAGAGTTCGCTTGTTAATGTTAGCAGTTTTTTTCCTTGTCTGCTACCACGATTACTCAAGTGTAACCTTATAGACTCCCTGCACAAGTACCCCTTCAATGGCCAGGATCAAAAGGCGGATACTTAAATCAGATACTTAAATGCCAATGCCACCGTTCACTCTGAACCACTCGATACCCCAGGTTTGGAACATAAGTGTGCATGCATACATGTATGTGGTGTTCCATACACGGGTGGTCTTGTGTGTAATGTAGGTCAAGAAGTTGGCCTGCCACTGAACTTACATGTAGAACACAAGGGCTGTACTTGCACAGAGTTTATAGACATGGCATTTAAAGAAAAAGCATGAATTCAGATTTAAAACGGAAAGGCTTTTACATCCAAATTGTTAAGTCAAAATCCCACTTAGTGATATACATGTAAAGCTGCATACATGCGTATCCTGTCCTTGTATTAAAAATAGTCTGCAAAATAGGACAGTGACATTTTACATGCAGATGGAGCTCTAAAGTTGATAACAGGTGGATTTTGCTGAATCCTTGAAAAGTTGAACGTGCAACTTAATTGGAAATGTGTAAAACATGACATTAGAATACATGAAACTGCATTGAGGCTTACACCAGTCATTGGTTTGCATCTTTGATGATCCCCAGTGTTTTGATTGGGGCGGAGTTTTCATTGGTTGCTATGTGAGTGTTACCAATCAGCACTGTATGTGTTATAATCCCCGACATCTGATTGGTGGGTCATTGATCACATGTCTTTGTGGGATGCTGTGGTCCAATGGTTACAGTGTTCAACTTGTGTGCCGTGGTACATGGGTTCGAATCCTGACCGTGGGAACGTGGTGCTTGTGCTCTTGAGCAAAGCACTTTACCATTATTGCTTTGTCCTTTGGATGGGACGTAAATTCCACTCGGCTTTGCCTCGTGAAATGGAACATTCCATCTGTCACCTAATGAAATTATTCTTCCCATTGCACTCACAAACATTCATTATTTGTATACCATTCAACTCTCCAGACTCAACAACCATTGAGTTTCAAGAACATACACTGTAGTGTACGTCTGTTAGCTAGATAGCCAGTGTAAAAAAATCCCGGATGTCCAAGCACAGTTGCCCAACTATATTCGTCTTTGTTCATGAGCTCTGAAACTGACCCGACCTGAAACCGATGTCGGGTCAGTTTTTCCATCATTTCAGTCGGGTCTGTTTTGGTTTTACGTTTTGCGATTTTCGGGCCGGGTCGGTTAAAACATCTAGTGAAAACCCTGAAATAAACCCATCAAAATCCGTCACTCACTCTGCTTCACATAATGCATTAGGACCGACTCCATCAAACTCCCTCAAAAGCATCTAAGTGTGCAAAGTGCATTGATACCAATTCCGTCAGAATCATGCATGTTTTTAAGGCTTAGTCAAATTGTAAACAAAGGAAACAAACAAGGCCACCAGTCAAGATTATAAATGGATCCCCAATAAACCTTACAAAGGGTCTGTGTACAGTGTACACATGTATGCATCTCATTATGTTCATAAACATGAGGCATGCATTTGCACTGGGGGCAATCACATATATCCACAACAGGCCAGCACCTGTTTTTACTCCAGACCAAATCCATCAGACTCCACCAGAGGTTCCTCATGCCTTCTGGACCAAGTCCACCAGACTCCACGAACATTTAGTGAAGCTGGCTGGACCAAATCCCCCCAAAATCCCTCAAAACATGGGGATGGATTTTGATGGACTTGGGGTGGTTAGGGTTAATCGGCAGTGTGATATCTTTGTCATGATACATTACGTATCAATGAGCAGAATTCTGACCCATTTCTGTTCATACTACATGTACATATGTGCATGTTTCATAGAGCTATATTAAATTACTAGAGCGCTAACTTTGTGTACAAAGTAATGCCTGCTGGGCGTATCCATGTTTGTGCACAAACTTACGCAGACCTTGGAATTGTGTACGGCTTTTGTACGGCTATTTGCATATCTGCGTTTGTATTCCATACCGGTGCGTTATCGAAGCCAATACGCCCAAAACCAAAAACGCACGATCAGCAAATGAGCGTGTCATTTTGCTCTACGCAAAAAGCGCAACGCGTGCGCGTATTCGCTGCAGATGCTTCTTGCCGTCACATTTTTTAAAATCGTCAATGACGCGCTTAAGTTGTTTGCATGTTTGCACGTTGCATGTAGAGTATACTTTCAAAATTCAATCTATCTAATTTCATTGTGTTCTACAAACACGCACATGAATTCAAAATGTCTGCGCCCAGGACGGCTTCAAAGCGTCTCCGCGCGCAGAATGACGAGTTAGCGCTCTAGTAACTTAATATAGCTCTATGACATGTATGCATGTTCCTCGGCTACAGGATAGTTGAAGACAAACATTGTACCTTGTCTTCAAACCTTGGGCAAGTTGGGCTCCATATTTTGCAATATTGAAAGCTACATGTAATATCCATGCTTATACTTGCCGTGTAAAGAGTGCATACAGACATCAATGTACGCAAAAACAGGATCAAGTTATAGACTTGGTTGCATGTGGTACATGCATTAGGCAAAGCCTCTCCAGAAGAAAAATAATGTGATTGGATGTCACTGAAAACCAGATAGCCCACGGATAAAAAAAACTCCAGATAAAATTAAGAAATGTTCCCATAGGACTTGAAGATTGAGTGAGTGAGTTAAGTCTGGGGCATTATGGCCCATCAGGCCAGCATTTGTCTCCGGTTTCCTTGGCATGAAACGACGGAGAATATTTCTATTCCCCCTGGATGGGATGCAAGTTCACCGCCGGTCACTATTCAGCTGCTTTTACACGTAATGTCAATGCTTATTCAATGTAGGCAGGTATTAGGAACATAAGTGATTACCCGGGAGCGCCCCGACCGATTTAATGACAAAAAACCTTCACTCAAAGAGAAGATAGAGATGGTCCTTCTCTGTAAAATTATTCTGCCTGAAATGGCATCATCTAGAAGAAAATTAAGAAGTGTGGCTGGCAGGCACACTTTTTAACTTGCATCAAAGCAACTGAATCCAGTCACATGCTTTGTCTGTTTTTGTTTTCAAAATATATTTGTTATTCACCCTACCGAAGACTTTTGAGCAATTTTGCCGCTTCAACGGGAAAAAACGAGCGTGTATTACAAAACATGTATTATACACGTATTTTGATTGATTAAAACTCCCTGGGCATTTTGACTACGATGCAACCTCAATCCTTCCAAATCCTCAAACCGCCTCCATGTAAAAATTGCATGCAGCCTCAATCCTGCAAAATCCTCCGTTGTTTCTTGAATGTGGTCCTTGGAGGGGTGACCACTGCCTCCTTCCTGCAAAATCATCAAGCAATCGGTGTCAATATGTTGAGGAAGAGCCAGTGACATCCTGGAGCAGTGCGGAGGATTTTAAGCACTAATATACCTGTACATGTAGGCCTACATGTATGCACAGCTGAGCATAAACAACATGAGTTCCTGCCTTAATTCTTGACATCCCGGTACATCCTCCAAAATCAGCCATACATTTTTATGATATAGCCTCAATCCTGCAAAATCCTCCATTTTGCAAAGAGCATTTTGGAGGATTTAGGAAGGTTAGTGTTAACCATGTACATGTAACATACAGTTGCCACACAAGAACACACATGTACATTTGTACATGTACATGTACATGTACTTGTACCCATTGAATTATTTAAGGCAAAGCATCAATAATCTGTAAATCTCCATATTATTTTGATACGTGTACAGTACACCTACATGTACATGTACTTGAAAACTAATTAGAAGAAATAACACATGTAATGCAATAGGTGTGCATTATTGTACATGTCCATGAAAGGCCAAGTAAACAAAATAAACTACTTTCTCATCTCTGTCCCCTCCCTTTTCCCACCAGCCTCCTTTTTTTTTCCTTGGATTTTTTTACTCGTACATTTCCAATATATGTTGTCTCTTTATTTGTTTCCAGCAAAATTGTAGTGAAGTATGCAGGTTCAAAATCCTGTAGAAAGGGTGACTGCTCCCTTGGCCACAAAAGTATCAGGAAAAGAGTCAAGAAAATGGACGAATCCATCTACCATCTTGAAAAACTCGCCATCTTGGAGAAAATGGCTGCCTCCTGCCAAAAAGCACAAACGAGTAACTTTTTGTTTTCTACTTTGCCTAAATCCGCACTGTTGTGTTTTTCTACCACAGGTGCGATATATGGCGCCCTCAACGGCACGAGAATATCGGCCAGGGAAACAAAGGAATTGAGCGGGAAGGTCCGAGTTTCACAGTAAGTTGATTGATAGGTCAATGAGCTTGGCAGACATCAAAACATTTGCAAACATCCAAAAAAAAAAAAAAAACTAACCAAAGTATTATGAAATATCGGTACCTTACCTGACAAGTACATTGTAAGTGGATAATAGTCTCAAGCATCCTGTAAAATCATGGCACCTGGTGTGCTGTAATTTCAAGAGAAGTGGAATTTTTGTATCGATTTTCAACGATGGTCGGCATTATTGGGAAAAATTAACTTTTTTTCAAGTACTGCCCCCAATTTACCAAACTTAGTGGCTTCCTTACAGTACGGAGTATCTGTCGACAGAATTGTTATCACCCCCCCCCCATTCAAATCGGTCTTGCAACCTTCACAGTGACAGAGCCTTAACTGTTTAAAAACAGGTTCATTTTCAAAGCTCTAAAGGCTATTGGTATTATAAAAAAACAAGTGGTTTTCTCATTTGTCGTGTCCTAATTATATTTGCCATTTTCATGCCATCAAATTAAAAACAAAATTATTTTAAACATTTATGCAGAGACCGCAACGATGTTTGTTCAGTACAAAAGGGCAAAGTCGTGCACAAGGCTGTCAAAACTTCTTTTTCAGTGAAAAACAATCAAATATTGACATATGATATTATCCAGAATGCATATTGCATTTGCGGACATATGAATACATTAATGGATTTTGAAATGTCATGCAGAGGCGTAAATCCCGGGGGGATTGGGGTATATATCCCACCCACTTTTTGACCAGGGGGGATGGACTATTGAATCATCCCCCCATTTTTTTGTGATGAGAAAAACATGCCGATTTTAAGGTATTTTCCGAAGGTCTCAACAACTAAAATGTATTTAATAGCACTGGAAAGTGTCGAAACAAAGTACAAAAGCTTTAAAAATCTAAGCCCGAGTATACATATTGATATCCAGCCCCCCACCCCCCCTACTTTTCGAATTTCCACGGCCGGGCACTTTTAGGATTTTGGACATGATATTAAAATTATGGTGGTCAACCTGTGGACACTTTGCAGTTTTAAAAAAATGGAAATTAATTTTATTCCAAGAATAATTGGAAAGCAAATTGTTGTTCTGTTGACAAAGCCTAAAGTTAGGAGTCGCGCTAACAGCAGAAAAGTGAGAAACTTTGAACAGTTTTCAAGCCGAATTTTTCCTTGTGACTCACCAGCTTTAGAAGCTGACCACTGACTTAGCATATAGAGCGACTCATCAATTGTTAATGCTTTTAGGGTAAAGATTTGTAGGGATTTTTTCCTGATGTCGGGATTGGTTTTGTTTTTTAAAATCCCTTTTGGAATCTGGAATTTGTGGGATTTTACCATGATCTCTTTACCTTGTCAAGATCTATCATAGAGCAAAAGAAATGCGATTTTAAGGGGTGCATTTAGACAAATACATTTCATATACCATAGAGCCCACCTTTCTCTGAGGCCATCTGCAGCCCCTGCACTTGCTGACGATAATTTTGTGGATTTTACACTTGCGCTCAATTTCACCCCCGGCTTACAAGGTCTGAATAATTCACTCTTCTGCGATGCGAGAATATGGTTAAGGATATTAGGATAATCTGCTTTTCATGTATTTTGTTCGTTTCCAATAACACCATTCAAAGAAGAACGTTCAAAACCTAACCTGTTGAAGTTTCAGCTCAGTGAATATTACACTTTTTGAGAAAACAGTGAAAAACCATGCACAACCTTTTCGATCACAAAACACGATTTCATCTGTAGCACTCTATATTTGCAACGATCAGTCAATTGACGGATCGTTGGAAATCATGAACCGGGTACATGTTTGTACATTTCTTGATTTCTTCGAAATGATAGTATGCAAATATTGAATGCTTCGAGTGGTGTAGTAAAACTAGCCTCCCTCGGTGATCCATGGACCATTCTATTTTCCCGAGGCGAAGCCGAGGGAAAATAGAATGGTCCATGGATCACCGAGGGAGGCTAGTTTTACTTCACCACGAGATAAAGCATTCAATATTTGTTTTATAACACTTAACCCACAGATTCTGCTTGGTTTTAATATCTTAAATTATTTAAATCTGAACACAGTTGAAATAAACTTCAATTTCAATACAAAATTGGTGGAAAATTTCTCTCTTCGAAACTACCCCTTCAAGATATGTTTGAACCCATGTCTGTGGCGCGCTCTCTTTGGAACAATACGCGCAAGGCGCACACCAGCATCTATTTGCACACAAATACCACGCCGTGGAAATAGTACTTTGGTTGCTAATGGTATAGTACTTTGGTTGCTACGGGTATAGTACTTTTAGCAGTGCACAGAAAGATAGCAAAATTAGAAAGTAACATGTGACTCGCTCTCGGCCAATCAAGACACAGAATCTGTGGGTGAGGTGTTATAACGAGCCATACGTACTAGTTTCACCGGGTGTTTAGTGCCAGTACGATCTTTAAGTTTAACTCTACCCCGGTAACTCCCTGGGCATTTTTGCTGGGATGCAACCTCAATCCTGCAAAATCCTCCATCTGCTTCCGTGTAAAAATTGCATACAGCCTCAATCTTCCAAAATCCTCCGTTATTTCTTGAATTTGGTCCTTGGAGGGGTGACCACTGCCTCAATCCTGCAAAATCCTCCAGCAATCACTGTCATTGTGTTGAGGCAGAGCCAGTGACATCCTGGAGCAGTGCGGAGTATTTCAAGTATAATCTAGACCTAAATGTATGCACGGCTGAACATAATCAACACAAGGTTTGGCCCAAGACCTTGACACAGTGCGCCCTCCAAAATCAGCCTCACAAAATAGCCTCAATACTGCAAAATCCTCCATTTTGCGAAGAGGATTTTGGAGGATTTGGGAAGGTTAGGGGTATTCCAAGTAAGCTTTTTGATAATAACTGGGTAGGTTACTTTTGGGATAAATGCAAATGATCTTAAATGCCTTATTAATTAATTTTTATATCTTCATTTATTTACTAATTTTGTTTGTTTTGATAGGATGTTGAACTTAGTAACAAAGCAAGGCGCATCTTCAGCAAATAGCATTGGCGTCATTGGTAAGTCTTCCGTTGACAAAGTTAAAACTACATTCACCCTTTATTCACTGTACCGCCCCAAACTGCCCGCCCTTTTCTTGCTGTTCAGCGCGAAACCGCCTGAGCACGCTATTGTTTTATGGATTCATTAGCGAATAAATATAATGTGATACAATGTAGTATGCCTGCTAATGCACAGTGGTTTAAGACCCAGACATCGGGTCCAATTTTTTTTTTTAATTTTAGTAAAAAAACCCTTCGATTGGAGTCTGAAAATCAAGTTTTTAGTATAAAAAAAACTATTTTCAAATTTAATGCACTGTTTTAGAGATATAACAATTGTTATGTACATTGATGTGTGAGTTAAATGAAATAAAGGATTCATATCTTGTTTAAATATAATGTGTTTGCCAAAGCATATAAAGGCTCGTTTTCAATTTTAATATTGTTTTTAATATTACCCATCTCATACCCATTCGAATGGTGTATAGTATGATATGGACCAATTATTGGATGACACTGAAACAAAACATTGAAAAAATCGACTAAAATGGAACAAAATGTAATATTTTCATACATTTACGATCGCACATTTTGAAGAGTACCTTCTAGTACCCACCGTAAAATGTCATAAATTGGTAATATTTTGAATGACTAAACATTCCTTGTCAATATTAAATCGCGGAAAATTATCGGAAATGTTCCTTTTGGCCGTACAAGACGAATTTCGGAACCGTGTTTTCGACAGAAATTCGAAAGAAATATCGCCTCGTGCGCGAAATAGCGCCCTCTGTTGATACGCATGGTCAGCAAAATCGAGCTATACTTCCCAGTTAGTTTGTACGTCCGCATCGCGTCGTGTTTGCATACAGAGAGGAGACTTTTGCGACGAAAGCGAAGTATTTCGTGCATTTACAATAAAGTACGCATATTTACTATCGATTGCATGGATTGTAGGGTAGGTTATTTAAGAAAATTTCGCAAAAACAATGACAGAGAAACGTGGTTTTCGATTTTTTTTTCTTGGACAATCGACACGGGTTGCAATTTATTTCTCGGGCAAAGGAAAACACAGGGGAAAAGTAAAGACCATCTCAGCCAACCAGACGTGTTTTCCCGACCCAGGGAAACCCGATATTCAAGGACTCTGCAACCAACTCCAGACTGGAGCTGTCATTGTGATTTAAACTAGACTTCTTCAGGATTAATTGAAAATAGAGATCTTAATATTTCTTAGAATATTTTTGTTGACATCGACGGCCGTCCATTCCTTTTTGTCCTGATGGAATGTGTACCGGAAAGAGGTCAAGACAGAGCAAAACTTTCACAGATCGTGTCGAATATGTCGATAATTCTCCGTCTGGTGTCATCTACAGAATTTGTCAACTCCGAAAAATTAGATACGCTTTGCAAAGACACAAGCAGGATGCTCCTAGAGAGGTTTCCAAGCTTTAGATTTACGTGCTCAGTGCACCAGCTTCTCGCACATAGTGCGAGTTGGTCGCAGCGAACAAAAGCAATGGCTTTCCGAAGAGGCGCTTGAAAATAACACACACAAAAACATTCGGAAGTACAGGGAACAGCTATCCAGGAAAACCACACAAGAGGACAATCTAAGTGACGTATTTCATCGTCTTTGGTTAAAAGCAGATCCAGTACTCCGCAAGTTTCCTGTCCAAAGAGTGAACACCGAAGATGACCTGTTTAATTTCTCCTTCAATAAGTCACAAATAGTACCAGCAGGTATTCCATTCAATTCACGAAGATTGAATCAATCTATTACTCAACAACTGATTACTACATTCAGCATTTTATTATGAAAGGTTTTTTAAGGACGGTAGAAATATCTTGGGGAAAATTGATTACTATTTAAGTAGTATTTTGGGTCACAAACCAACACATAATGTAAAATAATACCACAAAATCACTACCTTAGAACCGTAAATTTGCAACCTGGTATAATCTTTATTTCATCCAGTAAAACAAAAATTAACGAGAAAAAAAATGTGTCAATACCGCGCCGGTAATAAGCCGTATGGACGTGTAAAAAATATGAATGCAGAAATTGTCGCAAGAGGGGGCTATGCATAAGTAGCGCCCTCTTTAGAATTTTGCTCCGGATTTTTGACAAAATTGGCGAGTTACGTTTTATATAATTTCCTACCTAGTTTTCTTAACCCAGAGATGGCTTTTGAACATGCTTCGTGTGTTTTATATGAATTTTGACCGTTTATTATCCTTAAATGTACTGATGTCTGGGTCACATATGGTTTTAAACCACTGTGTAATGGGTTAAAGTCGTAAACAAAATGTCTTCTTTTTTTTTAACCCTAACCGCCCTGAATCCTTCCTCTTTGCCAAAGTGGAGGAATTTGGAGGATTGAGGTTACATGGCAAAAGTGCGTTACTGATTTCATAGGATGCACTTTGTCAAGGGCTTGGGCAGGACCTTGTGTTGTTTTTGCTCAGCCATTCATAAATATAGGCCTGGATTACGCTTGAAATCCTCCGTACTGCTCCAGGACGTCACTGGCCAAGCCTCAACATATTGACAGTCACTGCCGCACTGCCGCAGTCACTAGCAATCTTCGAGTGGGAGTCAATTGATGTTTTTAAATTGAGTTTGAAACTTGGATATTTCGGGCTGAATTTTAAGGCGGCTTTTTTATGAATGTTTAAATTTGCATTTTCTGTGCTCTTCAACATGTTCAACGAGAAAGATTTCTTTAAAAAAAAATTAAAGTTCAACTTGTGTGTTTTATTCCGGCAAACAAAAACTCATATTTTTTCTCTTTTTGGGCATCTGCAACCTTCGGGGAAAAAGGGTTTGTTTTGGGCACAAACAGATCCGCTTTGCACGCAGACTGGCTCCCGGTCCGTACATACATGTATACTGATTGTGGGGCCGGAACCAGCCTACCCCACAAGAAAAGAACTATTGTCTGGCAGCCAAATAATTCGAAATTGTAAAGTAATAATTCAACAACTAAACATGGGCCGATTTTTTTTTCTTTTTCAGTCGACGTCTCATTCAAAAGTGATAACGTTTTCTTTTCCTATAAAAATAGCAATTTAGAAAAGAAATTTATCATTCGGGATGAAACTCGAAAATAGCATGGAGAACAGGACTGTTATCACAAGTTGACCAGAACAAAATTTCTGGCTACATTCCAGTAGGCAAATGTGTTGCTCCCCCCCCAATTCAAATTTTTCTTGCCACGCCCCTAAATGAGACAAGAACGCAGACTTTAACAACTGTCAGCTTTAAAATGATGTACCGTAATTTTCGGAATATAAGCCGCGCGGCGTATAAGCCGCAGCACGCAAAAATCTGCAAATTAAGATTTGAAGTCGGCGTATAAGCCGCACCGGCGTATAAGCCGCACCGACCGCTGCGGTTTCAATTTTGTAAGGCCTCCAAATTCTAGTCAAAATGCTCTGAACCAGTTCCATTTACACTACAGAAGCTATTAAAAGGGCCACAAAAGTTATATCAAATCATTTACAATCGATACTTTTACAAACAAATATGGGAATTGATGAGAAATAAACACCGGGAATTGCTGCCGGCTGCCCCGTCATAGCCCGGCAGCCTGCGCCACGCACGCCGGTGAATGACAACATTTTCCCACAGCACGTGAGAGAGTATGAAACCCACCGTGTGTTGTCTGACTGGAGCGCTACAAATCTTGCTTTGTGGCAACAGATGCTGATTTGTTTTGTCCTAAGAATAAACAGGTCCGTTTTTACCTCAAAACTTATCAAAACTTATCAAATTGTTGCGATTACTAACGAGTAGTTGCGATATAATTTCAAGTTTCGATCGTAACTTTCTTCGGAAATAGTCAAAACGAAGCGGACATTTTAATAGACGAATCCATTAATTTTGTAAGGGGTGATTTAGTCCCTCGTTTGAGTTTTACATCGTTTCTTGAATACATTTCAAGAAAACAAAATATATTGTGACGTTGAACAGCTGATTATGTAATAAAAAAATGTTTCGAACGCCATAAAAATTTTAGTCGTCTTTTTCTTTTTTTTGTAAACAGCGGAAATATTGGTAATTATTGTTCCCAAGAAAGAACACCCCTTTATTACCACAAATGGTGTGGTCCGCTGGGGGGAAAAAGCATGCTGCATATCGCTGCTGCACTGTACCAGTATCACGTACGGGCTGGTTGCAAGTGTCGAAGACAACTTTCATCACCGTACTTTTTACCGCTCGGTACCTTTACGTGAGACGTGGTTTCGGTTTGTTAATGACTTTCTTAATTTATAATTCATTTCAGCAACACATCTCTTCTTGTACCAGTACATTAAATACACATGTGAATCTTATTTTTATTCTTCAAGGCTCGGCGTATAAGCCGCCCTGTGTATAAGCCGCAGTAAACATTTTCATGGGCAAATTCAACGTATAAGCCGCGGCTTATATTCCGAAAATTACGGTAGTCAAGGTCACTCACCCGAATTTTTGACTAAGGCCAAAAAAAAAAAATAGTCGGTCTCTGGTCAGACCAAAGTTCCGGAATTGATGCGGCGCCGCGTTTTTTTTTTTTTTTTTTGGCATTTTTTTTTTCAAGCTTGGATTGTACAGACAAGGTGGGTACTATTTTGCTTTTTTGTGTCTTCATATCCATTGGTGTCCTCCATCGTTTGCCTTGGTGCCCTCCATCACTTGCCTTGGTGCAATTTCCCCATTCCTTGGTGGTCCTTGGTACAAACATTTGAGGAGGTGCGGCAATAGAGATCACTATTGTAGCTACCGTGGAAAATTTGGGGGAAAAAAAAGATTGACGCGCATGAATAAAATTGACGCGTGCGCTGACCAGAGACCGTCTATTTTTTTTTTTGGCCTAATACATGTATGCTAATTTATTCCTGGCTTTCCTCAAGGGTCCATATATTCATGCACATCAATAAACAAATTTATAGAATTTTGAAAGCTGGGAAAATTGCCCACTTTGCCTGTCAAATTCAATCATGTGTGTTGGTGACATGTCATCGAAACATGACGGACTTCACAAAAGCAAAACCGTAAAAGATAAAATAAACTTAACATGTAAGGCACTCATCTTATGACAGGCTCACTTCTGCTTGTACTTGAATCCTGCCTTTCAGATTTCACTTGAAGAAATATGATATGAAATCAATTTTTATTACTTTGCATAATACCGGTAACGTAATATGTGATTTATCAAGCACCCCTATGTTTCCATAAATATTTAATGGTTTTTTTTGTGTTAATGTTTTATAACTTTTATAAAATTATGTATCATACTTTTTGTTTGTGTTGTTGGCAGTGGTGGCGCCAGACTCTACAATTCTTCTTTTTTTTGGGGGGGGGAGGCAATCGGGGGGCAAAGAAAGAATTAAGGGGAGGGGGCAACATAGAAAAATCACCTGCCGTTGAAAAAGTGAAGGGGGGGGGGGGTAGTGCCAGACGTCATTTGACACTATGGGAACTGTTCAAAACCATTGACCTTCCTGCTGTTTGATCAGTCACAGACAGTCAAAAAATCAATCAGCTTCCCCTGCCATGCCTTTTAGGAGGGGGGGGGGGGGTGAAGGGCCAAGAAGACATTTCCCCTAGATCCCCCCCCCCCCCATTTGACATGTTTAATTGGCAAAAACTCTCCTTTTTTTGGCAAATAGTGTCAATTACATGTACCTTTAATATTAAAGGGAATATACAACATTTGCAAACATCAAAAACAAAACTACCAAGTTTTTACGAAATACCTTACTAAGATGTTGGTAAATGACAGTCTAAAGCATCGTGTAAAATTATGGCACCTGGTGTGAAGTCATTTTCAAGAAAATGGTATTTTTGTATACATTTCCAACGGTGCTCGGCTGACCACCGTTGGAAAAACCTAACTATTTTTCAACTACTGCTCCATATTTACAACTTTTTTTTTTCAGTCCAATTTTTTTTGGCTATTGGTTTCATGTTCATGAACGGGTGCAGGCCAGCTAGACTGGTTCCCTTATCTTACAATTTTCCGGCATTTATAAATGGATCCATTTTATCTTTTATACTGGAGTCAGGGAACCAGACTACTTGAGCATTTGTGTTTTTCTTGGTTTTTCCAGCATTTTCGAACACAAAACTTCAAACGTGTCAGTGTAACAATACATTTGTATTTGATCTATTATACTAACCCCTCAAATAGTTCATTTCTGAAAATTTCAGCAAAAGCCAATGATGTAATGTACATTCCCTTAAAAACATTATTTGCTCCAAGTAACTCCAGCTATACTACTTTTTCTCTTGTGACAGCGCTGATGTACAGTATAATGGGTCTGGGTCTGTCGTGGGGTAGGGGGACAGAGGATGAACTCAACACACTAGGAGCAGCAACAGCGACAGGACTTCTGTATAAATCATCAGGTAGTAACAATTTGAGTGTGGTGTTACTGTTTGACCAAATTAGAAAGACAAAATTCTCTTTTGGGGTGTAAATTCTTTTTAACTTTACTCCGGCTTCTGAGAGTAACCAGTGGCCAGAAGGTCATGTACAACATGTGCAAACATCAAAAAACAAAACTATCCAATTACTATGAAATACCTTACTGGACTGTTAGTGAGTGACAGTCTAAAGCACCCTGTGAAATCATGGCAGCTGGCGTGCTGTCATTTTTAAGGTAAGGGAGATACATGTATTTGTATCAATTTCCAACGATGGTCAGCTGAGGTGTAATTGATTTTACGATAACTCAAAGGTTTTTTTTTTTTTACTGCAGGCTTGATGATAATCAGATCAACTTCTTAGTTTCTGTAGTAAAAATCAGGTTTTTGATCTGGATTTTGCATTGCCTTTATTTCTTGATAGCTGGAGTGAAGAAAATGGCCAAGGGAGGAGCAGTGGGACTAGCACTGGCGTCGGCGTGGTGCTTATGGCAAAACAGAGACAAACTGAAGTCGTTTCACGTGCAAAGCTTGTAGGTTGATGGATAAACCAAGGCAGCTGCCGGCTGGACTCCATCAGTCTAGAGCTCCAAAGCCAGATGCGCTTAACCCTGGGACAGACAGTTAGTTGCGATTTGCAGCATTCTTAAAAGACAATTTCAGCTGTCATCTGGTGTAACGCTTGTCTGCTGCGAGGTGTCGTCATCCGGATATTAGTTTATTAAAACCGGAGCACTAAAACACCTGCTGCGAGACAAAAGTGAGCTTGAAGTGTCTCTCGATATCTAGAGTATGGGGACATAATCGGAGACTCCGCGGACAACTATAATAAACCACAGCTGGTTCTATCGATTAGCAGTGTCAGGAGATGATTTTAATTTAAATTGTTATCTTAATTTGGCAAGGGAAAGGGTTAAACCGAATGTGCACTATTCGTGTGTCGCTTGTGAGAGGTCTCAGTCATGCTCATTCACATTGGCAAACACACAGTCGTGTTTTACATAACTCTCGAGGACAAGGCATTGTCTTTCCTTTGTCCCTATAATATAGAGTAACAGTACTCTCCCGTAAACTAAGGACACAAACTCAAGATTGAGGACCGTTTTCAAAAAAATAAAAATTAAACTCTCGAGGTTGTTGTTCTCGTTTGGAGTGTTTGCTTAAAAAAAATTCTCCTTAATATTCACCTGTTTGACCATGAGAATGCAGTTACTTACACCGTTCAAGTGTTTTTATTTAAGTTCGGTAATCAAAATAATGCTGTTGTGAGTGGCAAGGATGATGTAGTACATGTAATATAAATCGATATATTGCTTCAGGGATGTTGTACATGTATGTACCGTTTGACGCATGTACCTGTAAGGTTTGGAAAGCCTATATTGCCGGATAATTTTGTCATCTTGTCCAGTTTTAATCTGATTCATTCGAATGACGTACTTTGTGTTTTTAGAGCCAGATCGATTGCAGTCAATGATAAATGGTGTCTTGTCTTTGTGATGAATGGATTTTGCATTTAAGATGTGCTTGTACGTTCCCATGTGTGTGTTTGACTCGTAAGTGGAACATGAAATAATACTTGCAGATGGGGTGCATTGTCCTGAATTCTCTATAAAAATGATAATTCGTTGGCAGAAAATCGAATTTGTTGAACAGCAGAGAAGAGCAGCTTTTAAGTTTTCGTGCTTTTGCCACACATTGGGTACGAACTTAGGATAGACCTGTTTCTCTATTTATGTTGAAAGATCCTGTGGAAATAAAAACAATGTCTCATTATTACTTATATATTGAGTGACTCTGTCAGTCAGTGACCCAGTGACTCAGTCGGGGAGTGGGGGAGTCGGTCAGTTAGTGTCTCTCTCGGGGAGTGACTCACAGGGGAGTCAGTCAGTGACTCGGTCACTCAGAGACTCGGTCACTCCGTGACTCAGTCAGTTTGATGGGAAGTGACTCAGTCAGTCACTCAGTTACTCAGTCATTCACTCAGTGACTCAGTGGCTCAGTCATTCACTTGGTCAGTGTCTCAGTCAGGCTGTCAGTGAGTCGGGGAGTCAGGCAGTCAGTGACTCAGTCAGTCAGTGACTCGGTGACTCATTCAGGCAGTCAGTGACTCGGTCAGTCAGTGACTCGGTGACTCATTCAGGCAGTCAGTGACTCGGTCAGTCAGTGACTCGGTGACTCATTCAGGCAGTCAGTGACTCGGTCAGTCAGTGACTCGGTGACTCATTCAGGCAGTCAGTGACTCGGTCAGTCAGTGACTCGGTGACTCGGGCAGGCAGTCAGTGACTCGGTCAGTCAGTGACTCGGTGACTCATTCAGGCTGTCAGTGACTCAGTAAGTGACTCAGTCAGTCAGTGACTCGGGGAGTAAGTGACTTGACTCAGTCATTCAGTGACTCAGTCAGTGACTCCGTCAGTCTGCAGTGACTCATTCGGGGAGTGACTCAGTCAGTGACTCAATCAGTAAGTGACTCGACTCAGTCAGTCGGGGAATGACTCAGTCAGTGACTCAGGGGAGTCAGTCAGTGACTCAGTTGGTCAGTCAGTCAGAGACTCAGTCAGGGAGTGACCCGGTCAGTCATTCGGTCATTCACTCAGTACATGTACATACATGTGACGGGTTCATGTACATGTACATTATGTAGTTGCATGTACGTGTAAATAGATATGAAAATTCGCTTCAACAGTGAAGAAACGGTTATGAAACACAAACTAGCAATTTCATTTTAATGTTACATATTACATGTAAATTGGACATGAAAATATGTCAATTTAAGTAAAATAAAAGTAAAAGGTCATCGTTAACATTGATCGACTTATTAAACGTGAAACTTGTCAAGTGTGATAAGTATTGAAGCGAAAGCAAACGTCGTGTGTTATGCGATCAGTATTCTATGGTCATGCAGCAATACCAAAACATTGTTGTCGCCACAGGGGCCAGAGGATATGACTTACGATAACTATCCTTGCCTGCAGATGTTTTCGTTGATTTAATAAACCGTATTTTGTAAAGAAAACTACCCGTACGCCGTGGCTAGCTACAGTTCGAGTAAAAGGCCTCGACCAAGCATGAAACGAGTACAGGAAATCATTAGGTTGAAGAAAACATGTGCATGAATGTTGATGTAATCAAAACCTGTCATCGAGATTTATATGGGTGTCTGATGCGCGCTCTTATTAAAAAAAGGTTCTTGGGAAAGTAATTAAAGTAACGAAGTCCAGTGCCGAGCGATAAATTGCACACGGAAAGATGGGGTCAACGACCCTATTGTGACGATTTGAATAATGATTTGTATAAATCTGTTATGAAGGCCTGATTTTGCAGTGTACAAGTCTCGGAACTCCGTAGTATTTCACGGCAATCACGTTCACTTTGCGTGGACATGGCAAGTATGGCCTCTGTACACATTTATGAGCCAGTGACATTTTGAAGGAAAACACGACTTTAAAAGCTGTCACATCATGTGCGACGATTAGGTTATGTTTGTCTAGGCCCACTTGAAATCATTTTGTTTGGGAAATAAAAAAGAAACATAATTTGGTTACAACAAGAATGAAACATCCAAACTTCCGATGAACAATCGAATATGCTCAATACTCGTAAAAAAACAAAGGAGTCCGTTGCTAGACTAGTCAGTGTTTGGTACCAAGACTTTGACAATAAGAAGTAAATGAAGTAGACACAAAGTCACGACACTTGCTGGCTCGAAAAACGCCCGGGGTGTGTGTTTTTTCTTGTCACCTAAATCTTGGTCTGTTGGATCAGGAGGTTTCTTACCGTAAATACCCCGGGGTATATAATACACGTGCCCAAGTCAGTGGATAATTGTGAATACAAATTCAGCTGGAATATTGGTAAGCTAATTATACAGTTCAATGCTTGCGGGATTTTCATCGTAAATTTATAGTTTCTGAAGACGGCGTAGCTATTTAGTACATGTATACCCTGCATAAACGCACCTTGCAGGTGTGATCATTTGCAGGTGTGATCATTTGCACTTGGTGCATTTTTCTTTTTGAGGCAACGTGTGTGCTCAACAATTTAAGTAGAGTGCATAAAAACTAACCGGTTGAAACCAGATAACTTGAGGGAACAGGAAATGTGCACAATTTATTTGGTCTAGGAAATAGATTACGTTTTTTGCGCTTCATGTTCAAAAGTTTTTACCAAAAACGATAGCATTTCCGGCGAAACAATTTGTATTCGGTATCATGCATTTATTTCCAATTAGCGTCATGATTTTAAACAAGTGTCACTATGGCGTCCACTTGTATCATTTTTCAATCCCGAAATGGAGATATTTCTGTTACTTCCAAGACGTTCAAAGCTCTTGATAATCATGCTACTTTTAACGGAAAGAAGGTGGTATCCAGACGCCACTTCTTTGGTTGTGTACAAAGTCTTTGGAGAGTCGATTGCATGTTCACAGTATTTCCTAACAAAATTGAAACGTTTCTCAGTCCCAGATTCATGTCTTTTCAACATTTGTGCAATGACTGCCCTTTATTGAGATAATATGAAAAAAAGTGGCGTCTGGTAATTCAGGTTGCAACATTTTTTTCACATTGAACTAAGATCAAAACGCTTTACATATCATTGGGCCAATGAAACATTCCAAATACATTCTCAGCTCCCTGGGGTGTATTACAGCTCGATGCTGCCATTTCGGCGCAAAGCAGCTAAAACAAATCACAATAACCATCTCTGCCCTCACAGGCACCCATTTATTCCTTGGTGGGGAGAAGCAATGACTGTAAAGTGTCTTGCCCAAGGGCACACGCATCATGACCCCAGACTGGACTCGAACCCACAACCTGCAGAATTACCACGAATTCAATGCTCCAGACCTCGTACGAGGCCACGGCACTTCACTCAATTCCGGTATTAAATGTCAACTTTGCACGCCATACATCATAACATGTACAGTCACGGACGTACCATAACTGACATCGATTTTAAAAAGATCGACTTAACAAAGATCCGGCAAAGGAAAGTTTTGCGTTTTTTAAAGCAAAGCAAAGCTGTCGTATGCTGAACTATTCACACAATTTGAGATTTTCAGGTCGCACACAACATCCCGCATCATTGAAGCAGTCCTGTAAGATTATTTTCAATTCAACGTGAGATGCGCCACTTTTTTTCCCACTGAAGCTTTATGAGTCTAAAACCCATCGATCACAATCACCTGAGATGATAGCATGGCACCTGCTGCTCAATGGAGTATAAATCCAAAGACTCCAGCGTATACAGATGAGATCCATATCTGTTGAATTTCCCACCTGCCCCGAGTTCTACTTTTCTATCGTTGCTTTCAAGTGAAGTTTCATCGTCAGATTGCTTTCGATTTGAGTTCGCCATTTGGTTGATAATTCTTGGCGTTCGATAAAGGCTATACCATTCTACGTGAAGTGGTCTGCGACAGTCGATTCTTAAAGTTAAAGGTATTTGTAATACCATTTTGTAAACATCCGAAAACGAAACTGCCAACATTTATGAAATAGCCTATACTTGATTGGACGTAAATAATAGGATCAAGCAAAAACTCCTCGCGCCTACTAGTATGCTGTCGGTTTCAAGACAAAAAACAAGAATTACCATCGTACCTCGACCTTTGGTTCGGATCGAATCATCGTTGGAAAACTGACTTTTGTTCAAATACTGCCCCCGAGTTTCCATATTTAGTTAGTCCACAATTCGTTTGCAATCAGTTACACATCCGTGAACTGATGCAAGTCAGCTAGTCTGGTTCCCTTATTACCTGAGAATTCTCCGACGTCTATAAATTGCTCCGTTTCGTCTGAAGTAGGGTCAGGGAACCAGACTACAAGAACAGCATGTTTTTCTTGTTTTTTTTCCAACATCTATGAACAAACTTTAAACAGGTCAGTGTAACAATATTTGCAATAAAATACTGACCCACAAATCCATCAATTTCTGAAAATTACAGCAAATGCCATTGTTATCCACTCCCTTTATGCGTCTCGGTCAAAATTTAGTCAAATGCCTTAACGTAGTGAACGTTATCAATGTGCATGTGTACCATGTTGTAATTTTAACCTTTTTCATAACACTCTTGACGTCTTGAAGTGTGAGAGAGACGATTCAATTCCCTTCAGTCGAAATTAGCTCTAACTCCCTAGGGGTTGTGCAAAATCGTATTGAAGTTGGAGGATTCAGGACTAGTGTTAGGGCTAAGAAGATCAAGCTTTTTCTCGTTGCTATTAAAAGTATTATTCAAAGGAGCCCTTTTGGTAAAAAAAGGGGGCATAGAGGGCCGTGTGGTTATAGGGTTCATAACTCACATATTGGCTCGTGACGGACTTAGGGTACAAAGAAAGTCTTAAAGAACTGGGTTTTGGTGAGGGTCACAGTTACGCTCCGATTTTCCGCATTTCGTTTGAAAAATTCCCAAAATATTCACGTACGTATTGTATTCTAGAAAGATGCAGTGAAAGATGCAAGATTGTGCTGGGTTTTTTTTCATTTCTTCTCGGGAAAGAGAGAAAACAATAACACTCACCACTGCACACTTAAAGCCGCGCACGATCATTTGCAATTACCAGGAAAAACCTACCTATTTAATGACAGAAACTTGTTCAAAGTGAAGATAGGACTGGTATCAAATACCCTGTGAAATTATTCCGCCTGAATTGGTATCGTTTGGAAGAAAACAAACATTGAAGGTGGTTTCAAAACAGTGCCAGCTGGCACACTTTTGCTACGTGCGTTAGCAACGTAGTCCAGTTGCGAGACCCAACAAGAGTAAGCATACATTTTCTCTGTTTTCACAAAATGTAGTATTCACTAAGCTGAAACTTCAACAGGTTAGTTATGCACCCTACTCACGATTTTGAGCAATTTTGAGCCACGTTGCTATATAATCCGGATCGGGTCAAAAACTATAGTCACGCGAGAAATCCCAATAATTTTGTTTTCATCCAGAACCACCCCAAGGCGTGCATTTCCGATCTTATTTCGATTAAAACCGCAATTCGAGATTTCTTTAATATTTTTGAGCACGTAAATATCTCAGAGCCAATTAATTACAGATTCGAGACATGCACCATGGCGCCCCACTCAGTCGTCGGCTGGGTACTTGGCAGAGTATCTAGAACACCATGGCAGTGGCACAATTTACCAATCGTGGAAGGACGTTGCAACAAATAAAGATAGTTATCAATGTTTCCAACGTATCGTTGGATTGTTGTAAATACAAAATAACCAACTAACGCTATAGTCACCAAATACTTAATAACCATTCCTCTTTCTTATAGTGAGGGTTTAATATGCAAGTTTTGGCAAAATATGTTGCCAACCACGGCTTACATTATGGTCCTGTGGCAGCCCATTAAAAATTGACGCACAATGTTTACAAACGAAAGAAAATTAAGTTTGGTTTCCTGACCACATGATCATACGTCTCACAATAGTTCGTAAGTCGGGTAACCGCCACTTTCAAAAATAGAACATAACGCTGCAAAATTAATAGCCCATCGCTCGGAAAAAAAAACCTGAGCGCGTGCTTGCACAAAGTCTGTATCAGACATTTTAATACAGATCGTATACTGGGAACTACGCCTGGTATTAACATTCTCAAATGCAAGTTTTTAATTTATGAGCTCAGTTTTGTTTTAGGATTGATAATAACCATGACTATTTTATTGGTAAAAAAAAAAACATTTTGAACTTGGAGATACCCCAACTATCGCGGACATATCCGAGTCTCAACGAAAACGCATTCGGAGAACTTCGCCCATTTTCGTAAACGGGCATGATGCTCAGAATAGTCTGAAACTTTTGGTCTGGGAACCAGACTTATTAGATGTGGGATTTGGCACCTCCCAAGATTTTTATGGTGTAAAACGAGGATTTTCTCTTGTTCCTCTTCCCTTTTCCTTTGTTTGTACTTTTTTTGCAACAGCTCTCATTGGTTTTGTACACGTTTTCTAATCGAGGTCGAGGTCGTCCTCGATTCAGTCGATGATGTTGCACGTGTGTGTCCTCGATTTACACCATAAACACGCACACACAGAAACACAACCAGTGTGTAAATTAATACATGGCCTGTCAAAAGTAAAATAACTGTAGTAGTACATCAGTTATATTCCGTTTGTGTCATATTTCCGATAAAAAACCTCTTTGTGTATTACATCCCAACATCACAATATATAAATATAATATATTTTTTTTAGAGAATATAATATTTCAAGTAAATGTACAGTTGAAAATATTTCAATTTAACATGTAGGATTGTACGGTTCGTGACGTTCGGATGTAACATTTTTACGGTTTTCAAATAAACTCTAAGTACATTTACGTCCTGTTTATTTCCTTTTAATGTACCCTTCAGGAGACATCTTTTCGTCGTAAGTTATACCTTCGGGAGACGCCAGACATTAAGGAGACATTTCAATGTCTCCCTCATGTCGCAACTCCTATTTAGAGGCAACATTTTATCGTCGTAAATAGGCTAGATTGATTGCCCGTGGTCCAAACCATTAATGTACCAACATTCCTGGAGGTAGGATAAGGGAAAGTTAGGGTTAGGAGTCATAAAAGTTGGAACGATTTTGTGCACAACCCTATGGGAATGTCTCCCTAACGTATAATTTCCGGTAATTCAACATTTTCTTGTGTATTATAGACTAGTTACTTTTTATACGATGGAGCACCCACTAGTGAATAGACTAACTTCTTACTTAAGTATCGCTCCTCTCTATATAACCATTAAATGGTATAATTTAAGTACAAGTATTATATTTAAGTATAAAAACAAGTGTTTATAGTTTACAGTGTTTCATCATTTTGCTTCTTTACAAGGGAACCAGCGATAATACTCTTCTTTTTAACTGGTTCTCGGCAGATACTATGATACTTAACACAGCGTTAAACCCATAACTTCGATAACACTTTTGGGTGCATTTTGCCTGCGACAAGTTAAACATGGAGGATATATTCTCCCATTTTTTTGTTAAATGGCACGTCGTGGAATGTTCTGTAAAACATTTAGACTTAAACACAGCAAACATTTCGGAGCTACAGTGAGTAAGGTTGAGTTTGTTGAAAGTTTCAAGAACTTGAGGCTTATCGCAGGAAGAGCTCTTCTCAGTGTCATTTTCAAGGCATTCAAGAGTAGGCGCTATACTACATGATTTAATCATTAAAAGTTACGTTTGCAATATTTTATACAAAATAAATATCTCGCAGGTATATCTATAGTACTGTTTGATATGAGTACAGTTCAGTTTAGATTCTTTATTCGCATAAAAATGCAAAATAAAAAGGTATATATATACCTTTTTATTATTTTTTTGTACTTTTTATTTATATTTTTGTACTTGTGTATTTTTGTTTTTGTGTAATATGTATCTGTATACGATCTGTATACAGATACATATTACCCAAAAACAAAAATACACAAGTACAAAATTACACATATAAACAGTACACAAAAACTCTTTAAAACAATCATTACATCATCGCAGTAATCTCCCTCATCTGATTAGCAACCCTAATCCCGTCTTCATTACTACAACAAAAGGCATTCCATTCCTATATAACATTAGAGTAATAATATTTTTTGTATAATTTAGCAGTCAATTACATCAGCCGTATAAGTTAACTCTTGCGTGATCGTTTACAACAATAATTATTTTATAGTATTTAAAAACAAGTCATACAACTATTACAAGGTAATTTGAATTCTGTTGTAATCTTCGCAAATACTTATGCAAAAAAGGAACTTCCGGTGAAAAGTAGGCATACAATGAATATTCATTAACGTGTGACGTAACATGAATATTCAATCATTTATGACATAATATGAATATCTCATATATCGTGTGGAATTACATAATGAAAACCAAACAAGTGAACAACATTGACTATACTAGTGCGCATGGAATTTTTGGTCGATGAATTAGCGCAATTCCATAGTTTATAGCTTTATATAACCATAGAGCATCATCTTTTGTGATACAAGGGGTTGTTCGTTATAGCCAAATGCTCGTTAGAACGGTGTTCGTTATAGCGGCGTTTTACTGTACACGGGTTTCGATTTTATTTGGTACACGAACCGTATGTAGACTTCGGTCCTTTTATCTGTTCATAGTTTCGTCAGTTCGTCTCGATCACTTAGCGAGGCTGCCGGGTTATCGTATGCCACATACTGGCCTTGTATCTTGGCCCCATCCCGTGATTTCATGACCAAGTTGACATTACCCGAGTCAACGGTCGAGGTGTCGGGGAGGGACCTTCGTCTCTGCTCGCTCACCGGCTCCTGGTCGTTGTTGGTGGTGTTCTTGTTGGCCCGTTCTCGCCCGCCTTTCAGAGAGCTCTTGGCGGGTTTGTGGTGCAACGCCCCACTATCCATCTCAATCTCATCGGTCTTGGTGGAAACAGTGGACATGACAGTGCCGGTCCTGTCCCGCTTGTCCACCTCCGAGATCACGGACCGGACACTGGTAGCCCTGGAGTCGGTGTTGCGGTTGTCGCTGGACATGGAGCGGGTGGTGGACCGATGCTGGCGGCGGCTCTCCGCTTCCCCACAACAGTAGACGAAGAAACGATCGCGAAGAGCTTCCTTGAAGCGCTGGTGGGAGATGGCGTAGACTAAGGGATTCCAGCTAGCTGAACTCTTAGCGAAGAGGACTGGAATGACTTGACCCATCGGGGTGACCAAAGCACTATCGATATACTCCCCGATGAACGCAATGGATGCGTACGGCATCCACGACGCGCAGAACAGGACGGTGAGCATGATGCCCACCTTGGCGATCTGCCACTCGACGTTATCGGCTTTGACTTTGCGAATGGCGGATGCCTGCGCCTTATCGTTGCCGGGAGATCGCAGATCATTCTGCACCCTCATAAGCTGCAGGCGATGCTGTCGTAAGGTGTATGCGATGTGAGCATAACATGCTATGATCACCCCTAATGGGATCAGAAAGCCAAACATGAAGATCACGCCAACGTACAGCCTGTTCTTCAGCGATAGATCCAGGTATTCGAACGTGCAGTTGACACCATAGCCTTCCAGGACGTAGGCTCCAAAGCCAAAGAAGGGTAGGAGGGCCCAGATCATGCTGTATATCCAGACGAGCAGGATTTTATAGACGGCTTTACGTTTGGTCACTGTGCGCATAGCCTCCATAGAATGGCATATCACATAGTGTCTGTTGAAAAGAATAGCATGCCTGTGGGTTTTAATACATTCAGAACGGTTAAAACAGGTGCAGACAAAAGTGCTGAGGTGCTGTGCGTTAAAAGGACATTACGGCCCGAAATCCCCGGAATTCGTACGTTTTGGATTGTTTGCTTGTCCTATTTCAAAGCTCTGGTCGAAAAGATACTATCCCAATGTCTTACCGTTTCCCGAGAAAACACGGAAAAGGTAACGGTTGGTTACATCGGACGCGGCGGACATTCTGTTGCATACGCATACGTATTTCCAGCCGTGTCCATTCAATGCACGGTACTCGTACTGTGTGTCACATAATAAACACAGCACTAATACACAAAGGTTGTTTCTCGCACGTCCGCATCATGCGACGCACTAGCTGGTGGAATATGTGCGGTAGGCTTCACGACTAGCACCCAACAGCTCGATTTAGGAGTCAAAATGTTGACCCCGGAAATTCGTTCTCGCAAGAAAAACACAAAACGCCCAGTTTTTAAAGGATGGTAGCGTGGACGTTTATATCTTATACTTTTAAATGCGCTTTCCAATTAACATCATTTCGTTTAAAGTGCGTTTTGCAGCACAATTCGGCGCATGCCAGGAAGTAATATCCCTTTTACTGTGCGGTGCTTTCGGAGTTTGATTCAGCTTCAGAAACATTTGTTTTGGCCAATTCTCTTGGTATTTTTTGTTGTTCCAATGTCTAGACTACTGTGTGGAAAGAAACATAAAGAATACAAGAAAGAATTTTATAATGAATCATCTTCATGCACCCCACGTTAAACATGAGTCGTGTACCAGTCCAAAAAAAGAGAAAAGGTCAAGGTCAACGGTGATTTAAAAAAAACAACTGGGAAAACAGACTTATTGGCCAGGCTTCTTATACTTGGCATCAGAGTCACATCCGAACTCTGCGTCCAAGACAAGACAAGGCTAATGAAGTTACATGTAGTCTGGGCAGGAACCAGACTCAAATCAAGTTCACACAGGGTGAGTCAAAAAGAAAGTGACCGAATTAGATTTTTTTTTAATATGTGGCTCTCTCCATTTCATAAAAAAAATAACACAGGGATAAAGTACCTGTTATTGACTTGTGACTGTGACGATTTCACGTGATTTGCATACTCTATTCCAAAGTTATGTCTATTTTAAGAAAAAGATCACAAAATCGAGCTGTCCACCACTGATCACCATCGAACTGAAGAATACCCATTAAATACAATGAAACACGGACGTTTTCCCACCTCCACGAATGAACAAAAACTTGAAAAGGAAAACGGACAAAAATCGCCATGAATATTTAGGGGGAAAAAAGTTGTCTTGCTCATCATATTCCAAACGCAAAGTCTGACAGTAGGCCTAAACCTAATGTTTCAGTCTTGACTTAAATTATTTAAACCCATTTGTGTTTGATTGCTTGTGTGTGATGAATTCTCACTCAGCTCAATAGCTTCCAATGACATTTCATGAACAGCTGTAAAAATGGGTTCTTTTAGTGAAACATGATTTAACTTCAGTTAGCATGGATCAATTTCAGTAATTCTTTGTTCACATGAGTGGAAGACCATGCTCTTTTAAGACATACTTCATTGGTGTATCAAATTTGATTGCTTTTTAAGAATCGTAAATCATAAATCCAGGTCACTTTCTTTTTGACTCACCCCGCAGTTGTGCCTGTTTTGTCTGTTTGGACCCACGAGAGACTGAATTACAGTGCTCAAGATTGATCATGCTCGTGTGGTAAGTCAGAGTTTTGAGTTGATCGTTTTCACGCTGACATGTTGTCGAGTCGTTTAGCTTCAAATTGCTAATTCGAAGTAAAATACCGTCCTCTTTGTGCACGATACACGTTAATTAACTATTAACTCATCGATGACTGTGTGATTCAGATGTACCCTTAAAGGGAATGTACAACATTTGCTTTTGCTGCAATTTTCAGAAATAAATGGATTTGGAGGATAAGTATGTTATAGAAAATATTGTTAAACTGACTTAATTCACGTTTTGGGCTTGTAGATGCTGGGAAAACGAAGAAAACCTATCATATTCTTGTAGTCTGGTTATACACTTTTGGGCATTTTAAGGTCAGAAAATAAGTCTAGGAAGCTTGAACCCCTTCACAGGTGTGTAATCAATTGCAAACAAAAGTCAGAATAACTAAATATGAAAAAGTAGGAACAGTTTTTGAAGAAAGCCAGTTTTCTCCAACGCTGGTCGGCCGACCAGCGTTGGAAAAATACAGTTTTTCTTGAAAATGACAGCACACCAGGAGCCACGGTTTTAAAGGATGCTTTAGGCTGTTCAGTAAGGTATTACGTGATAATTTGATCATTCCGTTCTTTGATGTTTGCAAATGTTGTATCTTCCCTTTAAGGAGATTGTTCCGTCTTAAGTTATACCTTTAAGGAGACAAGGTACACTAAGGAGACAATAATTTGAATGTCCCCCTATTTAGAGGCGAAATTGTAGCTAGATTGATGGCTCGTGGTCCAAAACATAAATGTACCAAAATTCGTTGGGGTAGGATAAGGTAACATGGGGGTAAGGGCTCATGAAAGCTGAGGGAAAAAAATATGTGCACAACCCTATGGGAATGTCTGCCTTAAGGTACTATTCTAGAAAACAAAATTGCATATTCGTGAGCAAAAGTGGCAGAGGCAGAAACCTCAATGTTACAGCTATTTCAGCACCAAAATTTGCCAGACATTTGGATAATTTGCTGTCGTTAATTTTCTCTTCTGTTATGATTCATTGTTTGTAAGCCAATGGGCAAAGTTTTCTCACAAATGTTTTCATGGGCAATTTTGGGTTCACAGTTTGAACAGAAAACCCCTAAACTGAACAGTGTCTTCCTGAAGTGACATCACAGCAACAGCGCCCTCATTTGTCAGGAAAAACATGGAAAATGTTTAAATGTTTAAAGAAGTGCACTTTTCAATAAGGGTAACCAAAAAGGGATGTCAAATAGTTTTCATACATTTAAGAGGAGAAGAAAGTTGCACAAGCTATGTTCCAAAGTAAAATTCATGTCATGAGCCCTATTTAAAAGTGTTGGTACCTGGAAAATCGCCATGCCATAGCCTCCCCACCCGCCCAGATTGGCTTACCTGTCGAGTGCTATGGCCGTCATTGTAATGATTGACATAAAGCCAAACAAGCCGCCTAAGAAACCGTAGATCTCGCAAACTGAAATGCATAAATAGAAGAAGCACATGTAGTGGAGACAAGTAATCAGAGAAAGTGCTATAAGGCCAAAAAAAGTATCCGGTTTCTGGTATGGAGCTTGCCCCAAAAGTGGTGCGGCGACGCGGGTTTGTTTGTTTGTTTTTTTACCCAACTTTTTTTTCTCTTCAAATGTCGGCTGATGTTGCAGATGACGCTTCGATCCCCTTAAAACTCTCAAAATATCCTTCAGAGTGCAACTTGAGGTGACCTCAGTATGGCCATAAGGCTTGAGAAGTATATTGAGCTAATTAAAAAGCGTTTACAGGTTCCAGATACACGACTATCGCTCCGTCAGTCTGGCTGCCAGACGCACCATTACAAAATTACAACACCGTCTGCAAATGGTGCCCGACTAAATTTAGTGCAAAATATATGAGAGCGCAGAGAGGCCATATAAAGCTTATACTCGATCGTAACCCCATCTAAAAACACGTTAAAATTGTGCAGCAGCAGGATTGCAGTCAAACCAGTGGGTTTGCCGGTTTTGAGACATCATCTTACATTGAAAAAAAAAAACCTTTTTAATTTTGCCGACGCGCATGGCTACGGCGACGCGCACGCATACCAGAAACCGGAGACTTTTTTGGGGCCTAAACTATAAGAATTTATTCCGAATCAGGTGACATATTTAGCTGTTCACGTGATATGTTTCACGCATGCGCATTCTGGTAATTGACTATAATTGGTTGCATAAATAAATAATTGCATCCGGGTCATATTAACCTAATTCTTTTCGGAGTCAATTATATGACACTGGGTCAAAATGACCCCTGGGAAATTGTTTCCGGTTTATTTTGATCCGGGATCCTCGGCAAAAGCGTCAAAAATGTATCTCTGTCTTAGACTAGAGTATAGATGTCACATTGTACACTCTTAAAAGTCCCAGATCACATTCGACCCAAATCCGGATCAAATATGACCTGACGCTTCGGGTAAAATGACATTTCTCCGGGTCATTTGACCGGAAGAAGTGGTACTTTGGCACACCCCAAAAATGTCAATTTGAACAAAAACCGTGTCATTTGTACACAAAAAAAAGGAGATATTTTGACCCGGATATCGGGATGTCCGGGTCGAATCTGATCCGGTGAGCATACAAGTTTTGGACTCTATGAGATATGTTCTCATCGGTTGTATTGCGCATGCCTTTCAGTGAAGATAATTCGGCAATGACAGGTCACGTGTGAGGTTTAGAGTCCATATAAGGTAAAAAAAAAAAAAAAAAAAAAATGATCAGATTCCACAGGAATCCAAATTTCTTATGACAATGGGACTTTATTTCCCGGTAGTTCTTACCCAAATCGCCGAAGAGCCATCTTCCTCGGATAGTCGATGCGAACATGAGGGGGAAGTTGGTGAGGACCATGGACAGATCACTGAATGCCAGGTTGACTATCAGCATATTGGGTGCCGTGCGCAGAGACTTGGTCCTGCAAATAGCCCAACAGAAAAATCATGGTCATGTGGTGATCTGTAAAATCCATGATAAAACCTTGGATAGATTTGTTATCTAAAAGTTGAAGGCATATTTAGTGGGGACTGTGGCCTAAACCCATCCGCTGAGTTCATGAATATGAAGTTATACCCTCAAAAAAATCTGTATTAGAGAGGTCTGAGAGCCATAAAATTGTGGAATTGAATAGATACGACAATGAACCCCTGGCCCGGACTTAAGGCTTCCAATTCTGAGCATTTTAGATGCAATTGGGCTCAAAATTGGCGCTATTTTGTAATGTTGTGGAGGGATCATTTTTCAAGATGACTACTTTTCCGCTTTGAGAAAAATAGGGGTCGTCTTCTTTGGGCGAAAATTTCTCGAAAATTCAATGGTCAACCCACCAGAAAATGAAAGGAAAATGAAAGATGACACATTGATCATCATTAAATTTTGTCTGCGCAGCTTCAATACCTGTGAGAGTTCAAAGTATTTTACCAAGAATTTGTGAAGTATGGGCATTTAGCACTGGTGTCTATGGGAATGTTAATGCAGGTGTGCTTCCTTTGGGTTTTGTTACTCATGAACAGAGGGTCAGGGGTTCGAATACAGCTGCTGGGAAGATGTTATGTCGTTGGGCAAGCCACCTCAGTCCCACTTGCCTATCTCCACAGGAGGTTTGTTTTCTTTTTAAAATTAAATTCTAATTGATTTCTCCATGGTAAAAACTGAATGAAGATAACATATTTAAAGAGAAAACACCAACAACACAAACCAACGAAAACAAGAGACAAAACAGAACAAAATTTAAACTCTTCACTCTGTTTTGTTTTCCAAAAATATTTTTTTACATCGCATTCCATCAATATTGATATATATATAAAACAAAAATATGATTGCATTGGAATTCGAAGCGAAATTCAATTTTGGCGTCAGAAGTACATTACGTATCGTGTGTGGATTGTTTTTCGATATCTTTTTTTTATGATAGAAATTGACAATAGACTATTTGCAATAGACTACTAATGCTGATAGCACAATGTTGAAATCTGTCCTTACTTTTGTTTTCAGCTGTTATAGAATTTCGTCTCTTTTTTGATTACGGTTTGATTTGGTGTATCCTTAATGAATATTGTAATTGATCGTGTCCTATGTGAATTCAATGATCATGCGTATGAATATGTTGTCCAAAACTACATTTCGCCAACTATAGATCTCGTTATAAAATGTCTGACTTCCCTCACATCCACTTTTTCAATTAATTGGTCCTCACAAAATTCCATGACTTTTGTCATTTTTTACAATTTTTCCATGACTTTTCTAGGCCTGGAAATTAAAAAAAAACATGCCTTTTCCACATCTTTTTCCAGCCCGCGGGAACCCTGAATTTCACACGAGGAGGTGCCGGCGTGTTTATTAAGAAAAGACAATCAGACAAGATTAGCTCATGATTTTTACAAGGTCTGCTATAATTCTAACTCTACGAGATTTGATTGATGATCTTGGTATCTGTAGGCCATAACTTCACATGCATCGTTGATTACAAATCATGTAAGGGAATTAGGTTTAAGATTGATGTGGCTCTCACCTGACGAATATCCAAATGGTGATGCCATTCCCAGCAATGCCAAAAATGAAGGCTATGAAGAGGAAGAAGGCCAGGCCGTAGTCCAGGAAGGGTGGCATGGGAGGCGGGCCGGCGGGCAGAGGGGTTGTCCCGGTGAGAGGGTCCAAGTTCCATGAAGTGTTCTCCATCTTGTCTGAAGTGTGTCCTTGGCCAAGTGAACGACTCTTCTACCGGAAACGAACTGAAGACTAGACGTGATATTATCAGTCTGGAGTACGTAGAGCCAGCGTCTGTCTTCTATTGTTGGATCGGTGTCTACATATATACGCCCAACACTCACTGACGGTATGCAACACACTGTGGAGTAGGCCTAATTATACCAAACAAACAATTAAATGGATTATCCACATTGAATAATTATGTTCGTGATCATAGAGCATATGGCTTTCGATTAAGCGTCAGCTCAACGGAAGTAAGGAATTTGAATGTAATAAATAGACCAAGGATTTTACATTTTACGAGGCGAGGCATGCATTCAAGTTGGTAAACGAATTATTGTTCCATCAGTAGTAACTAGTATTGCTCACGCAAGCTAGAGTCGATTTCAAGCATGCAATGTGAACAAGCTTGTTCCTCATCGCTTGTGTCGTAAACAAGTCTGTTCTGAACTGGCGATCGCGTGGTTTGGTCAAAAAGAAAAGAGAAAAAAAGGAAAATTAGAACATCGTAGTTCAAAAGTGAAGCCTTTAAACAATGATGCCGTATACAGGGTGTCCCCGAAAACAAAATGTGCAAGGAGATAGCCTTTAATTTATCAAAAACTGCTTTACATGAGTCTTTCATATTGATGGAACATATTAGTTGTACTCTTGTGTATAATCAGTGAAAATGCCATGGAAATCCGTTCATGCAAACCAGAAATCTAACATGATTGTAAAAGGCTATGGGTTTTTCACCCATTCCAGTGGGATTGACACAGTTAGCGATATCAGTGCATCAGATAGTCATGGGCCTTTACACTCTGATGTATATTAAGTAAAACTGTGCAAATCATGATTTCTTTGACATCGTTGGGCCTAGTATGCTGTCAATATATTTTTTTTTAAGAAAAGAGGTATGACCATGTCATTTCCTCACAATGGTTAGGTCCAAATCATTGCGCTGTCAACGGTCGGACCCTAAGCTTTGCGTAGAGAAAAAGGAAGATGCGTTTACAAGGTTTCTCAATGATACTGAGATGACATTTCGACATGTTTTTTTAATATTCTGCTTTAGATTTGTTGAATTGTTGTTCTCGAATTGGCAAAAATACTGCTTCTTTCTTGCTAATGATGTCCCGTTATAAGTTCCCCTGCAGAGTTTATTGATATTCCGGCGTGATTGAAGTAACATTTGATCCTTAAATCGTGACCACGTACTTCAAAGGAGTCTGGATTTAGAAAAGGCATTTTATATCTCAGCTTCACCATGGAGGAATAAGAACACAGTAAAATGAATGACTAACGTGGTAATGTTTTTGCTAGTGCACACTGTACTGCGCCCCGTCACGTCAGAGATTGTTAATGCTGTAACGACTGTTTTCACAAAACATTATGAAAAAGTATTAAAGTAATGCGGACGTAATACGCACGATCGTTCCGTGCTGCCGCTGAACAGATTGCGTCCAATAAAAACAGTCGTCACTAGGGACACTATTTTGGGACAAAGAGCGGCGATTTTGGCAACTGAACTACGCAGGGATTCCTAAACTTCTTCATTTTGTATATGGCATTTTCGAAATGACTTCCTCGTAGAAGTTGATTTCTCTTCACAAACGGAAATTAAGCTACTCGTTATTTCGTCATTCCGAGACATTCCGGCCCCGTCGATTCATAGAGCTACAAAACATAGCTCCATGGTCGATTGAAAACCAATCTCCTTGATTCACGCTACGTTTGGATAAACGTATCGTACCGACCATGTTACCATGGTTGCCTTACTTAAGGATCATGACATGGATTATACACTTAAACATAATTGGCCATCTTTTTCCCTAAATTCCAAAGAGTGAAATTAGGGACTAGACGTTTAAGAGTGAAAATCACTCTCATTTTAGATTGAAAAAGTCTGAAAAAAAGAACCACTTCAGTCGAAGCTGGAGTAAAAACTCGATCGTTTCGATTGAAGGAATTTCACTCTAAAACGTCTAGTCCCTAGTTTCCGACTGTGGGAGTGAATCTTCACTCGAATGTAGTGAATTTTCACTCTTTGGAATTTAGAGAGTACCACTCTTCTGAAATATATGAAACTATGAAACACCCCTTTTTTATTTAACTAGTTTGTCTGTATTAAAAGTGCACTTTGTTTTTAGACGTTTGACATGTTTTATGCTTTTTCTGACAACTGAGGGTGCCGTTAATGTGACGTCATTCAAGGCACGAGCTCTTCAATTTTCAGGGTTAACTGCTCGAAATTGTGAACCGAAACTTTGCTCATTGAAAACATGTTTGCTAAGGTTTACTCAGTGACTTACCGTCATAAACTGAAACAACAGCCGATCACCAAAACGGGAATTTACCTCAGACTGCAAACAACAAATCTGGCAAATTTAACACCCAATTTTTTTTTTAATTCCTTGTTCACCCCTGCGTTGGCTATAAATGTCACGACACATAGGCAGTCTCTGCCCTCGTCAATGCAAACCCGGCCCATGCTCTGTCAAGGATTCCGCCATTACGGCTCGTTACGCTCCGCTATTTATGACTTAGACATTAAACACAGTTTTCAACACTGCACTATTTTGTTCCAGCGGTATGGTGGCCCTGAAGAGATGCCAAAGAAGTTACTGTATCTGTGGTTTAAATGTTTATGAGAACGACTTTGTAGCAAGAGTAATTTCAATGTCGTAATCGATTGCGCCGGTGCAGTAAGGCCAAAAAAAAAAAAAAAAATCGGTCTCTGGTCAGACCGAGGTTCCGGAATTGATGCGGCGACGCTTTTTTTTGGGGGGGGGGGTTGGCTTTTTTTTTCAAGCTTGAATTGTACAGACAAGGTGAGTACTTTTTTGCTTTTTTGTGTCCTCATTATACATTGGTGTCCTCCATAATTTGCATTGGTGCCCTTTATCGTTTGCCTTGGTACAATTTCCCCATTCCCAAAAATTTGAGGAGGTGCGGCAATAGAGGGCGCTGTTGTAGCTTCCGTGTTAATTTGAAGGGAAAAAAAGGTTGACGCGCATGATTAAAATCGACGCGCGCGCTGACCAGAGACCGAATATTTTTTTTTGGCCTAATAATGAGTTTATGCACAAACGGGATTGCGTATTAACAGATGGTCTTAAAAGAAGTATAGTACATAGTATTGATTTTGGAATTGTCCGAAAAGAGGGCTTTCTTTATTTAATATTATGCAAATTAATTGTAATTAGTCTTTTGCAATTACACAATCTGCGGACAGGAGCAGCTTGAGTTGCATGTTTAAAATGCAGTGTTTTCAACAATTTTCGACATTGTTTATCCCACCACGATACAGACAATCGAATGAGAATCTTCCCTTGAGCGTAAATTATTTCATTTTATCCAGTCAATAACGCAGACAATTTTTACCAGGAGTGGCGTCACTGTAATCGTGTCCAATTCATTTGTGGACAAGTGAATCAATATCGCCTCATGTTTGACATTTCACTATATATTTTGTTGCCACATATTTGTCAATGACATTCTCTCAAGAGAGATATTAACACGGCGACAAAACGACCGCAACCCAGGCGCGGTTCTACGGGGGGGGGGGGGGGGGGGGGGGCTAGGGGGGCTTTAGCCCCCCCCCCCCCATTTTGTCTAGCCCCCAAAATAAATTCCGTAAAAAAAAATTGCATTAGCAAAAACGGTCCCCCCTAAAGAAATAGTCTCGACAAGGGTGCATTTGTTGTTAATATAGTGTGAATGATTTTAGGATTTTATTGGCGCTCCCCATTGAAAATATGGCATGACACCCCCCCCCACCTATTGATTTTCGGAGGCCTAAGTGTCTGAAGAAAATAACCGGTCTACATTTCAGCACGCCTCCTTGAAAAAAATTCTGGATCCACCCTGCTAGCCCCCCCCCCCCAACAAAAAAATATTGGTTCTAGAACCGCGCCTGCCGCAACCGTTATCCACTTCGTTCATATAACAGTGTTTTAGTCTTCACAGTACAGACACGTGCAGTGACGGGTTTCTAAAGTATATTTAGTGTCTGGCCCTTGGTATGTGAAGCACGAAGGGTGAGCGACAGGCATGCATAACAGCTGGTTTTATTTTTAGATTTTACCTGAATATTAAAGAAATAAAACAAAATCTATTATCCCCGTTTCCCCAATTTTTAAAATCGTAAAAATAAAGGACTTACACTCGTAAGAGTCCGAGTCAGATGATCCAGAATCCGCGTTGTTATTGAACTGATACTTTTCAGGGTCAAAAATGACACTTTTCCGGATCAAAATGACACTTCGCTTGATCATTTTCTGGGTCATTTGACCGGCAACTTTGAGAAAAGTGTCAAGTAAAACCCGGATTCCCGCGTCGAATCTTAGTACACGGAAAATGGTCTGGGAACAGTGTAATTTTGACCCGGATAAAACACGGCTTTTTATTCTTACTTTGAAAACACGCTAATTGTTTAACTCGCAATGTGTTCACCAGATCCGAAGGGAATAGGCCTACTGTAAACAAATTAGGGGAGGGGGCTGATGAACGTCCTTACTCGCAGCTGAGAAGCTGCATTGCGAAGGACGCGGCTACTGAACGTGGTCGAGTCGAAGGCATGTAAAGGAGCCTTAGGCAGCCGCCATTCGACCCATGTGTGACCTCAGAGCACAGCCTGAGATCGTAAGTGTTGATTTTTGCGGAGGGAGGAAAACCGGAGAAAGTGGCACACGAGAGAATCAACGAACAACTCTACTCATTATGGTCCGAGCCGGGAATCGAACCCGGGCCACAGTGGCGAGAGGCAAGCGCTTTACGCACTGGCCACCCCGAGTCCTTCCTGCTTTCTGGGTTTCACTCGGAAAATAGATCACATCCGCAAGCGCGCACACACTCAAACCAAACTTGAAACACCAATTCGAACGAACATTGGAAGTCGAACGAACATCATAAGAATTGCACTCAAAGGCATAAAAGATAATTGCTCAATTTCTGCATTTTCGTTTGTTTCCAATAATAACACCACTCAAAATCCAAAGAAGAATGTTCAAAACCTAACCTGTTGAAGTTTTAGCCTGGGCCAGTGGATAGGCCTACAAGCCTTTTTCCAGAAAATTTCGAGAAACAGTGAAAAACAGTGCACAACCTTTCAAATCGCGAAACACGATTTTGTCTACACGGCACTCTATATAATTAAAAAAAATCAGTCGATTGACTGATCGCTGGAAATCACCCACATTTCTTGATTTCTTCTAAATGCCAGCAATCCAGATGGACTAATTTCACAGGGTGTTTAGTACCAGTACGAGCTTAAATCCAGGTAAGATTATTGATAATATTCGGTAAGTTACTTTTAGGATAAGATAACAAATGATCTTATTATAAATGCATTGACTAGCCTACAACTTACCGTGCCGGATAAGCCTTTCGCACTCACAATTCTGAACATGGAGCATTAAAACGAGTCCATGTTAAACGAATCCCTCCCAGTATCTGACCTAACTTTGGTTAGGAAAGTAGACAACCAAAATCCTCAACCAACAAAAGAAAAACCGGGTTTTACGGGCCTCGATGGATACGTTTACTGTACTTCTTCCGACCGAGCGCCTAAGCAAGTAACTCAAGTCGCCGCTGCGCCTGACTAGAAATGACAAGAATACTTATTCTCCCAGGGAGTGCAGTTACACGTATACTCGTGCATTCCATTTCCTGGCCAATGTTGGTTTGATGACTTAAACTCCGGCAGAGCGATACCATGTTGAAACCAGACCCAAAACTTAACCACGAAAAAAAATCCCAAAGCCAATGAATTCCGACTTACCTCTAGTGTGCATCGGCGTTAGAAGTGGAAAGTAGAATAACACTCCCTTGTGTCACATGTAAGCGATGAAGCATCATCAACATCGTCATCAGTAGTTCCTCATCATCTTGACATCTTCACATCTTCGCATCTTCTCGTTTCTCCTGTCCGTCACCTCCAAGCATCTGAGCTCCTCAACAACGTACCCGGTCCCACTCTCTCATCTCAGTGAACGATTTGCCTGCAGGTTCTAGAGTTATATATATGCATATCCTCACTCATCCTCGATCGACCGCAATCTTATCTCGGCAATGCTTTTAGCGCGGAGCGGGACACAGCTGTGAATACCGACGCATGGATGATGCGGCAGCAAAAAAGTGAAGATAAAAACTCCATCAGCGCCGGCTTTATGCCTTTAACACCACCTGTGAACAATTTTGTTTTCCTGAATAATAACCTCACCCGATTTATTAAATAATTTCTTTTGTGTGTGTGTGATATCGTACAAATGTAAAAGTACCAGGGTCAATCACTTCTGAGACAAGTAAAATCGATAACGATACTTCGAAAGTAATCGATTTCGTTCGATCGACATCGATACCCACTGCAATCTAGCGCGATTGACAACTCAATTTGGTACCTTTCAAGTATGGGTAAAATCTGCGTTGTTTGAATTAGATTCACTAATTGAAAACTGATCCGACTTCAATTATTAAAAGGTCCATGAGATGATTTTTTTCTTAGGAACACATTTTTTTTTGCAACTTTGTACTCCTCTTAAAAATGTCTGAAAACATTCCTTTTTTGGTTAATTTTCTTAGAAAGTGCACTTCTTTCAACATTAAAAAAACTGAGGGCGCTGTTTCTGTGATGTCATTTCAGGAAGACACTGTTTAGTTTAGGGGTTTTGTGTTCAAATTATGAACCAAAAAAAATGTGCTCATTGAAAGCATTTGTTAGAAATGTTTACTCATTGGCTTACTGCCATGTGCTGTCAAAACAAGGATCACTAAAGAAAAGGAAATGTACAAACAGCAAAATATCTCCGAGAGTGTACACCCAAGATCACCGAATTATTACAAACAAAACCTATCGAATGAATTGAAATTGTTTGAATTGTCTCTCTCTCTCTCTTGAGTCATCCGATGCATTGAGGCGTTGGTGGAGTATTCACTAAGTCCGTTCGTCAGCGTATAGTGGTGTTCCCTAACGTGGCGCACTTCGAAGCTTACCCGACTTTCCTCGTGTAGTGTTGCCAAACCTCTTTGTTGACAAACCTCAAATTCACGCAGTAAAATACTGGTACTGTTACCTTATTAATGCTTGCTATTTAACCTCTGTGAACAATTTCGGTTTCATAAAATTTAATCCGAAATTCAAAAACGGTGGCGTCCGGAAATTGGGCACAAATTCGCGGAGTGTTCCCTAACGTGGCGCACTTAAATACATCTCGGAAAATTCCAAATTAACATTTAAGAATTTCTGTTAACTTGATAAATTCTGATAAATCATTATTATCTCTACTTACATACCCAGCCAGATGTTTGTCAGAAAATTATTTTCTTATTTTTCGGGGCATTTTTCAAAGGGTTCACTTTGCACTTGAAAATAAAATCGACAAATCACGCCAAAATAAATTTTTCTTCTAACTTTGTAACGGGTAAATAAACTCGCGATTTATGAACGGGAGTGTTTAGAACTTGATGAAATGTCACTTTCTGTGAAATTTCAGTTAAAACTTTTGCTCTAGCTAGGCGCTACAGGCAAAAAATCAAAGTGCGCCACGTTGGGGGCCGCGCCACGTTAGGGTACATCAACAATACTCTGTCCCTCATGCATTGCCGACAGTAGCTCGTTTCCCTCGAGCCCAGTATCCTTCTCCAGGAGCGTCTTTAGGGTGATGTGTGGTCGGCCGACTCGGCGCTTCGCCTCGGGCGACCATAGCGTCCTAGTTCAGCTGAATTGAATAACCCTCAATTCAGCCCATCTGCATGTTAGCTTTTTTTGACCAAAAAAGGTTATAATCAGATTAAAGCTTCACGGTAATTTTAAAGGTGATGGACCATCTATGATGGCCGTTACTTTGATGAAAAAGATAATATCCCTGACTCAAAATGCCGCTATCTGCGAGATCTAAATTGCATTTTGACTGTAGATTACGAAATCACTCGTTAATGGAAAATTGAAATCAAAATCTTAATTGGCTGGCAGGTCACGACAAAGTTTAGGTCATTCGTTGTTTCTCTATTTCTATAAGATTGTGACTTAACATTTCTGGCTTTATATGTTAAGGTGTGAAAAGAGTTAAAAGGTTCACGATTTGCAGTACCGAATTACAACCAAAAAGCTTACTTGGATTAAAGATCGTACTGGCACTAAACACTCCGTGAAATTATTCCGTCTGGCTTGCTGTCATTCAGTGGCGTCGCCAAGGGGGGGCCAGGGGGGGGCACGTGCCCCCCTGGAAAACCTAGTGCCCCCCCCCGAGTGCCCCCCCCCCCATCAAATGCTGGTGCCCCCCTATCCTCTGCAAAATTCTGCGCGTTGTTAAAATCATTACCTCAAAAATAGCAATTTCTGGAGATATCTTCAGATCGAATTTAGCATCAAATGTGGCACCATTTTGCATCTAGCCCATCCTCCGTATGCGAATATTTTCCAAAGGGGAGGGGGGCACCCCCTCCCCTTAGACCCCTCCCCCAGGACGGCGATCCGTATCCACCTAAGTGCCCCCCCCCCATCAAATGCTGGTGCCCCCCCCCCCCCTGTGCCCCCCCCCCCCCAGACTGAAAAGTCTGGTGACGCCACTGCTGTCATTTGGAAGAAATCAAGAAATGTAGGTGATTTCCAACGATCAGTCACTTGACTATTGTTTTTAAAATAGTGCTTTGGACGAAATCGTGTTTCAAGATCCAGAGGTCACCACCCCCTTGGCAACAGTGAAGTTATAACATGCTGCAAGTGATAACATAACAGCATCCTATGGATGGTCACACGCAGGAATGGCCTTGGCATCCAGTAATCAACACCTACTGACCACGACCTGCAAGCCGTTAGCTAGGTGGATCAATTACAGCTGACCACAAGTAGCCACTCCTATCAGTCTAAAATACCCGCTGCAGGCACTACATGCTACATTAGGCTTGAACCTCAGAAACTGAGGTTCGAAAAAATAGATTGGGTTCTGTTCTCAGTGTAATGTTGTGCATGGGTTTTCATTGTTTTGTTTTGTTTTTTCGAAAAGTGTAATATCCACTGATTTCGTTAGGTTTCGAACATTCGTCTTTTGGCTTTTGAGTGTTATTGTTATTGTAAACGAACAAAATGTATGCAAAGCAAATAATTCTAGTGAATTTAAAAGAAACAACGTGAAGGCTTAGTGTATATAAACTGACTGACTGATTGACTGACTGACTGACTGACCGATCATAGCTTTGTGTGGCAGGATTTTGGTGTCTCTAAAAATAACATTTAAAAGAAATACCGATAATCAAAAGTTTACTGGCCTCGAGTCAGTTAAGCCAGGACCAACTGTATTTACAACTTCGTTTGTAATAGAGAGCAGGTAATGGGAGTGTACTGCATGCTCGCAGTCGCAACGAGGTTGGGGACAGCCGAAGTTCTTGAGGGCGCCCTTCACTTAATTACTTGAGGAATGATCTTTCCGTGTAAGCGAACAATCAAATGCCGTATACAAACGTGCATGTCATCCTCGCATTTTAATCGCGAAATTTTCGGATTTCGTGCAGAATTTTCAGCGACAAAACACCGAACATTTGCCGTACAATAACCACGATGAAAGTCTGCGTCACGACCATCGCTGGGGATGTGTTCACGTTGGACGTCAGTGCGGAATTAGAACTGATAAATTTCAAAGCGCTCTGCGAGTTTGAATGCCGTGTGCCGAGCGATCAGTGTGCTGTGATTCACGATGGAGTGTTGTTGAACGAGCCTATGAAGACACTAGGGGCGTATGGAGTCAAAGACGGCGATATGATCCTGCTTCAACAGACCCAACAACCAGCTCCAACACAACAAGGTAGAATTTGGAGTTTATATATTAAGTAGTCAAGAAATTTGGGACTTGGTACTGCATTGTACTGTGTATGATAGTAATATTGAAAACATAAAATTTTAAAAAATTACAATACAAGAAAATAGACTGGCACCTGAAACAACCAGTCCAACAACCCTTCAGTACTGCATCAATCAACTGTGCCAAAAGAAACATCTTGCATGTTTGGTACTAGTCTCGGAAAAACATGTTGCAACCTGACGCCGTCTATGGAGAGTCAAGCCAATTTTTCTAAGAATTTCTTAACAAAATTGGAAATGTTTCTCAGTCCCAGATTCATGTCTTATCATCATTTTTGCAATGACGGACCTTCATTATGATAATGGATGAAGAAAAAGTGGCGTCAGGTTGCACAATTTTTCCCCCTAGTCTCTGTTTCTACACATTTCTCCATAGTCAGATAGTCAGCCACATTTTGCAATTTGTCATCGAATCAAAAAGAAGATGGAAACAAAAGTTGGAGCATACAAAACAACTTAAACCATGGTGCCGTTAAAAAAAACTTGAAAGTTTGCATTTACTTCAAAACAAGATCTTTTCTTTGATTTCGTTGGTACCCCGTTATGATTTTGCATGCGTATGGCAAAGTGTTTATCCACAAAAGTAACTTGTTGAATCTTAATGTGCACATGCGCAGTAATATATCTTATGTGGCTTAATACACTGTACATGTATGTTTATGACAATGAGAAATGTAATTTGGCCAGGTTGGAAAGAGCTCCGTATCCGGCCGCCACTTTTTTCAATAAATTTTGAAGCGCCTAAAAGTTTTGTCCTACATCGTTGTTTTCCCACATTCCCTCCTTGACTGTCACCCCTCTCCTTACCTACTTCTACATGTAGTTACTTACGGACGTTATTCATTGGTCTTGCTGAAAATTGAACCAGGAGGGGGAGAAACTTTCTAATTAAACACATTTGATGAATGTGAGGTGCCCTTTGAAATAAGACTGGAATATTTGATAAGTTAAATATTCATAAGAAATTCAATATTCATGGTGAGGTATCGCATGTTATTGCTAGCTTATGTCATGCACACCGCATACTTCCTGACTCTTCAATATGGCTGTGTACACAATCGGTTGTCCAAACGATGTGTGCACCCAAAATGTGCCCTAAAAACGAATTTTTCCTAAGACTCTTCCCTGTAAGCCCACATCAATAAGTACATATTTAACCGATTTCAATCAAATTCTTCTGTTTGTAGGTAATCCCGGTGCATTTAATTTGGACTTCAGTCAGATCCAAGTTCCCGGCACGTCCCGACCCTCAGGACAGCAGCCCAGGCTGCCCCCCTTACAGCAGGCCCAGCAGCAGGCCGAGGCCGGCGCCGAGAACGACCCAGCGAAACTCCGAGAGATGCTGCTGTCCAATCCCCACCAGTTGTCGCTTCTCAAAGAGCGCAATAAACCCTTAGCCGATGCGCTCTTGAGTGGAAATCTCGGTAAGAAGGTGGCTTGTGATGACTTATGACTGGTTATGACTTGTTATGACTAGTGACAGCTTATGTTGACTTATGATGACTTGTGATGACTTATGACTTGTTATGACTTGTGACGGCTTATGATGACTTGTGATGACTTATGACTTGTTATGACTTGTGACAGCTTATGATGACTTGTGATGACTTATGACTTGTTATGACTTGTGATGACTAATGATGGCTTATGAAGACTTGTGATGACTTTAAAGACGTGTGTCTGTATGACTTTGTTATTGCTTTTAATGTCTTATGATGACTTGTGATGGCTTAAGATGATGTAAGATGGTCCCCCGTTGTTATTACGTTTCTTGTCTGTTCCTTGACAGATGCGTTCACCGAGGTGCTGGAAAAGCAAAGGAAAGAACGAGCAGAGCGAGAATTGATGCAAATACGAATGATGAATGCCGATCCGTTTGATCCCGACGCTCAACAACAAATCGCAGAAACGATCAGGTACGTGCATCTCCGTAACATCCGTCTTGGGTCAAAACATCGTTGTTCTATATTGGATACGCGATCACCCCACTATAGAGCGGGTTGCCAAAATGTAGCGCTATCACCCACGAATCGCTATCACAACAACGTCTCAGGAATCTTGTAGGGGTCATGGCATTCTCGCGTCACCTGTTTTGCCTAACGTATTAGCCCTGAACCAAACGCCAAAATTTCAGCCAGCAGCGTACAACATGCTACCAGACTTTTGTACAACTTTATGGCAGCTTGTTTGTCTTTATGTAGTACGCGTGCGACCAACAATGAACCATAATTGCCTGCAGAAGTAGCGCATGCACACTCGTTGCCCCAATTTTTCAGGGGAAGATTTTACAAGATTCCTAAGACATTTTTGCGACAGCGGTTCGTAGGTGATAGTGATCCTTGTGATCATGCCCTCTTTCGGCAAATGATCTCATATCTTGGCCCAAGTCTATTGTAACATCTGATATGGTTTGAAGGTTTGCATAGTGAAATATGCAACAAGTTCACGGTTGCCTTGTGTGACAAGAATTTTCTTCGTGAGTTTGTGGAGTTTTGAAAAGAGCCGGGGAAACTCAACGTGTCGGACAGCATGCTCTGCCCGCCATTAGGAGACGGTCATCCAGAGATCTCTTGTGAAGTGGTGTGACTGTAAAGTTATTCTCATCTGTAACATCTGTTTTGAATTTGAAAGTGAAAGCTGTTTTGAGGCAATTCCAGCATTAGGCCAAAAAAAAAAGTCTCCGGTTTCTGGTATGCGCGCGCGTCGCCGTAGCCATGCGCGTCGGTAAAATGAAACAGTTTTTTTTTCAATGAAAGATGATGTCTCAAAACCGCCAAACTCACTGGTTTGACTGGAATCCTGCTGCTGCACAATTTTAACGTGTTTTTAGATGGGGTTACGATCGAGCATAAGCTTTATGTGGCCTCTCTGGACTCCCATATATTTGCACTAAGTTTAGTCGGGCACCATTGCAGTCATCAGCTGACATTTGAAGCAAAAAATTCAGGTAAAAATTTTAAAAAGCCGCGTCGCCGCACCGCTTTTTGGGCAAGCTCCATACCAGAAACCGGAGACTTTTTTTTTTTGGCCTTATGAAAGTAAATGTAATGTCCGTGACAGAGCCAATTAACCATGCTATTTAATTAGTGATTCAGAGAAATGATCTCAAACTCCTATTTTGGGAGGTTTTGTTATCACATATTCGCCCTGAACAAAGCTATGAGCCACGTCAGGTACAGGGCTACAAGAGAAATCTAAAGAAAAGTAGGTACTCAGGAAAACCGAAGGAAGGAATTAAGATTCCTCTTGAAACAGATCATAGGATGGAGGGAAACAAGTCTATAATCTCCTTGACCTTTACTAGATGATGGATGTATAAGATTTGAAAAAGACAAGTTCAGGTTTATTCACTGAACTCTTAAAGATATAGTCCATCATTTGTAATTTGTGCATTTTGTTCGTTTGAAGCAACAAAAGTGTTCAAAATCTAATGAAGGATACTGAACAACTAACCTGATGAAGTTTCAGCTCAGCTTCAGCTGTATATTCCGAGAAAAACAGCATTCTAGGATCTCAATTTCAAATCAAAAGTTGCTGAATCACGTTTTGAATTGGGCCTGAATTCAGCGTCCGAGACGCGTTCTCACTGAGCCGATTGCAGCTATACGCGATGTCGCGCAATGATCCGACAAATTATAGCAACCGGGCGCGCGTGTGCGTCGTGCCAATGCTTGCGCACGCTTCGCCGAATAACAAAACCGTTGGAAAGGCCTTATTTTGTTGATTACTTCAAAATGACAGCTTGCCAGAAAGAATAATTTCACAGGGAGTTTAGTCCCCTTACTATCTTTCAACCATGTACGTTTTTCAACAATAATTACGCCAGTTACTTTTCGGATGGCTGCAAATGATGGACTATAGCTTTAAAGCCTTGCTGGAATTGCCCTTGTTTTTGTCAGGACCCCTGTCTACCTTGTGATGTTTTATCTGTGGAAGGACGTCAAGATAAAGAAATGATGTGACTCAAGGACATTTGAAAATTTATTTCTTTTTAAGGTTGAAGAACGTGGATGCTAACATGGAAACGGCAATGGAGCATGCTCCAGAGAGCTTCGGTCAAGTTGTCATGCTGTATATCGACGTGAATGTCAATAGTCATCCTGTCAAAGCATTTGTAGATTCTGGTGAGTCATTCGTGTAAACCCTCGCCTTTTTGAGGTTTTGAAGAGAATTGTACTGAATAATAATAATAATAATAATAGCAGGTTCTTATATAGTGCTTTTAACTAAGATCAAAGCGCTTTACATTATTATTACCCCTAATCATCGTGCCAATTAAACATTCCATATACCATCTCATCTCCCTGGGGAGTATACAGCTCGATGCAGCCTGTTAGGCACAAGGGGATTTGGGATTGGGTTTCCAGTCCCTACCTGATTCCGTGGATTTTCCTCGGAATATCCTTCTGGGGTTTTCCTCCCACATCGAAAACTGTAACTTCTTCACATTGTCTTCTCTTTACTGGGACCCATGGGAGACCAGTGGATTCCACTGAATAGGTTATCTACCAAAATAAGAAATAAAAAAATTATTAAATAAAACAAGTCTTGCGCGGTTATTTCATCTGGTACACTATGGGAAGTGCAGGAGGGGCCTCGTAGCCGAGCGGCTAGAGCGTGGAGCTACGGAGTGGAAGGTTGGCGGTTCGAATCCCATTCGGACCAAAAACTGGAAAACTCTTTCTGACGACTAAACAGTAAAATGGGTGCCTGATTCGTTCAGGGAAGTTAAGATGGCGAGAGGAGAGGACTGGGCACCGCCACTCATATGCCGCGCTCAAGACACAGTGGACCTCTAACATCCCACTGCCCCTACAGCCAGTAATGGCTATGGGTACCTTTACCTTTTACTATGGGAAATGTGCATTTCAAATCAAAATGCTAAGATGTATAAATGGGTTATGGCAAAACAACCACACAAAACGGTGATATAACCAGCTAGTTTTTCCGAGAGGCATACATGTACGTATCCCGTACCGGCACTATTCCTAATGACCCCTATTTTGCTCTCTCTCGGACAGTGAGGGAAATTCAAAGTCCAGGATTTGTTCTCTTTCAGGGGCCCAGATGACGATTATGAGTCAAGCCTGTGCGGAGCGGTGTAACATCATGCGTCTGGTTGACAAACGATGGGCGGGCATCGCTAAAGGGGTCGGAATACAGAAAATCATCGGCAGAGTTCATTTAGGTAAGACACTACCGTTTATGGGTGGCTAGTGCGTAAAGCGCTGGCCTCTCACTACTGTGGCCTGGGTTCGATTCCCGACTGTGGACCATATAGCCCTTTTCACACTAGAGCCTTTCAACCCGGGTTGAACTCAACCCTGGGCAAACTCAGTGCTGCCCCGGGTTGAGTTTTTTCTATTTTTCAACCCCACATCTTTTCACACTTGTTTCATGCAAATCAAGCTTATCATGCTCAGTTACTACTGTTTTGAACCCTGGCAAGATTTTCAACCCGGCTTGAAAATCTCGACCCTGGTCTGGAGCAGGGTTGAGTTCAACCCAGGGCAAAATCAATTTTGGGGTTGACGCAGGGTTGACGTAGGGTTGAAATTCTTCAAGTGTGAAATGATGCATATTTTCAACCCTGCGTCAACCCTGAGATTTGTGTAGTGTGAAAAGGGCTTAAGTAAGTAGAGTTGTGCATTGATTCTCTCCTGTGCCATGTGGGTTTTTCTCCGGGCCCTCCGGTTTTCCTCCCTCCGAAAAATCAAACACTCCTGATCTCTGGCCGTGCTTCGTGGTCATTTATGGGTGGATGTGGCTGGCTGCCAAAGGCGCCAGTACATGCCAGTTTGGCTGGTTGGGGATCGTTAAGAGTCAAACCACAGTCCAGTTATTTTCTGTTTTGTTAATTCAAATAGGAAAGATTCAAATTGTTTAAAGGTATAGTCCATCATTTGTAATTTGTGCATTTTGTTCGTTTGAAGCAACAAAAGTGCTCAAAATCTAAAGAATGATGCTGAACAACTAACCTGATGAAGTTTCAGCTCAGGTTCAGCTGTATATTTTGAGAAAAACAACATTCTAGGATCTCTATTTCAAATCAAAAGTTGCTGAATCTGTTTTGAATTGGGCCTGAATTCAGCGTCTTAGACACGTTCTCACTGAGCTGATTGCAGCTACGTGATGTCGCACAGTGATCCGACGAATTACAGCAACCGCGCGCGCGTGTGCGTTGTGTCAACTCTTGCTCGCGCTTCGCCGATTAAAAAAAAAAACTACTAACGGAAATTTCCAACGGTAGAAGGCTTTCTTTCGTTGATTTCTTCAAAATGACAGCTTGCAAGAAAGAATAATTTCACAGGGAGTTTAGTCCCCTTACTATCTTTCAACCAAGTGTGTTTTTCAACAATAATTACGCCAGTTACTTTTTGGATATCTGCAATTGATGGACTCTGACTTTAATTTAAATTTTATTTTTTAGGACAAATTCAAATAGGACCAGATTTCTTGCAGTCATCGTTTGCCATTCTCGAGGATCAACCAATGGATATGCTTCTAGGTCTGGACATGCTGAAACGACACCAGGTACGTAGCCACTGGGTCATTCTATAAATTTGGGGTCCACTTGTTCCCTGTTCCAGTTACATCTGACATTTCGTCACCGGTTTCACGAAGGGACGGGTATGTGGATTTTTAAGAAAAATTGTTTTCGAGATATTCGCAAGAGAAGTTTCTCCATTTTTAAAACTGCAAAAACTACTACATGTACTTTCCAACAACTTTATGCAATAAGAAAACCTTGACGTAATTCTGTGATAGGTAAACTTTAATTTGAACCCGGTAATTATAATTAATATAGTGGTTAAAAAGCTGAAATTAATTATTCATAAATACCTAAGACAGTTTATGCATTCCTATTGGTCGAGAGCCCGTCACGTGGCCAGTCTTAAACGGATGATAAAGACATGGCTAGCTGGTCTCAAACACTTTTCCAGTGTCACAATAAAATGTGGACTCCTAAAAATCCAGTGCCTCTTACCGTTTCATTGGTTGAACGTTCACAATCCTCACCTAGGCATGCGCAACACTATCAGGGAGTCAGAATTATATAGTTCTAAATTCAAAACGCAACGCGCCAGGTGCGTTCTGCGCAACATCGCGCAGAACATGATACGCGCGCGTCAATCTCCATAAAAGGGTTGTTTTCTTACTCGCCAGCTGAACACTCCATTATTTTGCAAGAGGGATGTTTCAAAAAGCATAAAGTGAATTTGTTGAACAAAATCGGGATGTTTAGAACGAATTATATGATTTTTTTTTACCGAAAAGGTATTTATGAATGGGAATAAATATGTGCTCCGTCGGTATTTATCACTCTGTTTAAGACCACTTAGAGTCTGGGTGCTGATAATTACCCCCGCCTCCGGCTCAGGTAATTATCAGCACCCAGACTCTAAGCGGTCTTAAACATAGTGATAAAAACCTCCGGAGCACACATTTATTCCCTTAGTAAAGATGCCTGTCCCTTCGTGAAAATGAAAATCTCACATTTCAACATTTACGCCCTTCTTGTTCAACATGTTTTTCCATAAGGAAAAATTACCCGCGATTACCTGCGCACAGCTGAGAATGTAACAAAGATGTCCGTCCCTTCGTGAAATCAAAAATCTCTGTTGACCTACTTTTACGCCTTTCCTTGCAATAGGTTTTGTACGTGGTCAAGGGGCAGGCATGTTCGCGTCTCTTCGTGAAATCGCAAAATGCAATCATCGAGATGCCTGCCCCTGGCGTCATTAATGTTATTCAGGAATTAATGATGTTTTGCTTGCGGAAACATGTCAGAATGCTTAAGTACCATGTTTTAAAGCAAAATAGTGAAAAAAACTTGAAATCCAAAAAATTGTCAAATTTGACATGCCCGCCCCTTCGTGAAACTGGTGACGATTTATGAGCCTGGGGGTCGATAGATTGGGGGTTTGAGGGATGTGACTAGTGGCGTGCATTTATGGGTAGCAGGACACCCGGTACCCTATTCAAGCAAAACTTGAGTTCCTGTAAAAGAAACCCAACCCCAAAATTCAAATCCCGGAGGTTGTCTGAAGGGCTTTAGCTTTACGGTGTGACTGCAACTTTTGCGAGCGTCATCTGGTGCTCGTTGGAATGCTCGTAAATGTTAAATCTGTTTTGATTTTTAATATAGCCTGGTTTTCATTTTTGAAAATTCCCACAAAATGGCATTCAAAACCTTTCTTTGACATTATCTGAGAAGTAACTGTTTTAATTTGGAAAGTTATTATGGGTACACGATCTCATAATCTGGAACCGGTTCCTGACATCAGCGGTCGGGTACCCGGGTACCAGGAACCGACGCACACCCCTAGATGTGATAACCCCCCCCCCCCATTAATTGTTTTCATCTGCAAAATTGTCCTGTCAGCAAAATTGTCCATCGGCAAATTTGCCGGGATGAACGCGCCACCTATTGTCCAATAGTGTCCATGACCGTCCGCTTTGATCAGCGTCCCCTGTAGCAAGATAATGCCCCTACCCACTCCCCCCCCCCTCGATTCTGTCTACCTTTTTGCACTGACAGTTGTCACACCCCCCCCCCCCCACCTAATTGTCCTCCAAGAGTGAGTACGAATAGCAAACTACTTGACCTACAAATTAAAATTGAAGTCATTCTTACTGACAATTGAATGGAAAATTACAAAGTACCAAGGTAACGGGGACAGGAAACAGGTCGCCCTTTGGACCCTAGATTTATCAAAAGACTTATTGTGTATCATAAAAAGTTGGACTCTTGAACACCATAACACATGCTTTTTTTTAGTAGCACGTGGTTACTATGGCAACCTTTGCAAAACATCCATTAGTACCGCCTGTCCTTGGCTTTTGCGCGGAGGCCACACAAACCGGCTTTTCTAATCTCCTTTGGGGCCCCATAATCCACACTCATTGATCTTCCAACAGTCCTGAATCCTCCAATTTTAATATGATTTTGCACACTCCCTAGGGAGTTAGGGTTAATGCTGTAATCTTTTTGAATGTTAATTTTTATCCTTTGTGACTTTTTTCCCCCTACGATCAGTGTTGTATAGACCTCAAGAATTACATTCTGAAGATTGGTACCACGGGAACAGAGACGCCGTTCCTGGGCGAGGCCGAGCTGCCGGCCTGCGCCCGGTTGAATCGGTCGGAGTCCCTGGAGAATACCTCCATGGAATCTGAGGACAAACAGCTCGCTGAGGCGCTGAACAGATCGGCACAAGACGCTGCAGGTATGTCTTTACTCATACTTGAAATGGCTGAAGTTAAATTTGTGACCTTTTAGCACATAACCAGTCACTTGGACCAATTTTTGAAAATTGGAATTTTAGGCTAATTGGAAAGGACATTGAATAAGTTTTCCCAATGATTAATAAGATGGAATTTTGTGTCGGGGTGATGTAAATCAAATTAGGTTTTGCCCCTCACCGACATTAGGTTTTGCCCCTATAAACACTGCATACTCAGTATGTTACCTCCCAAGTGAAAGTTGGAAAGAATCACTCGGGTGGGACTCGAACCCATGACCTTTTTAATGATGTTATAGAATATGGGAATCGGATTAACTCTGACAGAGTTGAAGGTTTTTCAGTCCCCAATGTTTCAGGCCTTGGAAGGTTTTAGAAAAATCCTGAAATTTGTTGTTTTAGTTTCCCAAATGAACTCCTTAGCAAATTGACATATTGATTTTACTGAAAGCGACATATATTTATGATTCTAGCTTCTTATGCCTAAATCTGAATTTTGATAATTTTTGCCTGTACTTAGTATTATTGGTGGTATCTAAAAATACGGTCATGCCACTTCGGACTGGGTCACAATTAGTTTTGAAAACATTTGACAACAGCAGTTTTTGGAAGTAGTTCTGAATCCATTGATGAGTCAGGGTTCCGTTTGGACTCGACTCCAAATTAACCAGCAAAAACAAAAAAACATTTTAAAAACCTCCATGAGATCCTGAATAAACTGTTCTACTGACTCAGTAAAAGAAAAGTCATTTACGTTGTTGTTGTTTTTTCTCGTAAACATGATCAATAAACAAATAATATGTGAGGCGTTTTGGCCAAATGAGATGGAACTGGGCACACATTGTTGTGGAGAAAAATAAAGAAAAAAAATGAATGGGGGCTATATTTTTACAATTTTCAGATTTATTGATATTTGTAATCTTTGATGCGTCTACTACAAATCTTTTAAAGAAATCATTTTAAAATTGTGGAATACAAGTGTTTTAGAGGAAAAACAATTGGCATCTTTTATTTTCACGAATAGCAAACTTGAAACTTGAAAGGCCTTTTTCTCAGTATTTTGCTTTTTGACATGTCGATAAATGCACATTTTAAACAGCCATAACTTGTCAACGCAGTGTCTGATTGAAGTGCAACAGACAGTATTGTAAGGAGCATTTTATTCTCTATCCTAATACCTGCAAACCCTCATTTAACCTCTGCCCAGTTGTGTCTCATTTTGCCAGAACGCATGACATATTTGTTTTTAAAGCTATAGTCCATCATTTGCAGCCATCCGAAAAGTAACTGGCGTAATTATTGTTGAAAAACATACTTGGTTGAAAGATAGTAAGGGGACTAAACTCCCTGTGAAATTATTCTTTCTGGCAAGCTGTCATTTTGAAGTAATCAACGAAAGAAGGCCTTTCCAACGGTGCGTCTTAAGACGCACCGTAGGAACATTTAAATTAGTAGTTCGTTTTGTTATTCGGCGAAGCGCGCGCAAGCATCGGCACGACGCACACGCGCGCGCAGTTGCTATAATTCGTCGGATCAGTGCGCGACATCGCGTATAGCTGCAATCGGCTCAGTGAGAACGCGTCTCGGACGCTGAATTCAAGCACTTCAAAACATGATTCAGCAACTTTTGATTTGAAATTGAGATCCTAGAATGCTGTTTTTCTCGGAATATACAGCTGAAGCTGAGCTGAAACTTCATCAGGTTAGTTGTTCAGTACCCTTCTTTAGTTTTTGAACACTTTTGTTGCTTCAAACGAACAAAATGCACAAATTACAAATGATGGACTGTAGCTTTAAGCGTGTGGAATCTATTCTTTGTGGTAACTGCCATCCGGATATTCGGTGGATGACTGAATATTCGGTTAACCAGTTTATTTTCAACACAGCCCTAATGTCCTCAAAAGGCCAAAAAAAAAAAAAATCAAACAAAAAGTCTAATTACAAACGGACGTGATCATTCCCGAAACAGGACCAAGCGCAACTTCATCAGGAACTCATCAAGAACCGTCCCAGCAACCGGCCCCCTTCCCCGAATCGACAATAAGCGAGCTCACGGCCATGGGTTTCCAACGAGACGAGGTTATTACAGAGCTCGGAAAACATAACGGAAACAAACAACTTGCCGCGGCCGCCCTGTTCGCCAAGAATTTAAAACTTCCCGGTCAGTGACGGTCAACAGTGACTTACTCACCTTCCAACTTTAATTTAAATATTTTTCCACGAAGCTGACTGAATTTTTTAAGCAACAGGACTGGGAGCAAGTCTAATTCCTCAAAATACACTGCACGAAAGTGCGTTGTCGTTTTATTTTTATGTTCCAATATTTTGTTAACTGTGGTAATATGCATAGATACGTATATTTGTACAAAGTTTTTGCCGTTTCATGAACAAAAAGTCAAATATTCAATATAATATTTGCTTTTTCTGCACAAACTGCTTATTCAAACGCATCAAAATCAACTGTCAATGCCGTTATGAGTATCCTGTACACGCGGGGAGAGTGTGGGTTCGAATCCAGCTGTTGACCATATATTGTGTCCTAGGGCAAGCCACTTTACCCCCACTTGCCTCTGGGACTACCATCCCATCCAGGGGGAATACAAAAATATTCTCAGTCGTTTCATGCTACTGAAACCGGAGATGAACGCTGGCCTGATTGGCCACATTGGCTCGTGACAGACCTACATGTAACTTTACTTTTACTTTTTACACATGGGTGGTGTGAAGCAATTGTGATAAACCAGCATGCCTAGGGACACAAACACAGTTTATTAACACTGTAGTCCAACATCTGGACTCGAGCTTTCATGTGTTTGGTGTGTCATTTTGGTTATACAAGCAGTTTTTACATCCACAAATCACACACGTTAACCGATGTAGTATTCCTAACAAGCCATTTCAACAATGATTCCGTGTGAACCATCGTTGTGACATGACGATATTCCTTCGTTGCCTTGAAAATGACAGCATACTAGGCCCAACAGTTTCAGAGAATGCTTGATCCTATTATTTACTCTCAATCAAGCAGGATATTTTGCAATACTTGGGCAGTTTTGTCTATAAATGTTTGCAAATGATGACTACCTTAAAATTGTTTTGGATTTTAGCTGTGAGTTGCTCCCCAAAAACCATTTACGTCACACCAACGCAAACTTTCAGGAAAATAGTCACAACGTTATCCTTTCCCCCCGTGATAAAGAGTATGTCGAATGTTTGTATTAATGTGACATTTGTACCATTTCAGTGGGCCAATTAGGCTTAAAAATTGTGTTTTTGATGAAATTAATTGATAGGTCCTGTGCCTTATTCTATATGGATCTGTCTATCATTTTAATGAAGTATGTCAGTTATTATAAACACTGCGACATTCCTAAACGGCCTTTGATGTTTCCGTGTTGTTTCTTCCATGTGTCCTCAACACTGAGCAGTGTCGGCCTCGCTATGCCTCGACCTTGTTCCCAGGGTGTGCTTTCAATCTCAAGACAATACTAGACCCTGGCAGGGAAACTTGCTTCATGTTTTCTGATTCGTTCCCTCAATAGCAAGTAATGGATTTACATCGTGTCGTGGGTGATTTTATTCCCGTGTGTTATGTGTTTAACATTTGGGATTATTACATTCAATCCTTTCGAAACAATCCTCCTTTTTTCCATTTTGCGTATAATCCTATTTAGTGAAATACTGCGTGTTGTGTGGGTAAGATTAGAACACTTCAACTTAGAAAAAAACTAATGGTGGAATTTAAATTCAGATTTTTCTAAATTTGGTTTGAATTCCACTGTTCCATTTTGATTTTGGAACTGGATATTCAAAACAAACCTTAAAAAACTAAGCCTTCCTTTTTTTTGACACAAGTTAAAGAAAACAACTGGAACATCCCCCAATTTGCTCCAAGGTCTCTGATTGCAACTGAATTCACTTGCTAGTGGTCTTCTTGGTATATGAATAGCCTGCCCATTCAACTTATCAGAGAGTTCCCATCCATTTTGTTTTCAACGTTACAGCTCTGGAGTGTTATTGTAAAAGCCCAGTGGTCATTGAATCCTGTAAACTATACCCAGTCATTGGGAGGGCATTTTATGCGGCACCTCACTCGTCACTTTTTGTTGGCATGACTGTGAGCTGGATGGGAACTTCCGGTGAAATCAGATAACCGTTAATCGGTTTGAAAACAAGTTGGATAACCGGATTTTGTAATATATGATTTCTCCCACCACCAGAAAATACCACGCCCCTTCCGATTTTACCGGGGGGGGTACCAATTTCAATAGGGGGCGCTGTGCAAATTCGACGATTATTAACACTCATTACAGAGTGGTGTACCGTTTTTTGAACAGGCAGACATTAGACCAGTATAATTTTTTGGGGATGTCACAGCAGGGGGAGGGGGGGGGGGGTTCGACTTATTTTTTGGGACAGAGCTAAGGTGTTTTTTTTTGGACCCCCCCCCCCCCCTCTGGATCCGCGCCTGTAATGTAATATATAATTTCACCGAAAAAAGTTAAACACTTTAATTATTTGTTTTCTGAATGTTGCTCTTTTTTTGGCACACTCTGTTCATGTTACACCACAAATGCAAGCATCCAATATTTTAAACAAATATTTTAAACAAACAATTGGCAGTCGCATTAATTCGTGAATCAATACAAATGCACTTTTATTTCAATAAGAAAAAAAATGAATGTTCACTTGCACTTTTCCAAACCGAAAGAAAAGTACACTCATCTCATGTCAACCTTTTCGTGGGTCCCCCGGCGCCCCCCCCCCCTAAGTACCCATAAAAAGTCATGAAACGTCTGCAGCCTCGGATCATGTCCCTCAAGCAAATCATCCATCGCATGTCATGTACTTAGGAATGCGTTGTACCATCACAAATGTACTTAAACGTAAGTGACTATTAAAAAAAAACATACGAACGCATACAAAGTTTCACCTTATCACACGCCAAAACAAACCCAAGTCGTTGCTTTATTGTCTCCTTGAGTGACGTTCTCTCGGCTCTCGCTTCGTTATTCAGATTTTTCTCGCAAATCACACTGCCTTCCAGAATTTCAGTGCATCATCCAAGAATTACACGCCTTACCGGACACCAGTAAAAGTCGATGGCATCAGCAAGTTGCATTGATCACAAATAATGGTTCGTGGTACACAGGCCTGCAGGCAATTAGATTTCCCTCCAACATTTCATCCGACTAATTACATCATCAAGCACTTTTAGAGTTCGGTCAAAAGCAATGCCCACAATAGCCACGGGTCGTGGTCAGAAAAGCACGAACAATCGATTATGATTTTTCAAACAAATTAGACTCTTCGTCAGGACGGGAAACCCGCACAACAATGCTGTTTGAGATGGAATTAACTTTCAATCCGCCATCTCAAACGTCATTCCTGGCTTTTAGGGTTTACTAATTTTGCCGTCTATTCAGCCGTCGATTTCGAAGATTTCTGGACACTCGGTGGAAATGGAAAAGATGTTACGGTGGCCTTCATCATGCAAGAAGCATACGCCACGAGAGTATGATACATGTGTAGGGAAAAGTAGTTTAGAATTCAATTTTCGTTACAGATGCTTCGTCTGTTTCACCATCATTTTTATTCCCAGACACGGTGCTGGCAAGACCGTTTATGTTCTATCTGTAAACACAATGGAAGCTTAAATCAGTCGACATCGAACAAAACACAAATACAATGCCACGTCGCCATTACTGTGTAATATTTTGTGTAATTCGCCTGGGAGGATGCCTTTTGTTGTCTATTATTTTTCTTTTCTTTTTTTCAAGATTCCGGAAGTCACGGCTTAATTTTTCAGCTCTTATTTCTTCGAACACAATGGGGGATTTATTATATCACCTAGACCTTCATCCAAATTGGACCTCGATGGTGCTTTAACAACCGTGTCGCACGGCATTAATTTTGTTTTTACTTCAGAAATTTCCAGGGTAAATTGAATTAGCAGACCTGTTTCACGATCCGTAAAAGCTCCTGTTTTTCGGTTTTTCCCCCTTCTTTTCTTGTGAAGGTTATGCCATTGTCATGCTCCTTAACAATCGGAAAGTCTTTAGTATGCATCACAAAACACCTCGTCCACAAAAATAATACACCGCATCTTGAATAGATGAATTTAATCATGTAGAAATGGCATCCGTCGTGATAAATTACATTAGGGGGAGAAAGGGTATAGGTGACGCTCAAAAGCGCTTGTCTGAACTGCTGTAATTTGCCTACTGCATTGCCGGGTATAAATACAGTGCGCAGGTTGTCGATCATCACAACTTGTAGTGACTTGAAGCTAAGATGGCAATGGTAGCTATCGTGTGTTTACTGATGACTGTAACCGTGACGGTATTGTGTGCAGAGATACCGCCAGCTCTTGAAATGCGGCATACGAGTCGCGGTGACTTCATCATTGGGGGTATCTACCCGTTCCGCTCGTCGGGTACAGCCGAGCCTTGTACCTCTGTCCCAAGCAGATGGGCGGTGGAAATGTCCCAGACCATGATCTTCGCCATACAAGAGATCAACAGCGACCCGTCTCTTCTGTCTGGGTGCAGGCTTGGATACGACATCCGAGATGACTGTCGGTCCGAGGAGTTCACCCTCTACACCACCACCTCGCTGGCGACGGGGCGGCAACCTCTCGGGGCGGTTGTACCAGCGGTTGGGATACCGGTCGGCATGATCGGCCCCGAGTCTAGCGTCCACGCCATCTACGCCGGGAAAGTGGCAAGCCTGTACCAGATCCCGATCATATCCTACTCGGCCACCAGCGACGAGCTGAGCAACAAGGAGAGGTTCCCTTACTTTCTGAGGACCGTCCCTCCAGACGAGCTGCAAGCCCGAGCGATCGTCGACATCCTGCTGCACCACGATTGGCGCTACGTCGGGTTGCTGTACTCGGCCGACACGTACGGCATCCACGGCTCGCTGGAGGTCGCGAAGCTGGCTGAACGGAACAACATTTGCGTGGCTTTCTCCATTGCGATACGAGAGGAACCGGAACCAAACGAGATTGAGGACATTGTCGCCAGAGTCGGCTCCTTTCGACACGCCACGGTTTTCGTGGTGTTCAGTTTTAATCGGCACATGTACGACGTTCTGAGAGCCATTCACGTTGCCTATCCCGGGCGAAAACTCGTCTGTATCGGTAGCGATGGGTTCAGTGGATATGGATTTCTTGAGTATCCGAGTTTGGCAAACGTCACACGAGGCAGCTTCTTCGTCAGACTGACACAGAACACAGTCCCCAACGTGGAAAAATACATTCGAAGCCTAGGAAAGGGAGACATCGACGAGAAAGAGGTCACTCCGTGGATGTCGGAGTACATTGATGAATGGCGTGCCCATTACAATTGCTCCAACATGACATTGTGTCCAATACCATTTGGCGACACACAAAGCAATGTGTACTTGGCGGTCTACGCCTATGCACACGCGCTGCACAATTTCCACCAGTCACGCCAGAGCAACGGAAGCTGCTTCAACATCACTGGTCAGATGTTGCTGCCGTATCTTTTGAATGGTTCATTCGAAAGCGAAGCAGGTCACGTCGACTTTGACTCGAACGGTAACTCCGGAGGCAGGTACCGGTTAAATCAAATGCAGCTGTCACCGGACGGGCAGTTTGAGCGAGTTGGCGTTGGGTTCTGGGAGTCGCACCGGGTCGGCAACGGGCTGGATTTAACTCCAGACGCCGTGCGTTGGCCGCTCGGGAGTCCCCAGCCTCCGATGTCCCTTTGCATGGAGCGGTGTCACCCTGGGTTCATCGTTGTTCCCTTGGAACAAAAATGCTGCTGGGGTTGTCGGGAGTGCCCGGTCAACGCCATCGTGGTCAACGACTCTCGGTGTCAAACATGCCGCGCTGCCCTCTGGCCGGACTCAAACCGATCGGCGTGCGAGGCAATACACCCAACCTCCGTGGATCTGAACAGCGGGGCAAGCATCGTCTTGCTGTCCGTGTCAGCATGCGGGATCCTCTCCTGTGTCCTAACAGCTGCTGGGCTGTATCACCACCGCGGGCACGCCTTGATAAAAGCCACCAGTCGAGAGCTAAGCTGCATCAACATCCTGGGCCTGACGGCTGCCTTCGCCAGCGTCTACTTCCTCCTAGCTCGCCCCTCGGCCGCGAGCTGCCTCATGGCAGAGGCAGCCATCTCGCTGAGCTTCACGCTGATCTACGCACCGACGCTGCTGAAGGTGAACCGAATCTTTCGCATATTTCAGTCCAGTCGGAGGTCCGTTCGCCGTCCTCGATTTGTTGGTCCCAAGCACCAGATGATGCTAGCTTTCGTCTTTATTCTCATACAGGTAAACCATTGATTTTTGAAGATTTTTTTTTATTATTTAAGGAGGGTTTTCAAAATCACCTGGAAAACCTGAGTTCTGTCGATTTATGTATTCTGTTTCCCCTGACATGCCGCTTGCCAACTATATTCTTTAAAATATTCAAAATCCATATGTTGACGTCCTTTTTAAAATTATATTGGATGAATTTTTCTACCATATGGCAAATTGTACGCCTTTGCTCGAAACCCGAGGATAATTACGATGGTAAATAATGACATGATAATGTTTTGTAGAGATGTTTTAAACATAATTTGGTTTTTGTCCCCGTGCATTCCGTCCTTTTATATAGGCCTAAATATATACCAATCCTAGCGCGCTATCAATGTTATCACTAAGTCCCCCTTCAAAGGCGAAAGCATTGTGCTATAGCTATTGTTCAGATAATCGTCACGGGGCAGTGCATACAGTAGCGTGCACAATGTTTTCTTCATTAAAGGGGCCTCTAGTTGTGTAGTCAGTAAGATGCGTTCAAGTTTGACATTTTAGGCATCTCTAGGAGATATAGTTAAACCAATGTTATAAGAACATTCCTCCCTTCTTACTGATGCTTTTGTCGGGCATTACTCGTAGGTGTTCGCGAGTATCATGTCGGCATCGGTCGCCCCCTCCCAACCGACAATACTTCTCCCGCCCGATGTACGTAAATACGTCGAACTTTACTGCTCGTTCGGCGAAGGGTTCACCGCAAGCATCGCCTACAACGCGGCCATCATTCTGGCTTGCTGTTTCTACGCCTTCAAGACCCGTAAGGTTCCCAGCAACTACAACGAATCCAAGTTCATAGCCGTGAGCGTCTATTCCACCCTGGTCTTGTTCCTAGCCGTCATACCGGTGTACACAACGGCCCTGCAGGTACTCCAGAAAGTGGCCACTCTCTCGGCTGCTCTGCAGATGAACGCAAGTCTGACGCTGGCGCTGGTGTATTTGCCCAAATTGTACGGGATCCACTTTGCGCACGAGTTGAACGTGCAAGAATGGCGCACGACGACGGCGGGAAACCAGATCGGCTCTGTGAGTGGGACAGTCAACCAGATGAAGCCTGACTCCGCGAGTGACTTGACCAAGCAAACCAACGAATGCGCGGGTACCAGCTCCAATGGCGGGCCAATGTGACTGAAGATCTGAGTAAAAGAATCAGCGTGTATAGTCGAGAATCTTTAAGAGAGCAGGCTAGCCTGCTAGCTCGCCTGCAAGCCAACCAGCCGCCTTCAGGCCAACCAAGCCGGCCAGCCAGCAGGCCAACCAAGCCGGCCAGCCAGCAGGCCAACCAAGCCGGACAGCCAGCAAGCCGGACAGCCAGGCAGACAACCGGGGAGCCAGCCAGGCAGCCAGCCACCGGGGCAGCCAGCCAGCCAGCTAGCCAACCGGTCGGGGAGCCAGCCAGCCAGACGGGGAGACAGCCAGCCAGCCAACCAACCAACCAACCAACCAACCAACCAACCAACCAACCAACCAACCAGCAAACCGGCTCGGCAGCCAATAAACGAAATCAAAAGGTCACACAACTAGGGAGACATTTCCGATCGAATTCTTTCAACTGCAGTTGCTTGTCATCTACTTTAATTTTTATTGTTCATGCAAAATACATGTAACAGAAATAATTTTATGTCATAAAGTTCGGATTATGAAAAAAAGGAAGAAAGAACACAACACTTACACTTTACCATACCACCATTCGACACCACTGGTTAGCCTATTGCTATTGCACTACAAAATGTTTCAGCAAGAAGTATCAGCCATAGAAATCACAAAAATAAGCCTTGGCAATCTTCTAATTTGCTTTACGTTATTAAGAGAAAAGATTAAAAAGTATCTTATATTTCTAATCTCTTAAAAAAATTACCTTCTTTTACATACATGATACCATGTATTTTGTTAAGTATTACCTAAAAATCCAACTTATCCTTTACACATGTGGTAATATCGCCGAAAAGGCGGAAAAGCTGCCTGTAAAATAGACTACATTGTATTTTTAGTTTTCGCTTTGGAATTCGGAAAAAACTTGACTAGCAGTGATCACAAAACACTGAACTGTTCAGCTGGACTTTTCCTTTAAAAACGCATGACGATGTTCAGACATAATGTACATGTAATTCTAAACTATAGCACTAACATGATCTACATGTTTCAAAGGCACGCCGCTTGGGTTCTAATGTAGTCACTTTACACATTTGTTTTTGCAATGTCCCTTTGTTGGTTCGGAGAGATCCTTTAATTTTCACAAGATCAATCCCAAAATAATTTCTTTGTGTTAGAATTGCGTGCGGCTTACAGTCCATTCAATAGGTTACTTTGGGTACTAGTTTAAAGACTTTTAGAACGTCCAACCTTCACTTTACTGGGAATTATTTTTATGAGCTTTTAAAAATAAATACCAATTGAAATATAAACATTACAGATACTTTGCTACAACGAAACAGCGACTTTCTTCGTTAACTAGTTAAACCGCTTTCTGGTATTATTATCACAGATCATTTAAAATTATTAGCTGTTCGCCACAAACTTCGATATTCGACATCCTACTTCGTGTCTTAAAAACGTACAAAACTGCGGTGTTCGCAATTCCCCAGAGTATTTTTTTTCACAGACAGAATATGTGGTTAATGTGATGATTTATTGTTGCAGTGTTTTAAGTTTAGAGTTTAATACCTGGCAGTGCTGTAAGTAGTAGACTATTGTACAACCGGAATTTTTTCTTTGTCCTGTTTTGTGGCTTGTTATATCTTTAGTTGCACTTTTTGCCATTGTAGTGGTCACTGCGATGTTGTGCGAAATTTTTAACCATGCAGCAAGACTGTAAATATGAAACTGAAACAGTGACGTGCTGTGACAATGTGTTGAACGTTTCCAATGTGTTGCTGTACATTTACAACGGTTGAACGTTACCAATGCATTTACCACTTTAGTGTTGAACGTTACCAATGTGTTGCTGTGCATTTAACACTTTAGTGTCATCTGCATGATACAAGCGTTTGTATCTAAAATTTCAAGAACGCCTGTGTCTGCGTAAGTGAGGTAAGAGGTGATGTAATAGGTCGATCTGGATGTCATAGGTCACGGTGACTGTCTTAAGACAGAGCCTTGAAGAATTCAGGCTTCTCATGACCCTCGTTGAAGCACGTGATTGGGATGAAGGGATGCTTGGTGTCCTGCAGATATTTCTGGAAAATTTAACAAGGAAAAGCTTTTCTTTAACATTTTTGACTACATTTTAGCCAAACTTTGGAGCAAGGAAAACATTTATGTAGCACCGTCTAGCGGAAGAATTTAAACAAAAATACATGTTTACAGGTCATGTTGCCTTGTTCCCAATTAACTTCCTGAAAGAAGTCATGTACATTACGATGTCATTGCACAGCTATTTGTGAGAAACTGCACCATTGGTCCAGCCTCGACTCCATGGGCGCGTGCGCGTTCCTTCACTTGAGATCGCGCAAGGCATGATGGGAAACAACATGGCGCAGCAAGATCTCGTATCCATGGGAACGAGGTTGCCATTGGTCATATAATTCTGGCAGTGACAGTAGCTGTCAAAATGGCGTTTTTGCGGCACATCGATAATAAGAATAATACCTATTAGTGTATTAAACGACCTGATAAACTTTCAAACATTAGCTCTTTTGCCATTTTCCCATCATGTTTATACTGGGGGAATCAGGTGTGTAATATTAAGTGACATAAATGCGCATGCGTCAGTTTTCATCTGAATACAACCTCGATCTTTACTTGCCATCAAGTTTCATGCGTGTTGACATTACTTAGTTCCAAAACAGGAAAGAACTCTCGATACAGAAAAGATAAACTCTATTCAAATTTAATGTTCACAGCATATTAATCCCGTTCTCTTTGATATGTTATTTTGAGACTTACGTGGGCGTAGGAGAAGGCGTTCTTTCTCTCGGCTGAGTCGGCGCCCTTGCCCACCCACACGTACAGTTCCTTCTTGTTGTCGACGATGAACACGTCCTGATGAGACATCGTAGTTAAAAAAAGAAGAATGATTTCCGATTTTGGATTGGGTTTTTGGTCCCTATGCCTGATGCTGTGGGTTTTTTTCCCAGGATATTCTTCTGGGGTTTTCCTCCCACGTCTCACGTGCAACTCCCAGCTGGCTGTTAACTTCTGTACCGCATGTGTAATCTCTTGAATTGTGGTTGGTGTAAAAGTGGTGACATCAACTGTTTAATGTGTTAAATGTTTGGGTTGCCCGTTTTTTTTATGACGTCATCTAAGACATGGGCTAAACCCAAAGATGAAAAGTGAATATCACTTAAAAGAAGGCAACGCACAAACCATTGATGCACGACTCTCAACTTACATTAGGATCCAGCTTGGATTTTGGCAGGCTTCCCTCCGCCTCCTTCGTGAAGTAAAGCTTGTCAGTGTTTTTCAGCCTTTGCAAAGAAAAAAAATAAATAAAAGGTCATAAAAACTATGGCATGTTATACACTTTGAAAATAAAATCACCAAATATTCGATATACATGTAAATCCATTACTTGCTATTATTGATCGAATAAGAATACAGGAAGCAAGTTTCCCAACCAGGGGTTACTATTGAAAAGGGGTTCAAAAGAAAGTTAGCCCTGTGGACGAGGTTGTTACTGGATCGAATCAAAATACAGGGTGCAAGTTTCCCACCCAGGGGTTACTACATGTATTGTCTCGAGGTTGAAAGTAGACCATGTGAACGAGGTTGAAGTGGTAGTGATTCAATTGTTCACAAACTAGAAGCACGTGTGTATACCCACCTAAAGAGGGCGGGCTGGGAGTCATCCACGCCCACTGCTGCGTCTTCCTCATCCAGCGGGTCGTCAGATAGAGCCTGCATGAATTGATGATCGGGACCAATGCGGGCCGACTCCAGGACTTGGCTGGAGGCTTTCCCACGACGACCCTTCAGCTGGGCCACGTACTGCATAGCCTGCAACCACGAATGCAAGATTAAAATACAATGGTAATAGGCCTTGTTACGTTGTTTTCACCCATTTGGGGTATAAAGTAAGCAGACGCGAATCGAAAGTTTTTGACATAGTATTAAATAGAAATACCTAAGCGTTCAAAAACAGCATGTTTGGTTATTGCTACGTTGCTGCTGAGCGCTGTTGTGCACGCTGCTGCACGCATATCCAGTAAGCTCCGCCCAGTGATGCTTCGACCAATCGTAGCCGCAATTCATACTGCGACGTGCGTGCGCGCGCGTTTGACGCGCGCGTCCGAAACACCTGTCGTTGCCCCATAGATATAGAATAATTCTGTATCTATGGTTGCCCCACGTACGCAGTGGGCGGGGCTTTTACTACAACAGCTATTTCTGTTCGTGTTGTTGCTTCCTGATGCTGCTGGGGCTGTTGCTTGCGTTTTCATTGCTTGCGTTTTTATTCTTCCTTACCTTAGTTTTCTCATCTTTGTTGCAAGTCTCGCCGTTCCACTGGAAGATCTTCAGTCCCAGATCCAAGATGAAGACATCACTGGAGTCCAAGACATGCTTGTTGAGAGGTTTCTGTACGAGAGGCGTGGGGCAACACAAAGGAAGACAGTTGTTCACGGTATTTCATCATATTTACTTCATCATTCAGGATTCAGGATTCCCATGCACTCTGGAAATCAGGGAAAACCTTGAAAAGAGTTTCCATTTTCCAGTCAGGGAAAACTTAAGGGACTTTTGGAAAATCACCAAAATCAAAAAAACTCGAGGAATTTGACAGTGACCCAGAAGGGAAAGGTTTTCGCCAGTTTGGCTTATTTGTGCGTCTTGTGTCATGTGACCAAGTTGTGTCCATTGACTGGCTAGACTGGCTATGATGTCTGTTAAAATAGTTTTTGCAGTGGTAACATTACACACGTCTCTCCAGACAATAACAATTGGCTGTGCTTTACCACCTCTTGACTTCCCAGCCTCTTGACTTCCCAGCAACCTCGTTCAAGTGAAAGTATTTCCCATGCAATTTTGGATATTCCTGGGGAAAATATCGTGGAATTGTGAAAACTCAGGGAATTTTGTGTTCATAAAGAGCTGGGAACCCTGCGCTAGTGTCGATAATTCGGTAGGGTTTCAGGTACTTATAGAATTGCAACAGAAATTCAAAATGAAAGGAAGATGACCGACGAACCTCTCTAAGAGTGACATTCTTCTTATCACCCTTGAACTGCAGTAGGCGTGGTTCGTACTGCTTGGGCCCAACGTGGCGGAATCCAGTGGCACAACCGCCCTCCATCTTACTGTCCGGATTACACAGAAGAAAATAATAAGTAGTACATAAATGAATCTCTCTTTCACCGATAGTCCTTCATTTTGTCGCGGTGTGTCTGCAAAATTTGACCAAGTTGTTCTCTGCCACCGAACAGATCCTCGCATCGAATTTATAACAAAGATGCCACGAAAAGACAAGGATGTATACGTAAAGTTTAAAATAGCAGGATTAAACCTGTCATCCTGACAAGTTTGCCAGATTGACGAGACAACATAATCCAAGTTCAAGATAGCAATATTAACTCGGACCGGTATCTAGGCACGGAGGTGTCGCATTGGTCGACATTGCTGTAGCAAGCTACCGCAGGTTTTTTTTTATCAGCGATCCTTCTAAGCCTAATCAAAGCATTTAGTTCAGTAAATCAGTGCTTGATTTGTCAAGAGTTGATAGCATTTTTTTTCCTCAAGAAAAACTCACCAAGGAGCGAATTTCTGCAGTTTTGAGACAGCACACAACCGTGAGTATTTATTTTTGTAACTTATTTTATAATAACTTGAATTATTCAATCAATTGTGCATGGAGACTAAATAATGGATTTGTACAAAGACTTGATTTAAGGATTATTGATATTAATGTTGCAGAAAAGTTATCAATGTATTTTTGAAGACATGAAGAATATCATGATGTAACTCTGTTGAGATACATGTACTTCATTTGAGACTTTGAATTTAACTTCGTAGATTACACCAGTGAGCAAATAAGAAAAGGTGTCTTACGTGATAGAGGGGAAGTAAGTCTTGAACAAGTCCGACTCGTAGTCCATCACTTCGCGATGCTGCACTGGTTTGTCGTCCAGGAGATGGTCCAACTCTACGGTCTTGTATGCTGCTGTGCCATACTCGTCCTGGCAAAGAAATCAAAGGACTTCAACTTGTCTAAATTATGCAAAATATCAAACTGTGCCGTCTTGTATGCTGCTGTGCCGTACTCGTCCAATCGAAGGACTTAAAACGCATCTAATTTTTGAGAAAAAAATTATTGAACAACGTTCATGAAGGCTGCTCGGTCATGTAAAATCGCATACATTTTGTGTCCAAAAATTGAGACAGCCATGTCGTAAAATCTATACGACTGGAAATACAGTCTATTTCTGGGACACACATCAGAAATCTCCTATTGGAAACAAAATGGCTGCTGTCTAATTTAAAGGTCGATGTTTAAATAAAATAAATAATCGACAGCCGCGGACGTACGTCATCGCATGCAGAATCCATTTTGTGTCCAGGAAATGAGACAATGCTTGTCCTAACAATCTCTGTGTCTTACCTGTGTGGAGTACTGCCCGATCCAGAAATGAACATCGTACAGCAACTCCTCAGATTTCGAATCAGGCTTTTTCTGTAACATGATAAATGAAAGATACATAGAGCAATCCGGGCACGATGTACATTCTATCACGAAGGCCCCCTTCAATGGCTAAAAGTCAACAAAAGACTAGTACCGCATTTCATCAAAATTTCACAAAACAAGCTCAAGTCCTACGCAGAGTCCAAACTATCAGGTTACAAATCCTCAACTACATGGGCAACAAACCCTCTAATAGCAGAGAATTTGAGGTCATGCAAATCCCGCGCATGAATAATTTCGGTCGATTTACTGGCTTGCAATCTTTATAGGGTCGTATGAAAAGCTAAGATACTCACGTAGGTATTGAGGATAATGTAAGAATCACCGTTGTAGAAATTGCCATAATCATCCTTAGGCCAGTGTTCAACTTTAAACTTGTTGATGCGCCAAACCTGTGATAAGGAAAAACAAGCGCAAGTGCACAATAAGCTTTGGCGAAAAATGCGACGACGATGGCACATATGGTACACCATACTTTTGAAGAACATGTGACGCCATCTTTAAGACTAGATGTGGAACATAAACTTAGAGAAACGAAATATCAATGAAAAATGCAAAGCGCGATTTTCTAAGAGGAAATAAAAGACCATTAATAAAACAAAAAATTAATTAAAAAAAAACAATTAATATTCGATGTTAAATTCGAACATTCAAATTAAAATAAAAACAACACTCCAATTAGAGGTAAAGAAAGTTAAAAGAAAAACAAAGAAAAACAATTTTGCACTTTAACGGTGAAACTGATAGTTGCCATCGCACATATATTTCAAATGTATTGCCGAAAACTGAAAAATGCAAAGAGAATTGTTTGTGTTCAAAATATATAGAATTATGCAACATATGTTTTGAATTCGGCAAACGTCATAAAAAAAATGATAAATATTGCACTCTCTTGTAAAAATGTAACCAAAATATATTTTACTTTATTGCAAAAGTAACTTTGAAATACCCATTTCTTTTATGCAAAAGTGAGTGTTTGTACTGTTTAATAACATGGAGTTGTTTACAAAGACTAACTCACAACAAAAACTCTAGATTCGTACAATAATCTACAGTAAAGTGAAGATTCATGAAAACAAATACCTACACTTTTACAGTAACGTGACTGATACTTGTTTAACCTTTACGATTCACTCACATACCTGCAGACCTGGTTTTTGTCCAGCGCCCCTCCAGGCGATTTCTGTCTTTGCCGATTCCTTCTTGATCGATTTCTCGGTATCGGAACCGAATAGTGCCAAGTTAGAATCCTTCCAGTCGTACTTCTTGGCCTTGACCAGGCCACGAGTCGGCGGGAAGGCCATCTTGATAACTGGTTATTGCTTGAAAGAAATCACAATATTAATCAAATATCATTTTGCACCAACGCGTTATATTCGGTATGGTAGCGCTTATAAAGGCATATAGGATCATTTGCATTTGTCCCAAAAGTTAAGATCGAATAGGTCAGGCACGCGTCTCCAGAGGGGGGACACCCCCAGCTCTGTCTCAATTTTTATGTCATAGAAATTCATGAAAGTACTGTGAAATCCCCCCCCCCCCCCCTTTGCTCTGATCGACACCATATGTCAATTATACTGGTTATCTTATCCGCCTGTGTACAGAATTTTGTCAGAGCCAACTGGGTTACGGGGGTATTTCTACACGGTTCTGTGGGCCTAATAAAGTGTTGATGCATGACCGTCAGATTTGACCAGCGCCCACGGCGAGGCCCCCCCCCCCCCCTCACCGCCACCATATATTGATTTTTCGGAGGCCAAGTGTCAGGAGAAAAACCTACATACATTTCAGTACTTTTTGCTGATTAACCCCCCCCCCCCTGCAAAAATTCCTGGATCCGCCCCTGCTGGTACCAAACACCCCTAAAATGATTAAATCGCTCGTACGTACTTCGCAAATCAGGGAAAATTTCAAAATATGAATTGCTCAAAGATGATCCTATTAACTAATATAAACACAGCAAAATGGACAGCACTTTTATTTATTTGTTTTTATTTTGTGACAAACAATTACCTTTTTTAATGCGATGGTCCATTAATTTCATTCACATCAGTTCATTTTGCTTATTTTCAGTTGGAGTGTTCTTGAATTATTATTATGCACTTTTATAAATCTTTACGAAAATATCCCAAGGGCGTTTTTCTATGTCACACAATGCCCATATACGGTCGCATGCCGCACCAGGATACCACAATGTATCCAGCATATGGGACTCCCAACTCAGTCGGAAGTTGGCTCACATCGCTTTAACTCCACACAAGGCTGGAAAACACGTCTAGCACTGTGCGATGACAGGGCACTATGGAATGTCCACGAATATAACTGTAAGCGCATCTATAACGATAGTCCATTATGTTCATGAAGTAAGCCTTAAGATAAAATAACCAGAAAATACGGTAAAAATACACAACACGAACTAAACTTGCGAACAAGCTCCCATTAAAATCATTTCCAAACTAGAAGTTGTCTTAAATTACTCGGCATTCCATAGAAACTAGTATGGAGCGCCTCTTCTATTTTCTTTTCAATAAAGATGATATAAGGGGCCATTCAGAATTTTCAATGTTTTAAAATTTCGACTTTTTTTCCAAATTATTTTGACCCACCCACCCACCCCTAATTTCGATTAATAAAAAACTGAACATGTACATGTACATGCACTTGCATGTACATGTACTTGAACACCATGTACATCTGTGTCTAGTTCAGTGACGGCGTGAAGTTGTCGGTCTTCCTCGTTTGCATTGATGACCTTCAGTTTTCTTGTGTTTTCCCAGCTGATATGCTGTTGGGAATGACAGGTTGCAGTTTTGGAAGCCACAAAGATGACCGTGGTTTTGTCGTTTTCTGTATGAGGTGGATGACATGTGACATACGAGGTTGTGCCTGTCACGTGAGGTAGCTGAGAAAAACATTCGCTCGAACCCCCCCCCCCCCCCCCCTTGTTGTTTCTTTAGTGTGTGTATTTAATGTGAGTGTAGACCTATGTATGTCAACTAGGCTGTTTGTTTTTATGGTTTGCATTTTTCTCTCTGAGGCTTTAAAAATAACATCTTCATGGATTCCCAGCACAACTCCTCACAATAAGCCCAGTGTTAACAATATTTCTCGTTGTGGGTCTGAAAATGAAAATTGTCGGTTTGTGTATTATGAATATGATCAAGTGAAATTATTTATGCAGTATTTTTTCCATTTCCTTCAAAATTGCATATTGTAATGTACATTTTTATCAATTTGCTAGAATATGTGATACCTCACCAACAAGCATCTTTTAACGAAATTCAATCAGAATATTTATCAATTTTAAAAAAAAATTTTAGTTGTTGTGTTACTTGTTGGTGTCCCTGCCACACTGTACGATGGTGTAGCCGTGCGTTATGCACTGGATTGTTTACTTTCGTTTTGACGGGGTTTTTACTGAATAGAGTCTGGTGACTGTACAATGTACATAGCAATTTCTTTGAATAAAAGTCGAATCGTTCATTCATGTGCACTTGTTATGCAAAGCAGGGGCAGTGGTTCAAGGATATCTATGTCGACTTGCAGAAAGTGTGCAAGAACGCGACTTGAATGCTTTTATGTGTTCACAATACAACGACGCTGTTTAGTTATTTCACTGTGTGACACAGTGAGAAATTTTGGAATCATAATGGCGTCAGCGATACTTGCTGGAGAGCTCTTGTGTACGACTTTCTGCACTTTGGTACTGTTGTTTCCAGGACAATTGTGTGTACGGTAACCCGACGTACCCAGATTTTTAAAGACGAAATTGACGACCTCAAACTTGTTAGTGCCATATTTGGCAACTATATGTGCGTTATTAGTTAAATTAAACAAATGAACAGGTTAATTAAACATAGTACCATTGAAGGTACCTAAAAGTAAACATAACAGCATAGAAGACCAACAGACGAACATGAAATATTACAAAATAAACATATTTGTCTGGATAATTTTTAGGGCGTTACCGGCAAGTTAACACAAACTTGGTGTCAAATAGATCATGGGAGTTCTACGCTGACAGTACATACAGGGGGCGAAGTTGGAAAAGAAACACGCATCGTGATATCGGAACGCTTGCGCGTAGTTCAGGCAAGTCAAAAGATCTATCTTTCTTTGTTTTTTTAAATCTTTTTTCCATGGAAAGTGAATTTCGATTTTCAATTATTTAGCTTGACCCACCCACCCACAATTTGGAAAAAAGATCGAAATTTTAAAACATTGAAAATTCTGAATGGCCCCTAAAGTCAAACGGAAGATGTTGGATTGGTCACGTACGTTGCATCTCAAGCTCCCGTAAGATATTACAGGCGTGGGCCTCAAAGTCAGATGGACATAATCTGTTACTTCTATATTGAAATATGATTTATGGGGAAGACAAATACACAAAATACAAAAACAGGGAAACAATTGATAATGATAACATCTGCTTTCTTTAATTTGGTGCAGATCGACAAGATCATGACCTGTGATCAAAACATATCCGGTTCTGTCTTTCATATTCGTTTTGGACAACATAGGCTTTGAAAATATGCAATTTATTTCATATTTACTTTTGTACCATACTCGAACAGCACGATTTGGAAAAGATCGAGAGCAATTTTTTTTCTGACACAATCATGTTTTTTTCAATGAAGAAGATATAAACTTATCTCGGATACTTAAGATAAAAACAATTGACGGCAAGCAATCTCTCTTTTTTTTTCAAGGAGAGCTAAATTGTCCTTCCCCTTGCTATTTTCCAGTTTCATCCCGAAAAAATATTCCTTTCCTAAGTTTTTATTTTTCTAGCAATACAGAAGTTATTCACTTTCGAATCAACCCACAATCAATGGACGGAACCAGTCAGCTCAGAAGGCGCTTGTGAGTCCAAGACAAACCTTTATTCAGACTGTTGCTGAAGCCCTAAACGGCTATAAATAAAGGAGAAGTGTTTTTGTTGGAATCAAACATACAAGAGAAAAAGATCGAATTCATCGAAAAGCGCGAGGGATGCAACTTTAAAATATTTTACGCAAAAAGGAAAAGTGAACGATAATTGATCACTCTTTAGATAAAAAAAATCAGCTGGAATTCCCTGACGAAAATTATTTCAAAAACCCACCCCAAAAAAGTCAGTTATACAACCCACTGTTGAGCTAGCTACTGAACACCGACTGACAGCAAAAAGCCAGACGTACCGGGCTGAAGGTTATAGGTTAACCAAAAAAGGTTCAAGTTTCGTAAAGAATTGAAAAAGTTTCCCGAGGCTATTTCGTAGCTTGATCAGTGCAACTATGCAATGCCAAGTAGATATGAAATAATCGCCCATAAAAAATTATACACTGCATAATTATAATGCTAAAGTTTACGGAAAGGCGGCAGTTTGTTAATTATACATTTATGAAGAAATGAAATATTAATAGATTAATCCATTGTCGTGATCAGTGGAGAAATTGTAATATAAGCTGAAATTTTCTTACCTTTCAAACAAAGATTGTAGCTCCGGTCTCGATTCGCAAGGATCACCGACTCGTGTAGCAGGCAACGACTACCGCAGTGAGACAAGCAGGACTTCGCTCGACCAGCACAGACCAAAAACCAACGCCCATACAGCTGTCATATGATTTGATCATCGCCTACGGGGCCGTATTATGGAAATACCATAACTTTCAAGATGAACCCTTGGCGACCAAGTATGCGGGACCCGATGCCGTGGTATGGAGCGCGGATCGGGTATTAAAGTCACGGGTGTCTTGGAATGTGGTCTGAGTGGGCCGGTCGCGGCAAAGTGAGGATTGAAAATAATGCACTGTTGACCGATTTGAGGTAGCCTGTGATTATAATCGCATGCATATTTTTTTTGCACACAATGTCTATCATTTCATTTGACTGATTTTTTTTCAGGAAGGAGGGATGATTCTTACTTCACGATCGAAGTTGCTTAAAGGGTCATCCTGCCGCGGATTTTTTTTTCCAAAAGAATTAGTTTAACCCTCTTTCATAAACCAAAAGTAAGTGATTTAAAGAATATTTCACAGTATAATTAGACACAAAATTGTCATTTTCCTATTTGTGTGTTGTTTTCTTATACATTCATGTTTCTTTCACATTAATATTGGGTTTTCTAAATGCCCATTAACGGTCGTTGCTAGTCTACAAATGGAATATTTAAAAAGATGAAAAAAAAATAAGCAAACAAAATCGTTTCCCAGAAATCAACGAAAACCTAGATATCATCTGTCCTTGCGTCTCTCTGATACTGAGTCTAGCGCCCCCTACATTCCAAGCATTACTAACATTCAGACGCTGAACGCATCGTGGATTGATTGTCCAATGACTTGTCTCAGCCTCCTATAGACTGGTTCCCGCTCCCAGCAGTCAGAATAGATGACGGAGGAAATAGGAACCAGTCTATCACCCTCCACACAGGCAGGATCATTAATGTACATGTACATCAACCACAGACTGAGATATATCAACGTAGACGGCATCCGAACACCGTGACATTGGCATATTCCAAAGAAATTATTATTGTTTTCTACAAATTGTGAACCCAAATGAAGCTCCCTAAACACATTTGTGTTATACAATAAGGCCAAGTTAAAAAAAAAGGGTCTCATCCGTGCTTTTTTTTTTTAAAGGAAGGAGGCGGCCCTTTTTACCCTATCAAGATCATGGCGAAATCTCCAAGAAATTTACCACAAAGTTTCGTCGAAATTTAAAAAGCAAATCGAATTGGAATCCTTCATGCATCTTTCCAGCAAGTTTGAAGCGATTTGATTTTTTGGCCAAAAATGAAAAAAAATACCAGAGGTAAGCCTTACTTTTTAAATGAAATTTGGCCAAACATTGACCTTTCTCCAAACAATGCAGAAATTTGTTTAAAGGTAAGAGAAGCATCAATCAACATTCAAACACCCAATATTTTGAAGATTTTGGCAAAAAAAGTCATCGCGTTTTGGAGAAAAATATTAAGGCACAAAATATTTATGGAAGACATAATGCTATTTTCAATTTTAAATTAAAATGATTAGGAAGCATGAGTAAAAGAAACGACGGACTTAATCTGTATAAAAAAAGTGTGAAATGTATTTGTTTTAATAAGCAAGTTTTTGGTGCAAAATAATCCCACTTTTTTAGGCGGCCTTTAATAAATTTGGTTAACAGATGGGGCGCCCCCATGGAATGACACTCGAAACAACGCGACCACCGCGGTGGTCCGACGTTGGCTAGTGGATTGGGCACTCCCACAGTTTTCACCCATAATATATTTATAATTATTATAACAATAACACGGTCAATCGGATACAAACATCTGACGGACCTGGACCATCCCCCGCAAATTCCTGGATGCGCCCCTGAACGCACCTGATTCCTTTAAAAAAAATTAGTCTAATGGTGTTCCGATTGTTGCGTAACGATGAGTATGTTTTAGCACATGTATAAGCCTACGATTAGCGAGGTAGCCGTACGTAATTTTCCAAACAATGACAACAGTTTGCTCACTATTATTGCCCGAAATGTCAGGTGACTTATTTTCGTCCATGGAGCCAAAACAGATGCACACAGCAATGTTCCACGTTTCTCCGCCTATTATTAAGACATTTTGTTTTTGAGGAGAATTCTAAGGAAGCCTGATGGCCGAGTGGTTAGATTCGTCGTCCACGAATCGCGGAGCACGGGTTCGAATCCCGTCGGTGTCTTTTTGTTTTTCAAACAACGCATTCAGTGAGTATAAGTGTTTAATTTCCCATCGTAAATCACCAACGGTACCTTAGCTTAATCGGTAAGCACTGCGGCTGGTACTGTCCGTGAGTTCCAGGTTGGCGCCTTCGTACAGGTTCAGGGCATGTGGTCCACTCGGAGGATCAGGGCTTAGGGTGCCGCCCTGTTCCTCCCTTAGCTCTATGCTTTTACATGGTGCCTGGCCCTCCGGGGTTATATGGATGGACAGGGAAGGAAGTGTGTATTGGCCGGGACACCCGAGAGCCCAGAAGAGAACTAAGGGAACGGCTGGGGCATTGTTATGGCTCAGACCGATCCCTGAAAGCTTGGCTAGCACATAACTTTTTGATTTTTTTATCCTCTATTTTTATTAAACTTTGGTTTAGTTTGATATGTACATCTGCTCGGCAGGTCTAAACGGTGATATTAAAAACGAGAGAAATAATATATAATATATATAATAAATCAATGAATTTTTGATAATTGACTATAATCAAAATTAAGTTCATTCATGATCAATATGACTACCATTATTAATGGCGTACTTTGCAATCGACGTAAGAAACGCCATATACAAAATTATACGGGAACAAATAAAGATGTGATGTATATTATGGCTCGCACCATGCTTTCAATGGGGGCGCTTTTCAAATCCGACGATTATAAATACCAAAGATCCTATAGCGCTGTAGGATACTTTATAAAACTTTTATAAGAATACCGGGCAAGGACGATGGAAGGACGTCAACAACCATCGAAAAAATGCAGAGTAACTTGCCATTTTCAGGCCTAAAAGTTACGCATTTTACCTGAAGTAATTGAGTAGGAACTACTGGCCACACTGGAGTACTTGTGGAACCATTTCAATTCAAGTATAGATAAAAATGGTGAGGAAAAATGAAGCTAAAATTCGCTGCAATTAGCACTGCATGTAAAAAAGTAACTGTACAAAAGGTAACAGCGCCCCCTTGCGACGCTTATGTGTCGAAGGGAAAATTTGCGTTCCTGAAAAGTGAAATTGACACTTAACAATATGGTAACAAATGTCAATTTCAAGAACAGCAAGAAATTGTCGGAAAGATTCCCATATCTGTCCATCACTTGGGCTCACCCTGTGCACAAACCCTATAAGACTGGAGATAATGTTGTTTTTGCCCCTTTTTGATAAAAATGCAAGGATAACCCCTTACCGTTTTAAATTTTGGATAAAAATTTGTTTTTGCCCCTGTTGAAAAAAATGCAAGGCTAACCACTTACCGTTTTAAATTTTCGATAAAAAAAATTATTTTTGCCTCTTTTTGATGAAAATGCAACTCTAAACCCTTACCGTTTTAAATTTTGGATAAAATTTTGTTTTTGCCCCTTTCTGATAAAAATGCAAAGCTAGCTCCTTACCATTTTCAATTTGGGATAAAAATTTGTTTTTGCCTCTTTATGAAAAAAATGCAAGGCTAACCCCTTACCGTTTTAACTTTTAGATAAAATTTAGTTTTTGCCCCTTTTTGATAAACATTCAAAGCTAACCCCTTACCGTTTTCAATTTTAGAAAGCAAATGTGTTTCTTGCCCTTTTTGATAAAAATGCAAGGCTAACCCCTTACTGTTTCATATTTTGGATACAATTTTGTTTGTGCCCCTTTTTGATAAAAATTCAAGGCTAACCCCTTAGCGTTTTAAATTTTGGATCAAATTTCGTTTTTGCACTTTTTTGATAAAAATTCAAGGCTAACCCCTAACCATTAAACATTTTGGATAAAAATTTCTTTTTGCCCCTTTTTGATAAAAACGCAAGGCTAACCCCTAACCGTTTTCAATTTAAAAAAACCCCTGTTTTTGCCCCAATTTGATAAAAATGTAAGGCTAACCCCTTACCGTTTTGAACTTTTGATAAAAACTTGGTTCGGTCCCTTGTTGATAAAAATACAATTACCATTATTAATTTTCCATCAAAATGTGTTTTTTGCCTCTTTCCCCTTTAATAGCACATCTGTCTAGTAATCGATTGTGAATGCGTTCTAAGGCCCTTGAGACATCTTTCTAGCAACTTTCAAGAAATTTCATTTTTTGGCCAAAATTGAAAAAAATGCAAGGGGTTAGCCTTACATTTTTAGTCAAAATCGGCCAAAAATTGACTTTTCTCAAAACAAGGCAGAAATTCATCTGGATGCAAGAGGAACATGAATCAATACTCTTACACGCATAATTTTGAAGATTTGGGAAAAAAATCAGCAATTTTTGGAGGAAAACAATTAATTTTTGAGCGATTTTACCTTCATTTTTCGACGAAATTTTTCCTTTAATAGCACATCTGTCCAGTAATCGATTGGGAATACGTTCTAGGGCCCTTAGGACACCTTTCTAGCAACTTTCAAGAAATTTCATTTTTTGGCCAAAATTGAAAAAAATACAAGGGGTTAGCCTTACATTTTTAGTCAAAATCGGCCAAAAATTGACTTTTCTCAAAACAAGGCAGAAATTCATCTGGATGCTAGAGGAACATGAATCAATACTCTTACACGCATAATTTTGAAGATTTGGGCAAAAATCAGCAATTTTTGGAGGAAAAAAGTTAATTTTTGAGCGATTTTACCTTCATTTTTCGACGAAATTTTTTCCTTTAATAGCACATCTGTCCAGTAATCGATTGGGAATGCGTTCAAGGGCCCTTAGGACACCTTTCTAGCAACTTTCAAGAAATTTCATTTTTTGGCCAAAATTGAAAAAAAATACAAGGGGTTAGCCTTACATTTTTAGTCAAAATCGGCCAAAAATTGACTTTTCTCAAAACAAGGCAGAAATTCATCTGGATGCAAGAGGAACATGAATCAATACTCTTACACGCATAATTTTGAAGATTTGGGCAAAAATCAGCAATTTTTGGAGGAAAAAAGTTAATTTTTGAGCGATTTTACCTTCATTTTTCGACGAAATTTTTTCCTTTAATAGCACATCTGTCCAGTAATCGATTGGGAATGCGTTCAAGGGCCCTTAGGACACCTTTCTAGCAACTTTCAAGAAATTTCATTTTTTGGCCAAAATTGAAAAAAATACAAGGGGTTAGCCTTACATTTTTAGTCAAAATCGGCCAAAAATTGACTTTTCTCAAAACAAGGCAGAAATTCATCTGGATGCAAGAGGAACATGAATCAATACTCTTACACGCATAATTTTGAAGATTTGGGCCAAAATCAGCAATTTTTGGAGGAAAAAAGTTAATTTTTGAGCGATTTTACCTTTAATTTTTCGACGAAATTTTTCCCTTTAATAGCACATCTGTCCAGTAATCGATTGGGAATACGTTCTAGGGCCCTTAGGACACCTTTCTAGCAACTTTCAAGAAATTTCATTTTTTGGCCAAAATTGAAAAAAATACAAGGGGTTAGCCTTACATTTTTAGTCAAAATCGGCCAAAAATTGACTTTTCTCAAAACAAGGCAGAAATTCATCTGGATGCAAGAGGAACATGAATCAATACTCTTACACGCATAATTTTGAAGATTTGGGCAAAAATCAGCAATTTTTGGAAGAAAAAAGTTAATTTTTGAGCGATTTTACCTTTAATTTTTCGACGAAATTTTTCCCTTTAATAGCACATCTGTCCAGTAATCGATTGGGAATACGTTCTAGGGCCCTTAGGACACCTTTCTAGCAACTTTCAAGAAATTTCATTTTTTGGCCAAAATTGAAAAAAATACAAGGGGTTAGCCTTACATTTTTAGTCAAAATCGGCCAAAAATTGACTTTTCTCAAAACAAGGCAGAAATTCATCTGGATGCAAGAGGAACATGAATCAATACTCTTACACGCATAATTTTGAAGATTTGGGCCAAAATCAGCAATTTTTGGAGGAAAAAAGTTAATTTTTGAGCGATTTTACCTTTAATTTTTCGACGAAATTTTTCCCTTTAATAGCACATCTGTCCAGTAATCGATTGGGAATACGTTCTAGGGCCCTTAGGACACCTTTCTAGCAACTTTCAAGAAATTTCATTTTTTGGCCAAAATTGAAAAAAATACAAGGGGTTAGCCTTACATTTTTAGTCAAAATCGGCCAAAAATTGACTTTTCTCAAAACAAGGCAGAAATTCATCTGGATGCAAGAGGAACATGAATCAATACTCTTACACGCATAATTTTGAAGATTTGGGCAAAAATCAGCAATTTTTGGAAGAAAAAAGTTAATTTTTGAGCGATTTTACCTTTAATTTTTCGACGAAATTTTTCCCTTTAATAGCACATCTGTCCAGTAATCGATTGGGAATACGTTCTAGGGCCCTTAGGACACCTTTCTAGCAACTTTCAAGAAATTTCATTTTTTGGCCAAAATTGAAAAAAATACAAGGGGTTAGCCTTACATTTTTAGTCAAAATCGGCCAAAAATTGACTTTTCTCAAAACAAGGCAGAAATTCATCTGGATGCAAGAGGAACATGAATCAATACTCTTACACGCATAATTTTGAAGATTTGGGCCAAAATCAGCAATTTTTGGAGGAAAAAAGTTAATTTTTGAGCGATTTTACCTTTAATTTTTCGACGAAATTTTTCCCTTTAATAGCACATCTGTCCAGTAATCGATTGGGAATACGTTCTAGGGCCCTTAGGACACCTTTCTAGCAACTTTCAAGAAATTTCATTTTTTGGCCAAAATTGAAAAAAATGCAAGGGGTTAGCCTTACATTTTTAGTCAAAATCGGCCAAAAATTGACTTTTCTCAAAACAAGGCAGAAATTCATCTGGATGCTAGAGGAACATGAATCAATACTCTTACACGCATAATTTTGAAGATTTGGGCAAAAATCAGCAATTTTTGGAGGAAAAAAGTTAATTTGTGAGCGATTTTACCTTCATTTTTCGACGAAATTTTTCCCTTTAATAGCACATCTGTCCAGTAATCGATGGGGAATGCGTTCTAGGGCCCTTAGGACACCTTTCTAGCAACTTTCAAGAAATTTCATTTTTTGGCCAAAATTGAAAAAAATGCAAGGGGTTAGCCTTACATTTTTAGTCAAAATCGGCCAAAAATTGACTTTTCTCAAAACAAGGCAGAAATTCATCTGGATGCTAGAGGAACATGAATCAATACTCTTACACGCATAATTTTGAAGATTTGGGCAAAAATCAGCAATTTTTGGAGGAAAAAAGTTAATTTTTGAGCGATTTTACCTTCATTTTTCGACGAAATTTTTCCCTTTAATAGCACATCTGTCCAGTAATCGATGGGGAATGCGTTCTAGGGCCCTTAGGACACCTTTCTAGCAACTTTCAAGAAATTTCATTTTTTGGCCAAAATTGAAAAAAATGCAAGGGGTTAGCCTTACATTTTTAGTCAAAATCGGCCAAAAATTGACTTTTCTCAAAACAAGGCAGAAATTCATCTGGATGCTAGAGGAACATGAATCAATACTCTTACACGCATAATTTTGAAGATTTGGGCAAAAATCAGCAATTTTTGGAGGAAAAAAGTAAATTTTTGAGCGATTTTACCTTCATTTTTCGACGAAATTTTTCCCTTTAATAGCACATCTGTCCAGTAATCGATTGGGAATGCGTTCTAGGGCCCTTAGGACACCTTTCTAGCAACTTTCAAGAAATTTCATTTTTTGGCCAAAATTGAAAAAAATACAAGGGGTTAGCCTTACATTTTTAGTCAAAATCGGCCAAAAATTGACTTTTCTCAAAACAAGGCAGAAATTCATCTGGATGCAAGAGGAACATGAATCAATACTCTTACACGCATAATTTTGAAGATTTGGGCCAAAATCAGCAATTTTTGGAGGAAAAAAGTTAATTTTTGAGCGATTTTACCTTTAATTTTTCGACGAAATTTTTCCCTTTAATAGCACATCTGTCCAGTAATCGATTGGGAATACGTTCTAGGGCCCTTAGGACACCTTTCTAGCAACTTTCAAGAAATTTCATTTTTTTGGCCAAAATTGAAAAAAATACAAGGGGTTAGCCTTACATTTTTAGTCGAAATCGGCCAAAAATTGACTTTTCTCAAAACAAGGCAGAAATTCATCTGGATGCTAGAGGAACATGAATCAATACTCTTACACGCATAATTTTGAAGATTTGGGCAAAAATCAGCAATTTTTGGAGGAAAAAAGTAAATTTTTGAGCGATTTTACCTTCATTTTTCGATGAAATTTTTCCCTTTAATAGCACATCTGTCCAGTAATCGATGGGGAATGCGTTCTAGGGCCCTTAGGACACCTTTCTAGCAACTTTCAAGAAATTTCATTTTTTGGCCAAAATTGAAAAAAATGCAAGGGGTTAGCCTTACATTTTTAGTCAAAATCGGCCAAAAATTGACTTTTCTCAAAACAAGGCAGAAATTCATCTGGATGCAAGAGGAACATGAATCAAGACTCTTACACGCATAATTTTGAAGATTTGGGCAAAAATCAGCAATTTTTGGGGGAAAAAAAATTAATTTTTGAGCGATTTTACCTTCATTTTTCGACGAAATTTTTCCTTTAATAGCACATCTGTCCAGTAATCGATTGGGAATACGTTCTAGGGCCCTTAGGACACCTTTCTAGCAACTTTCAAGAAATTTCATTTTTTGGCCAAAATTGAAAAAAATACAAGGGGTTAGCCTTACATTTTTAGTCAAAATCGGCCAAAAATTGACTTTTCTCAAAACAAGGCAGAAATTCATCTGGATGCAAGAGGAACATGAATCAATACTCTTACACGCATAATTTTGAAGATTTGGGCAAAAATCAGCATTTTTTTGAGGAAAAAAGTTAATTTTTGAGCGATTTTACCTTCATTTTTCGACGAAATTTTTCCCTTTAATAGCACATCTGTCCAGTAATCGATTGGGAATACGTTCTAGGGCCCTTAGGACACCTTTTTAGCAACTTTCAAGAAATTTCATTTTTTGGCCAAAATTGAAAAAAATACAAGGGGTTAGCCTTACATTTTCAGTCAAAATCGGCCAAAAATTGACTTTTCTCAAAACGAGGCAGAAATTCATCTGGATGCAAGAGGAACATGAATCACACTCGTACACGCATAATTTTGAAGATTTGGGCAAAACTCAGCAATTTTTGGAGGAAAAAAGTAAATTTTTGAGCGATTTTACCTTCATTTTTCGACGAAATTTTTCCCTTTAATAGCACATCTGTCCAGTAATTGATTGGGAATGCGTTCAAGGGCCCTTAGGAACACCTTTCTAGCAACTTTCAAGAAATTTCATTTTTTGGCCAAAATTGAAAAAAATGCAAGGGGTTAGCCTTACATTTTTAGTCAAAATCGGCCAAAAATTGACTTTTCTCAAAACAAGGCAGAAATTCATCTGGATGCAAGAGGAACATGAATCAATACTCTTACACGCATAATTTTGAAGATTTGGGCAAAAATCAGCAATTTTTGGAGGAAAAAATTAATTTTTGAGCGATTTTACCTTCATTTTTTGACGAAATTTTTCCCTTTAATAGCACATCTGTCCAGTAATCGATTGGGAATGCGTTCTAGGGCCCTTAGGACACCTTTCTAGCAACTTTCAAGAAATTTCATTTTTGGGACAAATTGGAAAGAAATGCAAGGGGTTAGCCTTACATTTTTAGTCAAAATCGGCCAAAAATTGACTTTTCTCAAATAAGGCAGAAGTTCATCTGGATGCAAGAGGAACATAAATCAATACTTTTACATGCATAATTTTAAACATGTTGGCAAAAATCATCGATTCTTAGAGAAAAATTTTAAATTATGGAAAAATTTGCTTTTGCCCCCTTTTGATCAAAATCCAAGGCTAACCACTAACCGTTTTAATTCCTGGATAAAATTTTGTTTTGCCCCTTTTTGATAAAAATGTAAGGCTAACCCCTTGCCATTTTCAACTTTCTAAGAAAAAACCAGGTTTTTTTTATATATATATTTAAAATGATCAAAAAGAGGGGAAAAAAACACATTTTTATCAGTAAGTAGAAAGTAGATAAACAGTAAGTAGTTAGCCTTGCATTTTTATCAAAAGAGGCCAAAAACAAAATTTAATCAAAAATTTAAAACAGTAAGGGGTTAGACTTGCATTTTTATCAAAAAAGGGCAAAAACAAATTTTATCAAAAATTGAAAATGGTAAGGGGTTAGCCTTGCACTTTTATCAAAAAGGAGCAAAAACAAAATTGTATTCAAAATTCAAAACAGTAAGGGGTTAGACTTGCATTTTTATCAAAAAAGGGCAAAACCAAATTTTTATCAAAAATTGAAAGTGGTAAGGGGTTAGCCTTGCATTTTTATCAAAAGGGCCAAAATCACATTTGCTTTCCAAAATTGAAAACGGTAAGGGGTTAGCCTTGCATTTTTATCAAAAAGGGGCAAAAAACAAAATTGTATCCAAAATTTAAAACAGTAAAGGGTTAGACTTGCATTTTTATCAAAAAAGGGCAAAAACAATTTTTTATCAAAAATTGAAAATGGTAAGGGGTTAGCCTTGCATTTTTATCAAAAAGGGGCAAAAACTAAATTTTATCCAATATTTAAAACGGTAAAAGGATAGCCTTGCATTTTTATCAAAAAGGGGCAAAAACAACATGTTATCCAAAATTGAAAACGGTAAGGGGTTAGCCTTGCATTTTTATCAAAAAGGGGAAAAAACTAAATTTTATCCAACATTCAAAACGGTAAGTGGTGAGCCTTGCATTTTTATCAAAAAGGGGCAAAAACTAAATTTTATCTAATATTTAAAACGGTAAGGGGTTAGCCTTGTATTTTTATCAAAAAGGGGCAAAAACTAAATTTTATCCAATATTTAAAACGGTAAAAGGATAGCCTTGCATTTTTATCAAAAAGGGACAAAAACTAAATTTTATCCAACATTCAAAACGGTAAGTGGTGAGCCTTGCATTTTTATCAAAAAGGGGCAAAAACTAAATTTTATCTAATATTTAAAACGGTAAGGGGTTAGCCTTGTATTTTTATCAAAAAGGGGCAAAAACTAAATTTTATCCAATATTTAAAACGGTAAAAGGATAGCCTTGCATTTTTATCAAAAAGGGACAAAAACTAAATTTTATCCAAAATTGAAAACGGTAAGGGGTAAGCCTTGAATTTTTATCAAAAAGGGGCAAAAACAACATATTTATCCAAAATTGAAAATGGTAGGGTTAGCCTTGCATTTTTATCAAAAAGGGGCAAAAACAACATTTTATCCAGTCTCATAGGGTTTGTGCACAGGGTGACCCCAAGTGATGGCCAGATATGGGAATCTTTCCCAATTTATTTCTGTTCTTGAATTTGACACTTGTTACCATATTGTTAAGTGTCAATTTCACTTTTCAGGAACGCAATTCCCTTCGACACATGAGCGACGCGAGGGGGGCTTTTACCTTTTGTACAGTTACATTTTTACATGCAGTGCTAATTGCAGCGAATTTTAGCTTCATTTTTCCTCGCCATTTGCATCCATACTTGAATTGAAATTGTCCCACAAGTACTCCAGTGTGGCCAGTAGTTCCTACTCAATTACTTAAGATGAAATGCGTAACTTTTAGGCATGAAAATAGCAACTTACTCGACATTTTTTCGATGGTTGTTGACGTCCTTCCATCGTCCTTGCCCGCTATTCTTTTAAAGTTTTATAGAGTATCCTACGGCGCTATAGGATCTTTGGTATTTATAATCGTCGGATTTGAATAGCCACCCCATTGAAAGCATGGTGCGAGCCATAATATACATCACATCTTTATTTGTTCCCGTATAATATTGTATATGGCGTTTCTTACGTCGATTGCAAATTACGCCATTAATAATGGTAGTCATATTGATCATGAATGAACTTAATTTTGATTATAGTCAATTATCAAAAATTCATTAATTATTATATATACCTTTCTCTCGTTTTTAATATCACCGTTTAGACCTGCCGAGCAGATGTACATATCAAACTAAACCAAAGTTTAATAAAAACAGAGGATAAAAAAATCAAAAAGTTATGTGCTAGCCAAGCTTTCAGGGATCGGTCTGAGCCATAACAATGCCCCAGCCGTTCCCTTAGTTCTCTTCTGGGCTCTCGGGTGTCCCGGCCAATACACACTTCCTTCCCTGTCCATCCATGTAACCCCGGAGGGCCAGGCACCATGTAAAAGCAAAGAGCTAAGGGAGGAACAGGGCGGCACCCTAAGCCCTGATCCTCCGAGTGGACCACATGCCCTGAACCTGTACGAAGGCGCCAACCTGGAACTCACGGACAGTACCAGCCGCAGTGCTTACCGATTAAGCTAAGGTACCGTTGGTGATTTACGATGGGAAATTAAACATCTTATACTCACTGAATAGAATGCGGGCGTTGAAAAACAAAAATACACCGACGGGATTCGAACCCGGGCTCCGCGATTCGTGGACGACGAATCTAACCACTCGGCCATCAGGCTTCCTTAGAATTCTACTCAAAAACAAAGTGTCTTAATAACAGGCGGAAAAACTTTGAACATTGCTGTGTGCATCTGTTTTGGCTCCATGGACGAATTAAGAGCGAGCCAGGCGGGGACGCGAGAAGCAAAATGGAGCCGGCGACATCGGCTGTCGGAAAAAGCGTGTCACGTATGTCTGCAGCGATGAAGACCGCCACCTACTGTCCGAGAGTGTCCATAAAGTGTCCGCTTTTAACAGTGGCCTAATGGGTGCAATAAACTGCCATAGACCCCAATGATAAATGCCTCCACTTCAGAAAGTCAGGGAAAATACCCACAATGTACCATTCAAGATGGTCGAGACACATCAAAATTCAAGCATTTTATCATCTTTTCAATTGTTTAGGGTAATCTGACGACTTTGGGGAGAAGTTTCCATCCGAATATGATAACCTTTTAAAATTGTCCTGAAGCTCATCGCCATTTAAAAAAAACAGTGCCTACAGTCCATTGCAAAAAAAGAGCGCTTTGGGGGCCCCAATTTCATCCAAATTGTACAAAATATACAAGCTCACGTTCCAGTGCACGGCTTCCACTTTTATTTTGTACGAACGCTCAAGTTCATGGCCCACAATATGCTCAAATTCTGAAGAAGGAAATGAGGACAAAAAACATTATTCAAAACGGTAAGTGGTTAGCCTTGCATTTTTATCAAGACGGGGCTAAAGTTAACTTTTTATCATAAATTCAAAACGGTAAAGGGTAAGTCTAGTCTAGGGGCTAGACGTTGTTAATAGTTTGATACACGATCACCCGCCGCCCCGAGAGGGCACTATCACGACCAACCAATATCGCTCAGGAACACTTCTGGAACAACGTCTAGGAAAACTCGTATTGGTTGTGTCATGCGCACACCCCTGTTTGGCCTAATGAAGAGCGCAATTCAAGAAAATTACAGTAGTTCCGAAGCGGACTCGCAAATTTCTTCAGAAATTCATAAGCAATTTGGACCACGTAAAAATATGCATCTCTGCCAATCAATCGGATGAACAATGGCTAATTTCATCGAGCTGCAAAGTACAGATTTTGATGGGAAAAACACTTGGCGCGATCAGATTATTATCTACAACTGTGCAATATTTTTTACAGAAACTGATCACTTAAAATATATTTCTTGCTGAACAACACCATAAAAAATAACACTTTTAAAATAAAACAGCTTGACACAAGTCTTCGTTTTTTGCTCTTTCATGGACTTTGTTTTAATTAGATAAATATTATCAATGACAATTTATGGGATTGTAATAATTACTCATATTTTGTTTGTCCATCTCTCAAACTACAATGTAGATTGCTACACATTGTTTCGTTTTTCCGTTGTCGTATGTACAGTGCATCATCACTACTCTCTCTCAGTAATGGAGCTAGGTTATACAATGACTCTACAAAGAGGGAAAAAAACAAATTCATCCTCGTTTCTGCTTTTCGTTTTGTACACAGGAAGTATGATATTGCCTAAAGCATGCACCAATTAGCATTGGTACACATTCATACACATTAATTGCACCATCTACTTCGTAAAAACTACTCTAGAACGCATAAAACACTGACCCAAAAAAAAAAATTCATCAAAAACCCCAAATCGTTGACATTTTGTTTGTTTCTTCTCAGCCAATATATTACATATTCATTTGCCGTATAAAAATTTCATTTTTTTGTGTGACCTATCATCATGAGCCGCCATGTGTTTTTAAAAAATATTTTTTTTTTGTATTTTTTTTCTTAATTACAGTATATGTCTGTATCTTTTTTTGGCGGAGGTAAAACTGTGCGAATCTAATTATTGCTCTAATGGTGAAATCAAACTTTAACTTAATTATCTATATGATGGATTTCTAAAAGGATCCCTCAGAGGCTAGACTTGCACAGTCCTTCACTACAAATGTACAGGAAACAACTCAGTTTGCCACAATCTGTACACATTTTGGATTTCATCAACCATAATACTTCGTTCAGGTGCTCTTAAAAAGGGCAAAGCACCTTTGTAAAAAATAAAGGTAGATAAAAAAAAACTTAATTGATTCAATAAATAATACAAAGAACATGTGACTTAACATTAATACGTTTACAATTACTTGAGGGAAATCATTGTTTTCATGGTATCAACCTACACGGGGCTGGTTTTTTTCCACTTCACAAGGCTTGAAAAAAAAAGAGGAAATGCTGGTCAAAAACACAGTGAATTGACCGAAAGAAGGAACAAACTGGTTGCATCTGTTATATCAAATATAGTCATGTCACTCACAGATGCTCATGAATATGTAATATTTACATTAATATGCACATATAAATAATGGTTTTACACATTCTGTACAATAAAACTCACCTGGGGTAAAAAGAATAATTATCTACGATAAAACAACGCAGTTAATTGAGATATCATCCATTACAGATACAGAAGAACAACCAGATATGCTAGGTAGCCATGAAAACTTCACCCATACGTTTGTGTGTCTCACATTACCCTGTGATCTGCTATTACCAACAAAGAACAGATCTTTTCCCAAAACTCTGTGATGATTTCTCAGAAAGGCATCGACATGACGCCACAGTACAGACATTTTTTTATGGGAAGAATATTCAAAACCAATATACATGTAATCTTCACGTTATTTTTGCAATGTTCTTCAACACACACATCACATTATACATATTTTCTGCAGAGAGAAAACAACTCTGCGTAATAACTTTAGGCCAACCAAAAAAAAAAAAACAGATCATACAGATTTCAGGTCTTTGTGCCACCATACTGTGTTGGAAGAGATATGCATTTTGTTGTTTTTTTCTTCTTAACATTACTGGGGAAGACACATAAAATATACACATTGGTACGAGTTGTGAACCTCGTGAACATTGCACGAGGACACAGGAATACTAAATATCCAATGAGGTCAGACAAAGAAGTGCTGGAAGCAAGAAAAGTAAAACAACACAGCTACCAGCAATTTGATGCTAGAAAATACCAGATACCCATTGGGCTACTTCAGTTTTGTTCCCCTTGAAAATCATGTTATAATTTCATTTTGATGCGTCAACCTTTATATGCCTTGGCAGAAATTGAAACAAAAAATGTCATCGACCCTCCAACTTTCAAAGTTACTGCAACAATAAAGAACAATTCAAATGCATCAACAAACAGGATTTGTCAACATTTTCTCTGTAACTGTAAAAGGCATTATGTGTGTTTCATATGACTCGGAACTTTGAAATATGGTTAGTAAACAATATACAACACTTAATTTGGGCAAATTCCAGATAGAAAATGTACCTTTAAAGTACTCCCAAGCCCCACAAATAGATACGACAAATGAGTTAACATCAAATCTATGTAAAAACAACAGAAAGTGTTTGTATATGTACATGTACATAGCATTAAAATCAAGGAATCGAAATTGCACAAGCAATTTCTTCCCTTTTTGTCCAACATGGTACAACAACGAAAAGCAAATTATTATTATTCATTGTTTTTTTTTGCAAAATAACTGGTCATAAATGCTCTCTGAACTAGAAAGACCTTTTTGTTTTTAAATAGTTTTGTTACAAAAGAAAAGTACAACACAAAAGTCACTTCCATGAATGCGATAATACTACTGAAAAGCTCTAATCACAACAGAATGCTCTTAATGATCAGATCTTCTTTTTTTTGGAAAAAAAACTAAAAATGGAGAAAATGAGACATTACAAACAACCATAATCAATGAAACAATTAACTTAATCAACAATCTTGTTACTTATGATGGTAAAATAATTTAAAAAAAATCAACTGTTTACAATCAATTAAGACCCTGCATTCATTTCAATTTTAAAAACAAATTGTATTAAATTATGTGACACTTGATTCGAACAAAACGATTGGCAATACTTCCAGGTCTTATGTCAGTGGTGAAAATAGGTAAAGGCCACTTCCCTTCTATGAATATTCATGTCAACGAGTGGAAACAGCGCAAGCATCACACATAGGAGCTTTTGCGTCAAGCCTGGCTCCCACCCCCTTTCTCATACAAATCATAATAGAATGGGAGAGGGAACCAGTCCATCTCACTCTCGTACAAATTGAAACCGCCGTCTGTGTAAAGTCCATAACCTGTGATATCTTTATTACAGTAGTAACATACTGATGTTTTATGATATATGCCCGTTCTCAAATAAAAAAAAAAAAAAAAACTTCTTCCACAAAATGATTATATTTGATATCTTGAAAAATGTCTTACATTTGGTTGTTGTTGTTTAATGCAAGCATACATCTTAATGACTTATTGTTTGCACCAAGGAGTCGTTCTCAGCAAAAAAAAAAAGAACTAAAACGTCTACTCTTAAATAAAAAATAAATAGAATCCAAGTTAAATTTAAAAAGATAGCTTTGGGTTTGAACTGTATAATACACTAAGAACTAAAAAGAAAAAAAAAACAACGAAGAAAAATTGAAAGGGAAATGTACATTATATATATATATTTATATAGATATGTATATGTATAAAAAAGCTTGTTCTTTATTACAAATGATATTTTAGACTTAAAAACAGTGATTGGGTTTTCATACACACACGTATGTATGCCCAAAACAGGGGATCACAGAGTCAAACACCCACTAGTTATTTGAATAAAGACATCAATTATTCGTCAAAGGCATGGTAAAATGCTGCTAACAATGTTTACTACCTGTTTCATTTTATAAAAATGTATTGTTGAATTTTTTTTTTTATAAATAGTAAAGCTTAAACGATATTCACACATGGCACGCCGGACTTCTTGATCCCTCACTGCTTTTTGATGTCACTTTCTCACCCTAACTGTCACTCCCTTTTGTCACTTTAACCGTATACATCTGAAATTTCGATGTATCATAAATAGCTTCCTAAAAAAGTGTTCGCATTGTTAGACAAAAGAGATGCATTGGCCTGCATTATGTCAAACAGCAAGCTACCAACGGTTTAGGCATCTCGCCAGAAAATGACATTTCTGGCACACATCCTTTCATAAATAATACAGCACGGTAGAATTATTAATCATTAACTTAAACGGGAAAGCACTTTATTGTTGTTGTTTTTTATATTTAATTGGGTACACGTATAGTTCACGTTTGAAGAGACTTGATTTTCCACAGTTCACAATGAACCATCAATGTGTGCATCAGCAATAGCTAGTGAATCAGCGTAGGCTTCCAAACGTCCGAAATGTTTTATTCCTGATATTTTTCTTCTTTACTTTGTGTAGATTAATTTAACCAAAACTGCTGCCCTCTGCAGAATTGTCAGACACAAGTTACTTTTAGAATTCTTTGCCTTGTTGCAGTTGAATACAATAAAGCTAAATTGTCCCCGACAGGCTTGTTGCTTATTTAAAAGAAAATACCACAAAATTGAAAACATGGACAATTCATTCAGGTGACAAGATATCAGCTATCCGGGTGATCAGGTCAGCTGATCTTGTCAGATGATCAAGATAAGGTCATTGTGATATGTGATCCAAGCGAAGCCCCAACGGTTAAATTTGTTTCTTGGCTGTATGACTGAAACTAGCTTCTACTCAATGGACGTTGTGGGGAGTTTTTGGTACTATTTTTCCCTGCACTTGTTCCCAGAAATATTTCTGGTCCTTCATCAAATAAATAACAAAATTATCTTGGTCCACTAGCCAAAAATAAAATGGCAATTACTAAAGCCAAAGGATATGCATTGGTGTTAGAACATAATTTATTTAAAATTACACTTCATCGGACAATATATTTTTAAAATTAAACCTTCCAAAAGGTATTTCAAGGAACAGGTACTCTCCCACAAAGGATATGATATTCAGAATATTTAAAACAAAAACAATTACAACATTGCTTTTCAAAGTAAGCACTTTGCATTCTTATTTCATTTCACAAGGCTTGCGAAATGGTTGCTTGTGAGTAAACACAGGGGGCTCAAATGGTGGCAAGTATGTTGTTGACTTGTAACGGAATCTGTAAGAATTGGAATGGGACACTCCCAAAAAAAATCACTTCAAAGCCAAGATTAGTTGACTGCGTGGCAGAAAATTTGCTTTAGGCAAGAGGAATTCTGGTTGGGCAAGTGACTTTGGTTGATACTTAGGCTCCATTGTATTGGGATGCTCATTATTTTAAAAGATATCTTAATTTTCTTTGAGCGCTACTTTGGATCTTTTGTTGGACGATTTTCTTCTAAATTATTGTGTGACAAACAAGTGTATAGAATCCCCAGTAAAGCAGGCAGAGCAACTGTTGCCATGGGCAACCTCGGGGATGCGTAGCTACAGCAACAGTTGCTCTTACCATCATTGCAACAGAATCTTGAGTGCAGCAACTGTAGTGGATCTCCAGCCCAATATCAGGGTCTGTGCTGGGTGCGATACTGCTAAGGTAGACATGAACCCCACCTCCTGGAGAACAGAGAGAGAAGGGGAAGTGGGAAATTTTTCTCAGGGTAGGGTACTGGGGTGTTTTCTTTGGTACAGCGGTTCCCCTGGATGTCCTGGATGATCTTGCTATGGCAGACATATAACAGACATAAGGTAATGACGTCCTCAACTGATAATCCAAGTCTTGAATTTGTTGGTCGGCGATGCTGTCTCTACCTCTCACAAGAAGGAGCGCGAAGCCAAGTCGTGGCACACTTGGGATGTGTAATTCGTGATTGCCAACAGTAGCAGACACGGCCTTCTAGTCGTGAGATAAAAAACAATTTGTTTCTCCTTCGCATGGCAAAGTATCGGAAACGCAGCAGTGGAATGAAGTGTCGACACCTTTTTCTCAAATAACATCACATCCAAGACTTTCATCGAGAACATTCTGGCACGGCAGCGATTTTTGTTTTCGCATCCTCTCTCCACAATAACCAAGCACTGTGTGTCCTGCACAAAACGACATTTTGTTCTTTCTCTCCAGTTTTTTTTTAAATTATTAATTTTAGATGGGCCGTAAGTGGTCCCTATGTATCGAAGAGGGAGAGAAGTTCGTCATTTTCGTTGTTGCTCTGTGTGTTGTCTGATTGTCCTAGAATGGAAAGCAAGTCCACATCACCCATATTCTCTGGTAACAACTGTGAACAAAAGAACAAAAATAAAAAAAGGTAAGTACTGCGTTGCAGAGTGTCACGTGGCTTACAGTAATATTTATATTTATTATCTTCTTGTGTTTCTTCCAATACAATCTTGCTACTTTTTTATTTCAAGAAGTGTGAAATTGAGACTTACATCCAGACCCTCCTGCCCCTCGGCCCCTCCATCGATCACAGCTGCTGGGTCAAAGTTCAAATCCGAACCAGACTGGATATGGTTATTAGTGTTCATGGCCATGCTGGCCGTTGTCGTCTTGGGCTGTTGCGGCCCACTGTGGTTCATCATGGATGTGGGTGCCTGGGTGCCTGGATGAGGGGAGTGATGGTTGGGTATGTGGTGTGACCCTTGCGTGGTGGAGGGCGAGAGTGAGGTTGAGGATATGTGGTTGGGCATCCCACCGCTGCCACCGTTACTGCTGCCGACACTGCTGCCGTTCCCAGAGTTCATTGTGCTCGGCGTGGGCGGCATGGCACTGCCAGGAGTCAAGGGCATGCTGGGAGTCAAGGGCATGCCTGGCGTGTGGGGCATGCCGGGGGTGTGGGGCATGCCTGGCGTGTGGGGCATGCCCGGCGTGTGGGGCATTCCTGGCGTGTGCGGCATTCCAGGCGTCGGTGGTTTGGCATTGACGTTCGGGTGCATCCCCACCCTCTGCTGTTGCTGCTGAGGTTGTTGTTGCTGCTGCTGTTGCGTGGACCCGTTGCCTGGCGTACCAGGCCCACTGTGGTGGGGTCCGCCGTTGGGCTGGGGACCAGCCATTCCTGGATGGGAATTGTTGCCAGGGTTGGGATTAGCCCCTTGGTGGGGGTTACTGCCCGGATGGGGGTTGTTCCCAGGGTGTGGGGGCCCCGCTGGCCCCGGATGCCTAACATTAGACGATGGACCTTGATTTGAACCTGGATGGCTCATCTAAAAATAAAAGAAGAGTATCATCCATTACAACATCGGGTTATAATCTTGCATTGTCATCTTAACTGAGTTCCTTAACATTCTGCCTTCTTGTTTGCCTTCATGTGCTACCATTAGCTCTAGCGATTTGAATCATGGATGTGCAAGGCTACAATCTGGGTACTTAAAAAAAGCTTTGAGAGCATGTGCATCAGTAACTGGCTTGGAAAGGGAAAGTCAAGGGCCTGTAATGCCGACTGCATGCGTACTGTAATGGTTTATCTTTTGCTCACACTGTTGGCCACATGGATATAAAGTGTGAATGCTCATACACTACGTTGCAAATAACCTTTGGTCAGCCAATTTACAACCTACATTAACATCCCACCCCCCCCCCAAAAAAAATTCCAACCAAACCACTCAACCAGCATGACAAACTAACCGCTTGACAAAAAACTACTACACAAAAATGATTCATGACTTACATGAGGTGGTAGTGCGTGGTTATACTGTTTCTCAACGGGCACCATGTCCGTCGTGGCAATGTTGTCGTCAAAGTGGCCCATGGAGGGTCCATTCATTCCGTTGCCGCCACCGCCGTGCATGACTGGACTGTTGAAGTTGTTGTAGTTCCCGTAATTTGGTCCACCAGGGACTTGCCCTGGTCCTGGTCCTGAAGAAAACACCAAAAAAATTCCCAATAATTAATGACAACCACAAAAAAGGTATCTGTTTTTTTTTCAAAAATGTTGAGCACTTTTGCCAGCAAAAAACATGAAGACATACAGTTAAGGAACTCTTGCTCCAACATGAAAAATAATTTGACCACATTACCACTTCACACTTAGTAAAGACTTCATGCACAAATACCCCCTAAATGGTTATACAGAAAAATTTGGGAGGGACTAATAAAAAAAAATGAGAATGCCCTTCTAATAATAATCGGCATTTAAGAACGCTCTTATTAGTAAACTAAATCACAGGGCTTACAATATTATTATTACCCCTGATCATTGGGCCAATTAAACATTCCAAATACCATCTCAGCTCCCTGGGTGTATACAGCTTAAAGCTGCCGGTTAGGCGCAAGCAAGCTTATTCAATCACAATAACCATCTCTGCCCTCACAGGTACCCATTTACTCCTGGGTGGAGAGAAGCAATGAGTGACAAAATGCCTTGCTCAAGGGCACATGCACCATGACCCCGGCTGGACTCGAACCCACAACCCGCAGCTTTACCCACAGACCATGAATCCAGTGCCCTTAACCACGAGGCCACAGCACTCCTTCTAATGCACTTTATCTACAAATAATAAGATGACAGATGGACAGGAAAAAGAATCACCATTGAACTCTGGAGGTGGCGGGCCCCCCATTGGGTAGGGGGAGTGGGCCATGCCCATATTGTCATAGTTGTGCATGCCGGGCATGGTCATACTGCCTGGCGACATAGCCTTGAATCGCTTCGATGACCCACAGGTATCTGAAAAATTCAAAAAGAAAAATTGCAGTGAAATAAATGGCGCCTCCACGGTAAACCTCTCAGAAGCACACTTAATTCAGGGGTGTGAAATCTCAGCTTCAAAGCTGATTTCAGCTTTTTTTGTTTTTTGGATTTCAACTTTTTTCCCTCACTTGCTGTGTACAAAAGTATAGGAGACTTCCAAAGTTCAGCTTTTTTACACCTTTTCCAGCTGTTTTCAGCTATTTTTATCAGTGGTCACTCACACCCCTGACTTATACAGGGTGGCCCTAAAAAAAACCACGGAACGGCGTACTTCCACTACCTTGAGACTCAAACCACCTGCACCAATGGAAGGGGAGTCGTTTAAGAAGAAATGTGAATACCAAGGTCTCCCGATTCGGTCAAGTAGTTTTTGCTGCAGAGCCTATTTTGTGAAGCAAACGTCTTTCATGTGGGTATTATTGCATAACAATTAATCCCCCTATCCAATTAAGTCAAATTCGCAGGCGTGGTTTAGTAATTCATTGGGACGAAATGACTACCGACTTTGTTTCACAAAACAGGCTCTAGAACAAAAACTACTGGAGTGAATCAACGATCTTGGTATAATTTGTCTTTTAACAGAATTCCCAATGCATTGGTATAGGTTGTTTGAGCCTAAGGCTAGCGAAGTATGCCGTTCCGTTTGTTTTTTTTAGGCCACTCTGTATTGTGACAGATTCATTAGGCCCACCCACTGCACATATTGGCAACAAGTGCATCTTTACAATGCCACAATAGTTTGATATTTTGCTCTTATTGCAGATAAATCAGTTTTCTTAATCAAGGGTCATATTTTGCCTTCCCCCATACCTGGTTCCTCGTCCTTAATGTCGCATTTCATGGGCACCGGTTTCCAGCTCGCCGTGGCGTCAATCGTGACGTCTTCAAAGTCGGCCGACGGAACGGCCGTCAGAATGCCCCACATGAACTGATCCACTTCCAATCCTTCCAGCAAGGCAGTTTTGCTGTAAGATAATTTGAAAAAGAAAAGCATAGTGAATAAAAGGGTTCGACGGTAGACTCTGAGAAGACTCCAGAGTTGTAGTCGGGTTAAATGAAAATCAATCACTAGTCCAATCACAAGTCGGATCGCCAGAAACAGCCCTTCTCACATTTCGTTTTAATGAGTCATCACTTGAATTGAGACGGGATGACTTGTGATTAACTTATGTGTATATACTGTTGACTTGAGGACTTATGGTTGACTCGTGAGGACTTATGGTTGACTAGTGAGGACTTATGGTTGACTTGTGAGGACTTTCAAGCATTTGTGACCGACTTGTGATTGATTTGTCATTAGCCCTCTTCCTATTTAAACAGTCACAGACAGTCAAAATTTTTATCCACTTCCCCTGCTATATTTTTAACACAGGCTAGTCACCAGCAGTCAGATCATATGTCAAGCGAACACAGTGACTAGTCAAACTCAGTCAACAGACCATGAACAGACAAATCAGGCAAGTTGTGGGCACAGCTGGCTTTCAATTACCCACATCAATTACCCACAGCCAAAGCAAAGCTCGAGTTACATAAACAGTCACGGCCAGTCAATCTTGCTTTATGTAGGCTGGGAATTCTTAACAGTTGAAAACAGACACTTGACTGATTTTGACTGAGAGGACTACTTGGCAAAAAATGTATGTTTGCATAGGAGGGTCCTGACCAGTCTCACAAGTCCTCAGAAGTCTTGTGAGGACTTGTGAGAGTGGTCAGGACTTGTGAGGACCTGAAATTAATTGCAAGGACTTGTGAGGACTTGAAATTAATTGCAAGGACTTGTGGTTGACGTAAAACAAAATTGCGGGACTTATTGCGACTTATGAGGACTTTTGTTTGATCTTGGATACACTTGTCAGGACTTGTAAGGACTCACTTGCAGACAGGACACCGCCAGGACCCCCGCTCACAGTTGAGCTGCAGGTAGGACTCCAGGTCAAAGCACTGGATGTGCTTGCAGTCGTGGCCCCGGGCCGGCAGCGTGATCCGCTGGAAGGTGATGGGACACTTGAGGGAGACCTTGATGGCCGTCTGCTCAACGCCGTCGTCGTTGTTCAGGATGCCGCCGCTGGAGGCAGCCACACTGGAGAAATTTCTCTTGACTGTAAGAGGAAGGAATAACTAAAGTAATGGAGTGTCATGGCCTAGCAGTTAAGAGCACCGGACTCATGCTCTGGTGTTTCAGAGGCAACAGTGGCGTGGGTTCGAGCCTGGGCCCTGACACCTGTGCTCTTTAGCAAGGCATTTAACCGCTATTGCTTCGTCCTTCGGATGGGATGTTAAGCCGGAGGTCAGGTGTGTTGTATAAGGCCTAACTCACGTAAAAGAACCCAGTAACACTTATCGCTAAGAGAAGGGGTTTGCCCCGGTGTTTCTGGTCTCCTAGTTATACTCCCTTGTGGAAGTCCTCAGGAGAAGAACCAACCAAGTACCAAGTAATTGTACACCATTTGTGCTAATCGTTTCTTCAACTTCCTTCATTTTAATATGATTGACTGCCCATTATGCATCATTTAGAAAATGCACAAATTGACCATGGTAAGTGAGAACAAGAAATAAGGCAGTAATGATGAAATGTAATATGGACTGAGGATGTGAGTTAAGGAGTAAGGACTTGAAATGAGGATTTGCAAATGTAAAAAATGGAGTGAGGAGTAAGGATGTGCTGTGAGGAGGACAAGAAATGAAATTATGCAGACACGAAGATGTGAGAAAAAGGAGTAAGATTGTGAAATAAGACACGAGTATGTATAATGATTCAGGGTGTGAAATCAGAGTAAGGAAGCCAAATAAGTGAAATAAGTAACTTGTATGAGGAACAAGAATTTAGGACAGGATACAATGAGAGGAAGACAATAAAAAGGCAGTAAGGATGTGATATGAAGAGCAATGACGTAAAATGAAGAGTGAGTACATACTTTTGGTAATGCAATGTTCAGCAGGGAGGAGTCTTTTCCTGAGCAGTCCCTGTAATACTGATCTCACCGTCGGTCTGTGGACGAGTTGCAAGACAAAGAGGTGCGACTGCATAGACAGGAGAAAAAAAAAAGCAACGTCAGTAATCATTGTTCCGGAAGAGCTATAGTATGCAAGAAATAACCTAATCATTCATGCCAAGGAGTAATATTTACTTTTACAAACCACAAAATATTTGCTTAGCAAGAACAGTTTACCATCTTAAATATCATAAAATAAATATTGCTTGTGACCGTATTATCCTAAGCACACAAAATGAATCTCTCTCTGTCTAGGTTTTTTCCAGGCTTACAGAGAGTGTACACTTTTTGTGGCACAACTGGTTTCGTTTATACAGGCATGCAACTGGGAAGTCACAAAATTCAAATCTTTCCAAGACTTTGTACAGTGTTTTTCTATTTTCAATGGCACACATTAGAAGTGAAAAAAGAGGAAATCCGCTGATCCGAGGAAAAGTTGCATGCCTGTTTATACCAGAAAAGAATTACAGTAAAAAACAAAAATTTAAAGGAATAGACTTACACAACAGCAGGCCGTGACTGTGATCTGTATCGTGTTCCTGCCGGGCTGACAGACCTCCTTTAAGTAGAGCGGCTTGTGCGAGGTCTTGTTGTCTCCCCGCTCTATCGAGAGGGGCGTGGCGTTGACGCTGACCTGCACAGAGGCGGGCCAATTGGTGTGCATCTGCCGGTCTTCGTGGTGGTAGCACTTAAACTGGAGCTCGAGATCCGATCTAAAAGGTTCAAGAAATAATTTGACGGAGATTTTCATGAGTGTAATTTGTTGGTGTGATGAAACTACAGTTTTATATGTTGTAGATGGAAACAGGTAAAAAAGCTGTGGTATTGAAAGGGTAAAGCACGTTTACTGTTTAGTTTTTGAGAGAGGTTGTGGTGACAAGATATCTCTTTAGTGAGTTGGAGTGGTTCTTGCGTGAGAGACTGACCTCCACATGAGCGTTTGGTGGACTGACTGTCTGAGGTGGAAGACATGATTGCTAACGGCCAGGTTGTGTTCCAGCCGGAATGGTTCCAGGACAACGCCGTCCCGGACAGGAAACGTCATACGGATCTCATCGCTGATACCCGGGGCGTAGTTGGGGGCTACGGGAAAACAAGATGCAAAAGTGTAAGAACATGAGTCAGTTTGTATTAAAACGCAGAAACTCACACTCGTACGTCGCACTGTAGTCATACAACATAGTCATTCAACCCTTTTGGCTGAAGGAGCACTGAGAGTGTGTGTATAACCTATGCTTGTGCATGGTTCTGCTTCAGTTATGGCTTCTCATTGAGGACGTTGAATGACATCTTCACGTACACTAAGAGGTGGTATGCAACCTCGAGTTTAAATATGCACGTGATTGAGTGCTGCACATGTGGTAGTCTTTAGAATGCCGTTCGGCAAATTTTAGACAAGCCTCACAGCAAAGTCACTGAACACACATCGCAGTTTAACCCACAAAACCTAGGATGGGAATCCAGAAAACATAAAAATCAAAAATCAAAGCCAGAAGATTATCCCATTTGTCCCTGTACTGCCCAAAACTGCTGCGGCACTGTATGTTTATGGATGCATCAGGAAATCAATACAATTTAATACAATGTGTAAAACAAGTGCTAAAAGGTGAATTCTATCATGGAGCCAAGTTTCAGAATCTTGGCATTTATTTCCCGGTACCGGAAAAACAAACTGCCCCCTCACTTGATTTCAGATCTGGAGGACCCCCTGGGAAGGGTTTGACATCTCCGGTGGGGGACATGTAGGGTGGGATGTTGGGGCTCGGTGTTAGCGGGGGCGTAGGGTTACCGGGGATACCCGGTGAATGCTGGTAGTTCATACCTCGGTTGGCCTGTGACAAAACAAGAGACACAAAAATACATGATGAGAAATTGTCTTGTTGGGGAAGTTTTTAAGCGCTACAGCCGCAATTTCGAGGTGAATCCTGGGGGCAATTCCAGGGAGCTGTTTAACAGGCAGAAAAGTTGTCTTGTGGTTTATTTCATGGTGAAAGAAATGCAATGATGTGCAGATCCTATGACATGTGATGGATCACAAGTCTGCTCGCAAGTAAATCACAAGTCAATTCAGAGTTCCATTCACAAGTGGCAGGGGAATAATACTAACATAGCTTACGCCTTTGCCAAAGTTCATTTGATGATCGAGAATGAAAGTTCGTTTGCAGTCCCATTATTAAATCAAGTAAATCTTTTTGGGACTTAAATCACAGAGCTTGTATAGAGTTTGTGACACCAGTGTCTTTATTAACTGGTGTTGTTGTATGAACAGAGATGGAGGAGATGAGCTGGCCCACGTGTACGACCGCCTCCTGTCGTGCGACCAAGCATGATCCTGTGTCACGTGAGGGCCTCAACAACGCAAGTTGATAAAGATATCGTGATGATGTCGCAAGCTCCTGATACGAGCTCTGGGTCCAATTTCATAGAGCTGCTTCAGCAGAAAATTTGCTTAAGCACGAAAAAACATTGCTTAGTAAAATTAGGTTACCGGCCAAAACATTGCTTGTGGCTGGTATTTAGCTGTTGTTTACTTAGCATAACAATCGCATGGAGTTTTGGCCGGTAACCTGATTTTATTAAGCAAGACGTTTTTGTGCTTAAGCAAATTTTGTGCTTAAGCAGCTCTATGAAATTGGCCCCTGTAATTTAAGTCCCAAAAAGCTACCTTCCATTTACTTCATTTGAGGAGGTTTTGGTTTGACTCGGGACTGAATGACTTGTGACAACTTGTGGTCCATCACAAGTCCCTAAAAACCAACACTGTGACTTGGTCAACAAGTTTCTTGTCTTAATTTTAATAAACACTGGTACATATTTTTGGGGTTTTGTCAACCCCCGACCCCCCCCCCCCCCCGACCCACCCCCAGGGGAAAGGGTCTCGTCACTCACCATTGCCTGCTGGTTGTACGGTGGGTTGATCGCCTGGGGACCACCGTTGAAGTTCCCCCGGGGGAAGAACTGGTGGTTGCCCTGGTAATTCATGCCGTTGCCGGGCACCTTCTGCCTCATGTTCATGTAGTTGGGTGAAGGCATGGGCTGCTGGGAAGGGTAGGGCGATTGCTGACCGGGGTAGGGGGACTGCCCCTTCATGGCCCCCGGGCTGGGGCTGTGGGGCATGGGGCCGTATTGCTGGTTTGGCATGCCCTGGGTAGGTGAGGTGAGAAATGAAAAGTGAGATACAACTTATGGGTCGTCTAAATAAGTACAATGTATCCTGGATAATTTGCGGTTAAGTTTATTTGCTATAGGCCCATTGTATCAGGTGTTTAACGCAGGGTTCAAACCGACATATATCCCCCCCCCCCACTTTTTAACCAGGGGAGATGGGCTATTGAATCATCCCCACCCCACTTTTTCGTTTTTTCGAACATCCAACAATAAAAATGTCTTCAACAGCACGGAAAAGTATCCTCCAATCACATTTGCCACGTACCTGGTTGAAGTTATTAGGGCCTGGATGCCCAGGGTACGGCCTCTTCATGTACTGCTGGGCATACTGCTGCTGCGCGGGGTTGCGCTGCATCATCTGTTGCTGGTACATGGCTTGCTTGTTGCCGTTGCCCATATTATTCATGAAGGGCCCACCGCCCTGGTTCATGCCGTACTGGTTGTTGAACCCCGGCTGCATTCTCATCTGTGGGAAAACAATCATATTTTTTAGCAAACCGAGGATGCTTTTTTGACGTCATTTGGAGGTACATTGTATATAAAGTTACAATATACTGTCGAGATGTAATTCTGCCAGTAAAGATGGGGTTTTTTTGGGGGGGGAAGGATGATTTGTAAAAAGGCATAAAGTTCAAAAATATGGATGCCTCACAAACTTTTAAAAGATCATTTCTCTGTTTCCAAGGGAAGTCCGTTATCAAGTATTGAATCACAATTGAAAAGGAGAAAGATCTATGTTAAATCAAATGCCCAGAAGAGTCTGTCCTTGACACAGCATATCACAAATGGATCTTTTCCTTTGGGGGGGGGGGGGGGAGGGGGGAGGGAAAAATGTTATTTTGCACCCACATTTGGGATATCATCTGGCACCTACAATGACTTACCTGCCCGTAATCATTCATTGGCTGTTGCTGCTGCTGTTGCTGTTGCTGCTGCTGTTGCTGTTGTTGCTGTTGCTCTTTCAGAGCTGTCACAGTTGCCGTTGCTGTTGCAGTCGCCGTGGCGGCCGCTGCTGCTACAACTGCTGCTGCTGCTGCCGCAGCGGGCTGGGGGAACTCGTTGGGAACAGAAGACTGAGGAGGACAGGGTCCGCCTGGTCCCATCTGACCTGGGGTCTGACCTGGATAACCGCCACCACTGGCCATGAGAGAAACAGAGTCTGTGGTTAACCATTTGGAGAAGGGCGGTGTTGGATTCAGTGTATACACAGTGTTGTCTGACGGCTTCCAAGAAAAAATTTACAAGTGGGACTTGAACTGAAACCACCTGCTTACTAGTGCAGACGTCTTTCTGCTCGACCACCGAGCATGCCGGGGTCTGCTGGCTTTGAATCTGCTGGCTTTGAATCTGCTGGCTTTGAATCTGAGCAGTAGGTACTGAAACCAATCACTATTTGAGGCCAAATAGTATTATCTACAAGAGGTATTATCTACAAGTGTATGCAGGAGGTTGTGGGTTCATGTCCTGCCCAATTCAGGCGATTCACAATGCAGTGCGCCACCAAGAGTTTGCCATGGAGATTTCATTTTTCTAGTTTAAGTCGACAAAACATGGCCCATTTGAATGAGAGTCAGTAGACAACTTGAACTAATTTGTTATAGATTGGGGCATAGCGTTCTGCCGCCTCACAAAAAAAACACATTGACAAAAAGAAAACAAAAGAGCAAACAGATACTCGAAGCATACCTTTATGAAACTACTGATTGGAAAAACAAACAATTTCAAATGTCCCGCGCCGTGAATTTGTTGACCATCTCCCACAATGCACTAGGAAAAATGAACTCTTCGTGGCAAACTCTTGGTGGCCCACTGTATTGTGAATCGCCCGAATTAAGTAAGCCAAATTTTTCTCTCAAGCCCTCCGACAACACTGAGTGTTTATGAAATAATGTCATGGCAGCGTTACAGTCAAGTCAATCACAAGTCCATCACATGTCTGTGTAAATAAATAAAACTGAGACAAAGGCATTCATTTGGAACGCCAGTCTGGAATGGACATGAAGTCTCACCCGTTGGGCCCTCTGTATGGGCCAGGCTCTCTGCGATATGGGCCCATGCCCGGCATGGGCATATTGTACTGTTTGTTGGAGTTGGCTGCCGCCGCAGTGAAGGGGTGCTGCTGTTGGGAATACTGGTTATTGCCTGCAGAAGGACCTGATCAGTTTTACAGCAAAAGGAACAAAAGTGACGAACACCATTAAAGCAAAAAACTTAAGAAATCAAAAACCTTTTTACAATTCCACCAGGGACCTCCTGGGCCCAATTTCATGGGGAGTTACAGAAAATATTGCAGGCCAGATTGAAGAGCTCTTATTTACCTTAGCATCAATAAGTCACGAACCAGTCACAAGAAACATAAATCACAATCAATTTTGGTTGGGTAACCAGCTAAGTAGGGCCTAATTTTACGGGAATACAGCTCCTACATGTACATGTATGAGCATGATCATGACATTTTCCATGGTTTCCTGTTTTAGCACGGCAAATCCCATTAGGCTTATACAATTCTACGTATACCAGCTTCTAGAAATTAAACCCGGTTTTGGAGCTTGGCAGAATCGAAAGGGGATGAATTATTCATTGTTTGTCCATGCTATTCATGCCTGAACAAAAGAGGATGCTGTGTGACCTATAAATGAGGTGTATGAAGGACACTTCACTGGTTCACAGTTACTAATCACTGTTTCTATTATCCATGGCTACCGGTGTGTTTGAGACAAGATGGCGACCAATAGTCCTTCAATATCAGTGCCTTTTTTAATATCCATTTTCACTGTTGAGGGGTTTAAGTCCATGATTTTAAATTTCAATTTAAAAAAAAAAAAAGACCACCCCTTACAATTCTTTGCTCTGCCCCTCAAGGGTTACCCACCTGGTCCTTGTTGCATTGAGTTATTGGTAAGGCTATTACTGTCACTAGTCTGCGTCACTCCCCATACTGTTGTAACTACACTGAGTGACTGTTGCGTTGGTTGCTGTCCACCCTGTTGCCATGCCACTGAGGAATCACTGAGCAAAACAAAGAACAAAAGTAAACATTTTAATTGGTGCAAACCTAAGCCTGATTTCATAGCGCTGCTTAACAGCCGATTTTGTGCTTACTGAGCCTCCAACTGGGTTTTTCTTCAAATGCTTTCCCCAAATTTTCCAAATTCAGTTAACAAGCAGTTCATCCACATTTTGTTTGCAAACAGTATGACATCTAGACTAATTTCCTGACCTTACAATTCCCAGACATCTAATAAATTGCTCTGTTTCATCTGAAGTAGGGTCAGGAAACCACACAACAAGAGCATGATTTTTTTCTTGGTTTTTCCAGCATCTACGAACCCAAAACTTCAAACAAGTCAGTGTAACCATTGGCGGATCCAGGGGGGTGCTACGGGGGCGTGCGCCCCCCCCCCCCCCGACAGTGACCAAAATTTTGTAAAATAAGGCCATTTTTCACTTGAATGAGCCGTTGCGCCCCCCCGGCACGAACCTCTCTGGATCCGCCACTGGTAACAATATTTGCTAAAAAATACTACCCCCCTCCCAAATCCATCCATTTATGAAAAATACAGCAAAAGCAAATGTTGTATATTCCCTTTAAATGAACCTGTCTCAAACATTTCAAATAACAAACAGAAAATTGGCAAATACAAACCAATGACCATTGAAAATAAATCCAGTGCTCAAACATTCATTGTGAACCAAAATTAAAGGTACACAAAACGTACATTAAACCAGCATCACAATTTCTGGACCTACATGTACATGTACGCGGATCACTGTAAACAATGCCAAGTGCTCAACCTCACGCAAACAGCAAAACAGACAGCAAACTGGTAAATGTGAACCAAAGACCAATGAACACAAAATCCAGTGCACAACCCTTGTGAATATACACTAAAAGTCATCTGTCTTTATAACAGAACAACTCACTCTCCCAACCTGGGTGTGTGTCTAGACTCAAGGACCAAAAGATCACTGACAACAAACCACAGCATAAAAACAAAGTATGAATGTGAACCTTAGACTATCGAAAAAAGACTTCTGGTGGACTCACCCTGGGGGCCCAGATGGGATGTTCTTCTGCATTTGGTGATGCATCGGAGCTGCACCTTTGCTGGGCGAGTCCCCGTTCCGGTTTTTCTGGTGTCTCAGAAGCAGAAGCCGTCCGAGATCTTCACACCACAAAGATAACAGAGCTGCAGAAACGATTGAAAATGAAAGAAATTTGTAATTTATTATCTTTACAAAAACAATGGGTGTTTCCTGAAATGCCACCAATGAATTTTACCAGGCAGTTGATTATTAGTAATCCCAAATGTTGCTGCTGTCAAGTCTTTGGTTAAAATTCAAAGCCCAATGCCTTCATTTTAAATTTTTGATCTCATTACCCAATAGTGAGCAGACCGCTCACTGCTGGAATATTTACCAACTACTGAAAGAGCAACAATAAAAAAAACTACCGTCCTAAACCTTAATACTGGAAACCAAATTGTGGAAGGTCTACTTCTGAACAGCATGCATGTACAATATTATTTGTACAACTGGTACAAATCCCCTTGTATGCGATGCGTCTTCTGAGCACCGGAAATATGCAGGTTAGAAAAAAGGAAATAAAATTTTTAAAAGGTCATTAAAAAAAAAAAGATAAAAAATTGTACAGATATGCTCCTATTTCTTATGCACTGGAGTGTGAGAGACAGTAAAGGCATGAAACTGTAGGGACGAACCACCCGTCCACATAAATCAACAATTTTACAGTAATTTTTCGAGGTCATACCCGCATATTGTTTTTTTTTTTTTTTTAATTACTATTAATTTAAAGGAATTCCTTATGTGTATGTGAAGCGGTGCGAATAATTGTACTCCACTGAGCCATAAAATGAGCCTGAAAATAAGGGTAATTAACATAAACGTCGGAAACGAAGGTCAGATCAGCCAGGCAAGGTGTTAACAGACAGTGTGGGCTTGGCCAACCTTGCAATAATTTCTTCAAGAGCTTTTCAATTATTTCCTTGACAACAATTGAAAGGTATATTTTAGCTAATTATGGCCGCGTTTTATTACATAAAGAAAAATTGAAGTATTTGGCTTGTAATTATCAAGGAGAAATTTGTAGGAAGAAAAAAAACACAAAAAAATACCATTGAATGAAATTCTCATTCTGAAAGATTTCCATGGATTACTTGCATGTTTTATATCAGTAAAATTCAAAACATGGTGAATATTTCAAACTGATCAAGAGATAAATCTGTATTCCCTGTAAAACTATAAAATTCAATTTTTATCTCATCGTTATAAAAATAAGAAAAAATCATTTAAGACTTTAAAAATTGGTTTTTACCATCAGAACTTAAGTCAAATAAGTCTAGCATCTATCAAGTCACAGCACTTGTTTACATTAATTGTCATTTTGTAAGGACCAATAGCTTCGTTTCAATATCCTCCCCCCCCCCTTCCTTTTTTATGAACCTGGTAAAAAATAATCAGCGGGAAGTGTTCTGTTACGGAGAGAAAATCAAATTATCGCCGCCTAGCCAACTGATGGATAGGCTGAATTATACCCATCGTAGCTGACATTTTTACGTGAGCGCTCCTCCTGCTGGAAAATTATTTGCCATTCTCCTGGGCATGTCATTGGCTGCGACGAGTCCGCACACACTTACACGCGCGCACGGGGACAAGTTGATTCGAGTCGGCCCGTGTGTGAATCACACTGTTCATTATGCTAATCAGAGATGTTGCCCCCCCCCCTTATTTTTTAATTTTTCTTTCTCCCTGCAGGTCGATTACTCGGGCTCCGCCAGACACCTGAGCGATTGTTGCTTTGGATCAAAGATGACATGTGCCAGTGTAATAATTCCTATTGGTGACGAGCAATTGAGTCTGCTCCCTCTCCCTTTACTCAAATTAATAACTGCAAACGTTTACAACAATTAGGATGATAGAACTGAACGTTTCATCTCCAAGCCGATTTGCATCTAATCACCTTGCAGTTATTGTATACAGGTACCGGTATGTCATATCAGAACATCGACTGCATGTACAGGATTTCAAATTCAATTACACAGAATGGCATTTTGCCAAAAAAAAAAAAAAAAACGATAAAAAAAATGTGCAAAAAGAAATGCATATTACTATTTACACGTAGGTATATACACACGCATCTCCTCATACATAAATGCCTACTGAATTAATAATTTCTAGGACGACAATAAAAATCAATGACTGTGAACCGATAGTTATTTTACATTATTCATTTTTACTGCAGGACTGCCGGAAAAGAAATTTCTCCAACTTTATTACCTCATTAGCCAACTATAGGAATGAATTATAGAAGGAAAAAAAAGGGTAAACATGTTAACATCACGTCTGAAATCGGTAAAGGAACATTATTGGTAATTTGACAAACTCACGCCATATTTGCGGGTTTGGAAATTCCAAGTAGACTTGTGGTCCATGTGGTGTGTTGGGTGATTGATGGCACAGATCTGCATGAATCCTTACACAACCGGCAACCAAACTGCTGGGGCCAGGGCCGTGTGATACATGTATTTTCCTAACCGGCAAGGGCCTTTACTTCACGTACTTCGAGTTGATTGCTCAGTGTGCGTGTGTGTCTGTGCGTGTTGTGTCTGAGAGACTCACCGAGCGCGTTTAATGGAGAGAAACCTGGTCACAATGCAGCGGGGCGGGTTAGGGTAGTGTTTGGGTATAATTTCTCAATTAAGGCCTCGAGTGGCGCTTATCAATATACATGTAAATTAAAAATCAGCCAAAGGAATTGATTTGTCCCTCACAGTTTTATCATTTAGAATAGATTAGTTTGTAAATATTTATATACATGGTGTATGTACATACTGTATATACATGAATGTGTCCATGTTAAAAAAAAGGAGCTATATTTACATGAACATGTACATTGTAGATGGAGCACCCTTTAAATCAACAAGCTGATTAAAACAAAACTAATAAAAATAAAAATCTTTATGAAAAATTTAAGGTTTCAAAGAATGCATACAAGTCACTTTTAGAAACATTATGCAGGAAGTGTACAATGTATGTCTTTTTTGCATAATTGTCTGAATAATGTCAATATGGTATCGTTTTGAAATATTCATGAACTTAAAATACCCTATGGGGAATATGTTTCTATTTTATGAAAGGGTTCATTAATTTTTAGCCAGCCAATCTATGAAACTTCATGATAACACAAAAATTTATCTCAGCAGCTATAATGTCATCAACTGAGAGGCAAGGAATTAAAATGCGTCGCAAGAAGTTAGATTTCTATCTCGAGGTGCTTACAGCGGCGCAGAGAACGCAACGAGGGAGCACGGGGGAAAAAAACAAAATTAGGGAGAAATCTTGTCTAGTGAGCTGCTCCAGAAAACTGCTACTAGAAGCGCATCTTCGTGCCCAATGGACCCTTGGGGCATTGGGGGCTTGAGCCACTCAAAAACACAGCGTTAACGGCAGCGTTGGGACGGCGAGGCCGAGGCTGGCCAAAACGAAATCACCAAATGTCATCGGGATTGTATGTCATGTAACTTCATTAGCTCCTGAGAGAGGAACGCTGCAACTCGAAGCCTCGCCAGGCAAGCTTCATCTCCAACACCAAACGACCAACAACCTCTCTCTCCTTCCCCCCCCCCCCCTTTACTTTCCAACCACCATCCCTCCAATCGTCTTCGTAAAAGGTTACAGGTCGGACTGATTTGATTTGTGCTAATTCTGGGAGGGACAGGCGGTGAGAGCGTGCATGCAGCGCCAGGGGAGACATAGGTATCATCTGACCCGCATGGTTTTTCAGGTATGCTGGCTGTAGGTGTGAACTCGGAACCGGCTAAACTGGTACACTGAAGCCGAGGACTGTTGCCAACAACCCAAAGCGGCACAAATTGAATGGCTTTTTCTGTTTCGTGCTAGAGCTGCTTAATTATCTCTTGCCTTTTCTTCCTTCATAAATCCCTTTGAAGGCATAACAGCAATTAAGCTGAATACGTTGGACCTCCACATTTCAAAATTTGGACAATTGAATTAAGATACGCCCCTGAATGTATGTATGTAAGACGAGCCCCTGATTTTTTTGTCCAGCCCTCCCTGTAATGCTTTCAGGGGGCTTTTAACATCTAGATTCTGAAAAGCTAGTGCAATGACATTGTCTTTATGATATAGGATGGGAGAAAAAAAAAAAAACTTGATAAATGACACACTAGGCTGCACGACAATTTATGATGAATTTTTGCATTTCTACAAGGGGCAAGTTGGAGGAGACTGTCAAAATAAAATTATGATGCTTTTTGCGGGACGTTGGTCAGAGAAATTGGCCAACAGCAAAGAAGTGAAGTTACTAATTGACAAGGGCTCGAAAAAGGCAGCAATATTTTTTAAATATTCACAAAGACTCACTTTAAATTCAGCAAGTTCCAATATATACAAATAGAAATGTGTGATCATTTGCATTGCATCGTTTAATGACTGCTTCCTATTAGAATTTACCAACAACCAACTCTGCTTAAAAAATATTGCAAAATATGCCCAGTTAGGGGGAATGTGCTCGCAAGCATGTTTACTGGGATCGACACAAGTCAATTTCTTGAAAAAAGCAAGACAGAAACATGGAGGGGGTGGTAAGCATTTCCAAATGTCACAGAGAATGTGGCAAAGAACAGGTTGTGAAATAAATGTACATGAAGCAGCTCCGCTTTTTTCCTTCTTTCTTTCTGGAATGGCACTGAAAAACCCTTAAATTCCCTTAAATTCAGAATATCAAAATATCTACCCATTTAAACTAAATACATGTATGATGCAGCTCACAATCCTCCATCATTGGACATAAACGACAAAACTGTTAATCCATTAGGTTTGGCAATCATTCTAATTTCTACCAATTTTTGTTGTTGCACAAAATGCCAATTTGGTGGGTCTGCAAGTCAATACCCAAGGTACATGTACGTGAAGTCCTGCGTGGAAGCAAAAAGCAACGCAGACCGTGCACCAAGAAGCGTCGGTCTCAGATGGCCACTGAACAAAACCCGTCACACTTCAGTGATTCTCCAAATCACTCCAAAATCACCTCACCCAGTGCGACCTAAAAACTCGCCCCTTGCTTAAAACACTAATGGTTTGTTCCATTTTTAAAAAGAGACCAATGAATCGAAACACGATATTCCAACACTACATGTACATGTAGGTTATAACTGTTTTTAGTTTCAAAATAAAATTCTGAACGTCTTATTTTTAATTTTTTGGATGTATCAAAATTCAGGACTGAGTCCCTCTTGCAATATATTATATTTGGGAGAGTCCATTGCAGGTGTGTGTGTTGGGGGGGGGGGAGGGGGAGTGATTGTCAGAAAGGCGAGGGGGAAAACATGAATCACTGGAGGCAGCTGGGTAATCTGTAAATGAGGTGATCATTATATGCGCAATCCTAATCAAAAAATTGGCAAAGTGCCAAACCCAATTTTCTTGACAGTGATATGCAAAGAGGACTTAAGATCATATGTCTCACAAAAGCTAAAAAGGTATTATATTAAAGGACATGCAATAGTCATGACCTACTAAAAACAAAACTCGAAGCAAAGCTGCTATCCCCTCTATCCTTTATAATTTTATTTGATTGATAGTGTTGACATTTTTTAGCAGATGAATTTTGCTGAAAACGATCGATAAATGCAGCCGTTGTTTTTAACGTTGAAATTATGCGTGATTGACACTGTTTGTTGTCAGCAGTGAGTGCGTGCCTGCAAAGGGACCCAATGTCAACAAAGGAAACGAATAATCAATAATACTATAAAATAATTAGCTTTCTGTCCCACTGTGGAAATGCTCATTCCACAAGTATACATGCATTTCGGAACAGTTCTAGAGGAAGGTACCAGCCTACACAAGAGAATGACTCCATTTCGAAAGCCATTATTAAACATGATCAAGCATTAACAGCCACACTTCCAGAAATCAAGACTGCAATAGAGAGCAAATCAACAAATTAATTATCTCATAGATAGAAATTTAGGATTCCTGCTGTTTTTTTTTCGCTTTTTTTTGGGGGGGGGGGTGTTGCTTTAGTTGTTTTCTGTTGTTGTGGAAAGCGGAGAGAGTATACAAAAGACTGCCAATGATCAATGGGTTTAGTGCACAAATGTACATACATTGTATGAATCAGGATGAACATTACCACAAAGTGCTCGGTGATGCCATTTCAACCTTGGCAGTGGTGGGGGGAGTGCTTGCTTCTCGCCTGTTTTCATGCAAGCACTTGTTTGTCAAAAAAAAAAGTCAGCCTTTGGAAGAATCTGGATCACAAAGTAATTAATTGCTGATCCAACTTGACCAATTATTCCGTGTCTGCTGGGCATCTTTCGAAAGCGAGTGAGGGAGCGAACAAGCGAGAGAGAGAGGGAGACAGAGAATTGTGAGCAGTACGCCTACAACGCTCACTCGCTCGCTCGGACGAGAACCTCAAACCCCTCTGGCAAAAATCAATTCACGGGCCACTGCTCAAAGACACGTTAATAATGACATCAGGGAAAAGAGGAAGATAAAGGAAAAAGGGAGGGAGAATATTGGACAAAAATAAAATCCTAGGAAGAAAAAAAAAAAGAGAAGGAGAGAGAGAGAAAAAAAAAGGGAACTAGGGCGTGGGACCCGGGAGAATTGATAAGGAGAAAAGAAATTTGCATGTTATGATCTTCTAAACACCTTAGGAAGGGTGACTGGCCGCTTGTAGTCATGTTTTTTTTATCGTCTTCCCTTTTTTGTTCTTTCATTTCTTGGTCTCTCTCCGCAACAGCAAAATGGGATAAACACTTGTTATCTTTTGCCTATCTTCTGAAGTGCAAAAGGGGTGGCTTTTCTAGTCTTTCTTATTTTCCTTTTTCCAAATACCCCGGGCCTGAATGGGAACAGGGACATTCTTGTTAAGCCCTGGGTGCAAGGGGATTTGTGGCCTCGTTTGGATTCCGCGAGAATCTGTTTTCGCAGCGAGTCTCTATTCAGCGACTCATGTTAATTGCGTCTCAATCAAGGTTGCCCCTGATGACTTTCAGAGCCGGAATCTGGAAATTTTGTCCGCACAATGCGCGGAAGATGTGGCGAGATGCAAGGTTGTGTTTGCACCAATGTAATCACTTGGTTCAGGATAATTGGAGGAGCACTACTTTCAATTTATTTGTTTCATTTCTTTTTCAATATTTGTTTAGTAATTTCAAGAGGCTCATTATCTTGTCCATGGCAAGGGCATTGGGGTAAATTGAAATCAATCTCGAGTGTTTTTTCTAACTCCTGGCCATGCTGGCCTTGCTTCGTGTCCCTCAATAGTTTCAGGGGAGCTACATGTATAGTGACAAACATGTATCTTGCTTCACTTCAAGTCACTTCAGTGTTTTGAAAGGTCATCACAAATGAACAAACTCTGGCACCGAATATAGGTGACATAGACCACCGAAGACACGCAAAAATAACTGTTTGACTTTTATTGCTGCAAAGAGAGTTTACCACTCAATTTGAGATGTGTCCAAAAATTTTGTACAAAATTTATAACGCACTGTTATTTGTCACAATTGTAGCAAATGTACCGGTATGAGAAAAATGTGCCACAATACTGAAAACTTTATATTGCCAACTATTAACCAAAAAAACCACTAAAATTACTTAACTCATCGTCCACTTCAGGTATTTCAGAATAAAATGCTAATAGTTCAAAATTCCATACAGTTTTTATCCTCTACAGTTTTATGTGGAGAGAATCGTAAAAAAAAATAATAAAAATCAGGCTTTCATGAATACATGTAGAGCGTTGAGTAGGCAAGAAAGAATTAAACACGTTTTCAGAATCCTCCATTTTAGACTTTTTCCCTTGATCGAATAAATGTTTCACTTACATTTTTTAAACAATTTTTTTAACAATTATTTTGTAATTACTTTTTGTAATATGTAGACGCTGATGTGAAAATATTTGACAGAACCATAAGACAGACCCCATTCTTAGTTATTATTCTTGGTACTTAATCATTTTTTGAAAGAAATTTAACTTTACACTTAAACTAATTTGTCATTTTCCCCCAAAACAATACAACTTTCAGCCTTGACTTCTCAGCACAAATCAGGCTTCTTGAAACCGGATCCCCAAGGCCGACTACTACATCTGACCTTTTTCACTGGCCTCCGGTCTCGGTCCCTTTGTTGCTTTCTCAGACAAGCAACATAAAGTCTAGAGAGTTTACTCTAAAGCGGGTTTCCCTGCTGACTTGTTGGGCTCACATCATCCCATCTCACACTATATCCCTTCTCCGTGCCCTCTGGCTTCCTTTGGTGAGGAATTTTGAACTTTCAAACCCGACCCCAGGATTATTCCCCCGAGGGAAAAGCGCTCTTATCCCCTGGAATTTCAGTCATTCTTTATTCTCCCGCAATTTTTTTCCCTCGCTCCCCATCTCATCAGACCAAGGAGTACATGTACATGTACACGTACATATCTTCCCAGCTTGTTGATGGTTGGTGGGTCCTAGCTCTATGGTGGAACTGAAATCAGAAGGAGGACGTCGGTTGATATTATGACCCAAACCCGAGGTGAACCAGAATCCCTGGAGCATTAGCTTCCTGAAGGACTCCGCTCGGCGGCTGCTGTGTTCTGCGGCCCGTGGAGGTCAAATCCAAAGCCTCCGTATCGTGTTTCGGGGAGACTTTCAGTCACCAAACAAGAATTCCAGAGTTTCAAAACTTTTGAATAGCCGACAACAACCCAGAACTATTGTATGGTTTGCTACTCTTTACAAATTCCCGGATTTTTTTTAAATGTCATATCGTATTGAGCAATGGGTATTACTGATTTACCCTAAATTGTACTTTCCAGTAGAAGTACAGATATACGGTACATGTACAATGTACATGTACATATACCTAAATTCCATTACGATGATACCGGGTATTACTTCTCCTAAAAAACTTATCAGAAGTTTATCAACAACAATACATGTATTAGTCTGGCCACTAAACAAATGTAGATAACTCAGTCATACACAATACATGACAACCTGGGCATGTTTACATACATGCAGGATTTTTACTGGGAATGGTGTTAGTAAATTTACCTACTTAAAAAAAATAATCTAAAATTTGAATAAAGGTAATTGTGCAAGGGCAACGCTTGACTGTTAGTAAACCCATTAATAGGCTCCCAACTTCTCTCTACAGTTTGTGCAAGCCAGTATAATATAATTCATTGATTAGCTCTACAGTGATTGGATTTTCAATTACAGGCGTGGGCAGATTGCCAGCCCATTACCAACACCCATGGTTTTATACTGTGAACAAATCAATTTAAATACAGAATAATGTGTGCTCTTTTTTGGTGTCCATAAGAAAACAAGATTGCCTAATACTCACCCTCAGTCAGGGATTCAATGTTTTATCCATTAAAAAATATACACAGTACATGTACATGTACCGGTACATGTAATGCTACCTACATTCTAGAGTAAGGGTGATTAACTTGATTAATTACTGAAACATTTCAAGAAAAAAAAACTGCAACATGTGAATATTGAAATGTCATTGTGTCACTCAAATTATACATTGTACATGTACAACACATGTACATGTACTGGATGTGTACACATTGTGCTACACTGTTCAAGAATGTGCATAAATGGATCATACACTTGACGTTTTCCTGATCAAAAGCAAATTTGTTTTTCCAATAGGAGTCGTTTCAATGTAGACACTAATAACTCAAACCCTGAATTGAAAGTAAACTATAAATTTAAACAGGTTCAAAATACAGGTTAACTACATTGTACATGTACATGTACAAGTAGTATGCAAGCAGTAATGGGGAAATTGGTCAATGTGTTTGGCACCAAAATGGTGTCATTGAAGGACAACCCAAAAGAAGCACATTAGTTCCGTTTGCAGACACCAAGATAATTTATTAAAAGATTCTGCCAACATATCGGGGCCTAGCTTAATACACGAAATACAGTTCAATGCACATGTACATGTACATGTGGGTGTATTCTACAAGTTAAAATGCTCAAACAAATTCCATTTCATATTCGATAACATGTTTAAAAAAAAATTAATAAACTTGAAGCCAATATGTAGTTTTCATAGTAGCATACCAGTGCATTGAAGAAATTATGTCTAGTATTATTTGATTCAACAGTGAGTTGGACAAACATACATGTACATGTACATATATGTATGTAGTCTACTGTATTTGGAACTAGACAAAATATTCATGCCAACACAGACTTTTTAATTGATTACTTATTCAACACCATTGGGGAGAAAAAAAATGTGAACTCAATGGTCCCTAACTGCAGAGTCTCTGTGCAGGTAAACATTGCCAGATTGTCACACAAAGCCTTATCACATAATACAAGGGTCAATATGTAATACTCCAAGCTAATACAAAGTACATGTACATCAACATTAATAAGCTGATTACCCATCAGATCTGCCAAAACCAACCCCCCTGCTCTGACAATGGAGCAGGCCATCAATCAAGCCATGCAGCCACAATTTTTTTTTTTTTGACCTTTGGAGCCAAACAAGAGGGGCCGGCCCCCGCTGAATATTCATGATGTTGATCCTCCAATCCTTTTGGATTGTGGTATGTGTGCTGTTCCTTTGTTGGGGGCTTTAAAGGGGCAGCGTATGCAGGGAGTGGGGCTTTAATTTTAAAGGGACTCATTTATGCAGATATTTTGCTGGATGTTTGTCAAAAAGGTAGAGTTTAGAAATGCAAAATTCCCCATCAGCTGAACATCATTAAAAGTTGGATGTTTAAGACTATTAACCACAATCATTTTGACCTCAAAACATATTAAACAGATAATGTAAAAGCAAACCTATTACATTTGATGAAAATCTGAACCATAAAGAAACCATTTAGAAAATGATTCAAACAATCGGATAAAAAAAAATGCAAGGAACTAATTAATATTACTTTTAAAATTTCATGGTGAAAAAAAGAAGAAAGAAACGAGACAAAAAATCTCACAGTTCAAATCTAACTCTTTCATTTCTGATATCACTGTTTTCCAAAGACATGCAGCCTTGCACTGCAGAGGGAGCGGAGAATACTCAGCAGATAAGGACAAATTGAAGATGATACCGATAATCAGTGCACAATCACAGACAACAACTGATTATTTCTAGCACAATGGTTTACCATCGGGCCCCCCAATAAAATCTCAACAGTTGCAGGGTGCTTGCCCAACCAGCCTCCGCGGTGAACCAACAAAAAAAGATACCTGCCCCACATCAAACAGAAGAACTAAAAAAAACACACCCAACACTTGTTCGGAACACCCTTGCTTCAAAAGAAGTTACAACCGGGGGCTGTGTATGTGTTAGAATTTACAAGATGGCAGAGCTCGATAATACGGTTACTAAGGGAATGTGGAGTGCTTTGAGCTGGGGAGAACGAGGGTCCAAGCAGGATTATCAGGTGAAAGATTAGGGCGCAACACAAGGCAAACTGTTTGCCAAGAAAGGGCAACTAAAAAAATATTTGAATCGTTTGGTATACCTTGGAGGTAAATACAGGTATGTGCAATATACTGCCCCTGATTTTTTTCACACTACGTTAAAAGTAACCGACAATAGTCCAGCTACATTATTTGTCAGGTTGGTTCAAAAGCTCATAAAAATGAGCAATCGACTTCTTGTGTTGAAATGGTGTATTTTGCCCACACCAACGGAGATTTTTAGGGAAACACATAACCCAGAGTGCTGCATAGAAAAGCAGATGGGAGACAAACAAAACCAGAAACAAAAAGACACAGTTCATGTACATGTATATCTCCTGATCAATACGCATGCACAAATTAGTCATCTAAACACACTATTCTGAGGAAAAGGAGAAGCCATTAATTACTCTCCACAAATGTACATTGTAAGGTTGCACACTCTACAGCAATGTTAATATTATAAAACAATCTACATTGTTTTAATGTGTTTTTCCCAGGGTCACATTTTGAGACTGAATTTTTGTGTACAAGATCTGGCTGAATTGCAAGATCGTCTTTGAAACACTCTGATGTTACAAGGATCATTCCCAAAGGCCAAAGAACACAAGGCTAGGAGAAATGAAAGCCAGCTTGAAAATCTGGGCGACAACAGTTATTAGAGATCATTAAACAAGAATAGGTTCATAATTTTTAAATCTTTAAATAATAAACCACCAGGGAAAAGTGAATCGCTTTGCTTCAATTTTTTCTTTACGGGATTCGCAGATGGGTTTCACGGCTTCTGACTCTGCACTTAGAAAAAAAGAAAAAAAAAGCAAACAAACAAAAAATCAAGAGACTGCTATTGGAACTTGATAGCTCACCTACGGTACATTGTAGAAAGAATGATGCTCGTAATTTTTTTTAAATCAAAAATAAAACTGAGAAAAAAAAAAATGGGATTGGAATTAAATTTGCAGCAACACGTTAAGTAATCGTGAGCAGACACAAGGTTATTACAGAACGTGCTGGATGGCGGACAATGCTGTCAAGGGTGGAATGGCTGCATTTTTTTTTCTTAACGAGAAGATATTTCCTATCACAGTCATCTCTCATTGACATAAATTCAATGACATTTAGGTAAGACTTTTTTTCCCCACGGACACTGATTTATGATGTAATTTGCTGTGGAAGGTTTAAGCATCTTTTTGTCTTGACTGGAAAAAAAAAATCAACAATGACAATTTGCCAATATTCAGCTCTAATTTCACTTCACACGTGCTTCTCTCTTTACTCTTTTCATTTAGTTTTAATTTATCTTGTCCACGGGGAAACTGTTTACACAATTAAGATACTTTTTTTTATATACTGTTTACACACATCACAGCTCCACACGAACTTGAAGCAGATGGATTTGTTCAAACAGGGAATTAAAGTGTGGTCTGAATGTGAATTTTCTGGCAACAACTGCATTTCAAAAACACTTTGTTCCCAGTATTAAACCACACTGAAGTAGTTTTCGGAGTAAAAACTTATTGTATTTTTGAATTAGGAATACAAATCACAGTTGTTACACAATTTAAAAAGTGTCAAGCAACAAACTTTAAACAAGACAGTGATGCTGAAAATGAAACAATAGTTTTGGAGAGCGTCATTTTTAGACATCCAAACCCCCATTTTTTTCCCTGACTATTTTACAACTTGTTATTTGTACAGGTACATGTACATTTTGTACTTGCAATTTGTGGAATTTCAAGAAGCCAATGAATGGCTTAAAAAAAAAGCAGGGACAGAAAGGTCTACAGTTATCCTGCCTTTAAGATTAAACACCAGCTGGAAATAATCCCGACGTCAATACAGGAGGCATATTTCTTCCCCCAGGGTGATGCCATCCCATGTGATGGTATTATGTACATCATGTCATAACTTTGTTCATCCAGGAAAAAGTGCAGTTATTTTCAGCTGGTGAGTTATGTGCATACATATTGCGGCAACACTCTCGCTCCTACACTGAAAGACTCAAGATCTTAAAGCAGTTTCATGGTCCTGACATCCAAGTGATGCGCAAGTTTCTGTCAATTCAAATGCATTGAAATATGAAGGTACGTAAATAAACTGCACATCAAGCAAATTTGGAGGGCGGTCTACAATATTTATTAAGTGTATCTATAAATACTCTCCCTGGTCATTTTTTTTGTCGAGATTTATTTAAGAAGATTCCTGAATGTACCATCTGAAGATTTCAGATTTTTGAAACCTCCAAAATCCAACACCATAGAAGAAGAAAAAATCCCCGTTAAAAAAAAATGGGCCATTTAAATTAAGTCCTCAACCTTTCAAAAGCACTGCAAGGTGTTAATTTTGAAGGTTAGAATTTGAAAGGTTTATGCTGGTTTGGGACAATGGAATGCCACTACTCTATACATGTATATAATGCTGTCAAAAATAAATTCTGAAACATGACCAAAAATAGGTTGAGTAGGATTGCAACTTGCAAGAAACCAATTTTCCTTTTTACTGCCCAATATGGGATATTCAACACTGAAGTAGGTGTACCTAAAGCCCAAGACAGAAAAAAAAAATCAAAAGATCCTTCTTTCCGTTCCCCTTCACTTCACTGTCTGAATTTATGCGAATTAATTAGCCTTTTGCTCTAGGCAGCAGATGAGGGAGAAATAAAACAAAATAAGGGGGGGGGGGCGGAGAAAGAAGAGGAAAATATGTCAATCATACATGTACATGTACACTTCAGTCGAGTTTACGAATGACTTGACCCGAAACTCCCAAATATCACCTGAATACAGGGAGCGCATACTAATGGTGCTAAAAAGAGCGAATCGTGTAGGGTTGAATCGCTCCGAGTTGGGGGTTCGTGGTGGATGGAATTGACTAAGAGAAACGCTAGCATTAGGAAACAGCTCAGCGTAATGCCGCACGAGGATGTTTTTGTCATATCAATCGGGGGCGGGTAGCAATGATTGAAAAGCGTCCTGCTATTATTTGGACGGCTTGTGGCTTTTGGACAATGTTTTGACATGAGTTCCTTTCTTCCCTTTATTTTGTCATGTTTGTTTTGTTTTTACGTAAATTTTTATTTTCACTTCTCCCCTGTTTGTTTGGGTTACTGGTGTTTCGTGATCTGTTATCATTCAGCAAATTGTGCATAACTGGCTAAGCTGATAACTAAGGTAATAAAAATGTATTTAAGTTGGTGCTAATATAGCCAACCAACAGCACCTGTGAAGACAAAGTCTGTTTTGTTTAATTCTGCATTTTGCCAAATCAATGCATTTTGCCGAATCAAGAAAGAAAAAAAAGAAACAAAGAAAGTCGCAACATAATTTTAGTTTCACGATAAAAAAAGGTTATACCGGTAGTTCCACTGTGAGTGTGAAGGAACCTGCAAAAAATGTAGGGTTTAGGTTTTTGTTTAGCAACTTTTGCACTAATCCATGAAGATCCTCCTCACATCTCACTCCCGTCCCCCCTCCAAAAAAAAAACCTTGCTTGAAGTCCAATCTTTTCACTTCTCAAAAGATACATCCCCCACAACACCAGGATCCATTAAACAGTCTCCCATACATTTCTCTAGGACTCCTTCAGCTTTAACAGGGAGACTCTTTCTTCACGGAGACAGTTCCCAACATCTAACCTCCTCTGTTTAACAAGATCAGTGTCTCTTCCCCAAATCTTACGTACAATATGCTGAAACCAGACAACAAAATCGGGTTCCAAGGGCAAAGACAAAGTTTGAATTTATACAGCTTCAAGAGACCCGGCTGAATATTTGAAGGATAATACTGGTTTGACAAGGACCTTGTTGGAATTATAAATTACTTGAAACTTCTTTTTTTTTGACTGCAAGTGATTATTTTGGAGGTTTGCTGTGTCTCTTGGCAATTTGGTTAAATTTCTGTTGGGATATTTGAGTTTGTGTGCATGAACCATTAACAGAAGATGTTTCAAATCTGAAATGTACATGTACACACGAACATTTATCAGATACAATGTACATGTAGTACATGTACATCTGATAAATGTTCATATCCAAAAAGTGATCTACATTTTTTGTATATCCCAATTTTATGAAATATAGTTCAGCAACTAAACAACAGTTTCTTACTCATCTGCATGTAGATTTTCCGCCCCCAGGTAATGAAAGTTCACGCAGAGTTCACCTGAATCAGTCTGACTTGAACTACTGTAGCTACACAGTATATACATGTGTATGATTCTTCATACACAAACAATGACAAATTTACCAAACAATGAATGATTGACCAACACTTGTGGCTTACATTGTAGAGCATTTCACTGGAAATGTATCATACATGAACTCATGGACAGATGCTACAGATTAAAGTAAAAGAGCTGTGTCATTTTTTCAAGTCCATGAAATCATGTACTGTTACTTGTCTAGACACATGTACAGACAGTGTAGCGTGAGGATCACACCATTTAGGTTGTACACATCAATTCACATATTGGCACCTAAACACATAACATGGCATTGTGCACAAAAGGAACCCCCCCCCCCCAAAAAAAAAGTGGAGGGAGTGCCTTAAATGCAGTGAAGGTGTGTGAAACATTTTTTTTATGCGGAGTAGCCCCCTGATTAGAGAATTGTAGATGTAAACTGTACGTATGAAAAGTTAGGTACATGTACAATGTACTACCAGTATTACTTTATTTTGGTAGCTGGTGTAGACAGTTTTCAATGGAAACTGAATACCTTTCTTTTGACGACTTTAGATTTTGTGAATTTAGATGTTACCTATTTTCATCTTGTCTCCCATGGTGTTACTGTTAAATCAGTTAAAATAACCCCTTCTTAAAGTACTTTCCAAAAGACCAATGTACATGTACCACTAGGGCCGTCCATTTCCGAATAAATTAGTATTCGATTATTTCGAAACTGCATTTGACCGAATATTTGAATCTCGATGATCAAGTTTTACATTTGCCATTTTCAACAGCGTGCCGCGCCAGACAAAAATGTTATCGCGCCAGTTAAAATTTGTGTGCTGCACCAATATTAGGCTGCTAGAATGTATTTAACTGTCAGTGTTAAGGGCTTTAACTTGCGAAAACATGGGCACAGTGAAATGTTGTTGACAAAAAAGTGGCATCTGACAATAAAGCACCACGACACAATTAAAGTAACATCAAAGTCATCTGTGTAGGTGTAATTTTTTTTTTTTTAGTATTCGAACCGGCAAAAAGCTTTTCTAATATTTGGTTGATGATACCGGTAGAATATTCAGGACAACCCTAAAATGTACAAGATCTGCATCACGTAGACTCCAGCTGATCACATCTTTATAAGGCGAACAACAAAATTATCTAGATCCCCCCCCCCCAAAAAAATATCATACCATGGTCACACATTGTGTTCCTTGCTCATGTATTTGTCAAAATAACAGTCCATGGTGAGACTTTAATAATATCTTACCAGTAAAATACCACACTTCCGGCTGGGGGAAAAAAGTGAATCCCTTAGCCACCCACGTAGCTTTATTATGCTCCCTGGTAAATAGTGCACAGTACTTCGGTTTATGATCTTTGCTGGGGTTAGGCATAAAAAGTGGATGTGCTAAACAAAGGAGGTGTGAATATCCCCTCAGGCGGTGGAAGTTATTAGCCCCCATTACAAGAATGCATCAACCGGGATTTCAATACATTGTCATGAGTCATGGCTTGTACCACTGTGTCAAGGAGGGTATTTTACAAAGATGGTTGTATCTGAGAGGGAGAGAGCTGTGAATGTGCATGTAATTTTTTTCCTGTCACAATGACAGAATCAAACTTACCAAGGAAATTGAAGTCACAGCTTTTTTTGCCAAGCAAAACAAGGTAGTAAAAACACCAAGGTAGACAGAATTGCCATCAAATTCTGACTCTGTTACGTATTGTCTGGGCTGCAAGATTCCCATTTACGTGAAAGTATTGAAGAAATAATGTCTCATTATTATCTAATAATGTCCAAGAATGGAACCATCATTTTGCAATTTCAGCAGCAAAGACACTATAATGTCCGTTCATCACAATTAACAAACACATCTTTACCAGATTTTACTCAAAAGTTATGTCGTTCAGCTACACCTTGTCAATCCAAATGGACTAAATAACTCTCCAAGTCTCAAAATCCAATTGTCCTCGTGTTTCTTGCTTAAATGTAATACCTTCACATACATGTACATTGTACAACACAGAAAAGAATATATGAATATTCGTAAAAAAGAAAAAAGAAAAAAGGCTGGTTGTATTTTGAAACTGTTATTGAAGTTTTATAGAAATGCAAACAAAAAAGGAAAGAATTCCTAAACAAAACTGAATTTGTTGAAGACATGTTCTCAAGATTGTTTTCCTTCTAATTCAACAACATCAAAATATTCACTAACATCACTTCAAGTGCAATACGCAGGCAGAACATTTCAAATCCACCCTTTAACAAAAAGACCAATAGTTACTTTGAAATACACATTAAAGCTGGAAAGAAGATTGAACGCACATTACAAAGAACCCCATGACTTACAGACTGCCCCAGGCATGAAAAAAGAACAGCGTACCAAACTGAATTGATTCTTCAGCTACATGAACGGCTGCACAGATCAAATGTAATCCAGATAATCAGAGTTCAAGACCATCTGTTAGGGGTGATTGTTCTGTCTGTTGACTTACACATATTCAATTTCACTTCCTTTGAATTGTTGTGGAGTTTCAGGTCAATTATCTGTGACACACAACATACTACAAATTGTCGTTTTCCCACATCTTCACAGAAAAAAACTCCCAATTGTCTATTTAAAAATGGCATCTTAGTCTTAAAACAGTCATAGGTTTTTTTTTTTAAACCTTTGCTTCGTCTTTGTCTTCAGCTTTGCCTCCAGCTTTGCCTCCGACTTCTGAATCACTGAGAGGCAAACTAAAGGAAAATATTCCAACTTTTGGCTTCATATGGACCAAATGAATGTTCCTGAAGCATAACTACCGGTAGGCACAAAAATGTAGCTGGAGTTTCCGAGGTTGGGGACCTAAAATCTCCTTAACTTAAGCTGAAGATGAAGCGAAAACCAGTCGTTTCGAAAACGCTAATAATATATTTGTTTTCAGTCTCACAAGTCGCAGCAGTGTTTAATTTTGATTAAATTTGTTAATTTGTATTTTTCCATTGCAATGATTCAGTTATTTCCCAAATGCATCAATGTTGGGGTTGTCATATTTTAGTGTGTTCAACTTTCTTATCTTCTGATTGTAGCTTTATCATGGATATAATAATGTTTTCTATGAATATTGTTAATCAAATTAACCCAAACTATTTTTGATTTAACAAAAAAATGCAAGGAGAAAAGTTCTGTTAGATTTTTGTCAATAAAAAAACAACTAATTTTTTCCATATTTCACAAACACAAAGACTTCAATTTTCCAAGTCAAGGAATCAAATTACACAGTCTGACATCCTACAAGATTTGATATCCAAAATTAGCAGATTTGTGGAATATCTGTTAAGATATTTCAAGATGAAAAATACTGACACACAAGGGTATTTCACTTTCTTCAGGTGTTCCGTTTTCATTTAGCATATTTAATCAGGCATTACGGAAAAAAAAGAAGAAAAAGAAAACAACGACAGCCAGATGTGGCAATGCTGCCAGCATTAATCCCTTTTCCTCCAGTCCCGTCTGCCCAACCGATTCACTCAATTGTAACACCCAGACTTTGAAAGAAGAGCGAAAGGGGGGAAAAATTTAAATAAAAAAAAATAGGGAGGAGGGTTGGCCGTGGGCACTTGCCGACCCACGGCCTGGAACAAAAGGCCTGGCAAGTCCCAGGCAGTTGAAGGCAGGGGCCGAGACCAACACAACTGTCCCTCAGCACAAAACAAGGATGAGCCTAAAAAACAGGGAGGTTGTGGGAAAATGCTGGGTCCTTAAAATGGAGGAACAGCCTCTGATGCAGGAGGAAAAGCCCTGCGTGCAGGAGGCTTATTGTCTTGCGCACGTGGTCGCTCAGCCAGGCCTACGACGCAGTGTACCGCTAACGTCTCGTATAAAGAGGGTGGCTGCCGTGGCTCGCTATCAGACTATTCTCGCCCACTGATCCTCGCCTGTCATTTCACAGTCAGATACCTCTAATTCCCTTGCAACGGGCCTGTATTTGTAATTAATGCTGTATGCTTATGAATTCATTTATTTATAAAACAAATGCATAATGAGACTGGGCTGGGTATGGAAACGATTCATTATGCAAGACCAATCGGCGATGGACAAATTGGTTAAATGTCAATTCTAATCCCTGAAACAATAGGCTCGGTATACTGTACAAATTATATTTCATTATATTAACGTCTTTCCTTTAATTTATGTTTTTTTATGCAACCTATCCACTCACATTTCTGCACATTTTTGGCAAAAGTATCTTTTTTTTTTTTTTTAACCTTTTTCCTTCTAATTAAATGTAAATTAAACCTCCCCCAAAACATAGTTCTGAATTTCAGAAAATTTGAATCATTGTATTTAAAAATATGTTTGTGTGATAAGGGTTCAAAAAGAAAAAAAAATAAGTTCACCGGTTAACACACTTGTCAATAAACAAAGAACAGTTGAATACTCTGGTGATCAAAAAATTATGTGTCACTTATATAATTAAAGGATACATTTTTATGTTTAAATCATGTTCAATACAAGACACTTCACTTGGACAGGAGTGCAATTTCTTGGAAGGAATATAAGTAGTAAGATAAAGCTACACAAAATATGAAACACTACAGAGAACTGAATGGCCTCAAAAGGATTATTGAAACATGTAAATGACTTGCTCCTGTCATTGGAGCATCTTCAATTTTCCAGAAACAATCTCGTACAGACGGTTATCGTCGAGCTACTTCGCACAGGCTAATCACGCCGAAAGGGGGAAAAAAATTGCTCATCCACTCTCCTTATCGATGTGTTTAGGGTCATCACAGCCGGTATTGGTTACACTGGTAACCAAGCAGGGCTACTGGGGGAATGAGATAAGAGATCAAGGCTTTAATGGTCTCTACGCGAAGATGCTGTTGACCTTGAGTGTGAGAGCGCCCGTGTGCGTGTGTTGGGGGGAGGAGGGAACTGACGTACATGCAGATTCGTTTGTGCGTCAGGATTGAGCCGCGGCAACGAGCAGAAAGGTGTCGTTGAACGTCGGGGCAAGATGTGGAAGGCAGAGAGAAAATAAAAACCAGGGACTCTTTTAGTGAGGGTGAATCTAGGATCGTGTGAGCTGACTTTTATTGAATTAGCAATCAGGAATGTCATTAGAATGCTGATGTGTCACCAAAGGTTGCTGTGTTTAATGTAATTTTTTTTTTTTTTTTAACTAGAGAGAATCTAGCAGTTGATTACCGGGAAGGCTTTTCCCAGAAGACTATTTCCGTCGTTTTTTTTTTCTGGCATAGTCTGGTAGCTTTTCCTGGGTAAAGGAAAATTTAATGAATATGCCCCAACGTTAAGCAAGCGCTAGTGATGTTTGTGCAAGGTCCATTATTCCATATGCCATTCGTGAATATTCATTAAGGTCCGGCCCATCGGGGCAGGTGTATTTTAGAATTAACAGAAACTGTGTTGTTGTATGCTTGCCAATCACGCAGCCTTCAATTTCTATCACGATTATTAAAATAATTTTTTTTTTTTTTTAATAAATGAAGCCTCCCTTGTACCACCATCATCCTTGCTAAAAAAAAATGTAAGCCGAGATTTTGGGTTTAAAAAAATGGTCCGTGAGTTATCCCACATAAAAAAAACAAGCTTTAAAAACTTCATAGGAGACCAACTTATCAAATCACCACACAAACTTAATCAATCAAAACTATCCCCAAATCACTCCAAAACAGAATTTGTATCTCCCTCCTCCCACCCCCCAAAAAAGGCCAATATGAACTCATTCAATTCGCGGAATCCCTTGTGGCTAAAAGCTCAGGAGTAATCTGACTCCTCATTGGTCAACTGGCTGCGAAGTTGGGTCACACGGAGGTCATGCCCTAGACATCAGATTACATGGCTGGTTGTCAAAACTGTCGAGTTAATTGTCTTGCTCCCCTTAGTTTACATTTTCTCTCTACATGTATTTCATTTTTCCCCCTCAGTGGCTCTGCATGTACCGGTACAAAACAAAATGTAGATCTACAATCCAGTGTTTTGTTGACAACCCTCCCTTTGCTGTGATTTGCCGGCGAGCGTTTGAATGGTGCACCCTTTGAAGGCAAAAAAGAACCTTTGGCCCCAATCACACTCTTTCCTGTTGTCATTGTCCTTTTTTTTTCAATTTCTGAGGGCAATGCAAAAAAAAAGTATTTCAGCGGTATATTTACCCACACAAAAACCTCAGGAATGTCAAAGGCCTTTGCACAATACACCACCATCATTGAGAAAATTACGCTCCACACAGTTGGGTATTGCCAGCGGACAATGGCAATGAGTCAGTATAAATCAGTCAGTGTTATAAAGGGGACAATACGCTGCTTTTTCAGCCGAAAAATTGTGGCGCAATATCCTCAACTATTCAAAAAAAAGGAAAAGAAAAAACAACTAACTTGTTCTCCTTTCTGTGTCCCAAAAGGTGTGTACTGCTGGCAATCAACAGTGCATTGCGTTTTCAAGTGTGGTGTTTAAAAACAGTAACCTGTTGCCTTTTCTTCAATCCTGCCAAAATTCTCCAAAACCTAGCTTCCTGTAAATTTTGAATTTTTGATAGTCGGGGTTAAAACAACTGTGACTTTACCAACAAATTTAAATGGATAATTTATTATTTGTTTCGATTGAAAATTGGTATAGTACAGTAGAACGCCATTTATTATAAACACAATGGGGTCCATAAAAAAATGTTCGTTGTAGTGGTCGTTCGTTATAGAGATTGTGCATTATAAATGGAATTTACTATTCCGGCAGGGAAAGGGGATGTTCATTATAGCCAAATGTTTGTTACAGCAGTGTTCGTTGTAGCCGTGTTTTATTGTATGTTTACTTGTTACATGTAGGTCCAATGAAAGAGTCGAGTTTGTTTATTGCACCTGAATGTGCTGCCTTTTGTAAAATGTGGGGAAAAACGATAAAACCACATGATTCAAAAGATGTTTCCTTAGAATAAATATCCTTCCTGGCCTTAGACATTCAGTTAGAATGCAGGTAGATTTTGTAAGTCCTTGGCAATGAAATTATCATCTTTACCAAAAACTCAAATTCCTACAATATGATCCAGACAATTTTTTTAAGTGAAATCTGCAAGACTTCAGATCCCAAGGGAGCTGGAATCAAGTCCATCAGAAGTGGATTACACCTGTATATCATGTCACAGATCAAACATTCCCCTTCCCTCTTAATAATAATCGCCATCATATATATAGTCAATAGGGGATTAGCCAGATTACCAGATTACCGATTTACCACAGCTAAGTAATCCCTTCCTGATTTATATCAGACTGGGTCTGCCCCTGACTTTTCAATAGTCATACATGTACACATGATGAACGGAGAGATATGAACAGAGAGATGAGGACAGCAGACTGAAATGGATTTTAAAAAACAGGTGCCCCAAGATGACAGCATTTATGACAGAACATGTATGTACATGTACATTTGCAGTGGACTCTCGTTAATACAAACACTGTTAATACAAATTTTGGTTATAACAAACAAATTTAGCATTTATGTGCACAACGAATGCAACCATCAGTCCTCTTAATACAAAATTCTGATATAACAAACTTTTTGGCTAGGTCCAGTTGAGTTTGTATTAATCAACGGGAGTCAACTGTATAATGTGTACATGTACCGATACATGTACATGTACAGTAAACCCTACACATGCATACATGCTCACTGCATGATTCAGGGAAATATTGACACTGGGTTTGCAAGGGTTTATTTAATGTGCTGTTTCTGGCTTTGATTTAGATTTGTTGATTGCAGCAAAAAAAAAAGGCACTTTGGGAATTTACTTTCTGAGGAAAACTGGCAATGCTGAACGATGATTGTTGGAGGATTTTGAAGGATTGAGGCAATGGTCACCCCTCCACTGAACAAGTTGAAGAAATAGCGGATGATTTTGGAGGATTGAGGCTGTATCAAAGTTTTAAATTGTGTCAATTGGTGGATTTTGCAGGATTGAGGATGGTTCCTAGCGAAAAGGGCCGGGGGGGGGGGGTAGAGATGTAGATGTAGATCTTGAACACTGATCTTGCAAAGAATTACATTACAAAACTGTACAAAAGAAATCAACTTGCAAAAAAAGGTAACCTTTATAGTACAGTACACTCTATTAGTACAGAGTGCACACAATGGAGATTTGATGCTATTGTAACTTATTTGAACATTTTTGCAGACTCCAAATATTACTGAATTTATTTTCTACTGACGTGTACTTGTTCCTCCATGCTTGTACGTACATGTACTTTTACTCACTTTCGTAATCCTGGCTATATTCTTCTCTCACACGGGAGACAATGTGTTCATGAAAACAACGTCAGCACTAACAAGCCATAGTGTATGTACACGTACATAACCCACATAATTTTAAGTGCTCATGCACTCTTCCATTAACATCTGCAGACATGAAACAGTTGTTAGGGTTCCATCAACAGTTCAACACCTATTTAATTTATTGGATAAAGCACATGCCAGCACATGGATACTGATTGATGATTCCACAGATGAGACATGAAACAGCTGCACAGTCTGTATAATTGCGTAAGTGCAATCACTATCTCATTATTGGCACATGATAATCTGATCCTGATAATGGGAGGTGCAGTGCATGCTCATCGCAATAATAATAAATAATAATGGTGCACGAAACAGTTGTTGAATTCCAACAAGAGCCAGAGTAAACAATGGTGTGGGCATATCAATTTATCTCATTTTGGTGAAGTGACGCATGTAATATCATGCATGTACTGCTCTGACGTCATTTACTGCATACTCGGCCAGGTTTACACAATTTCTCCTAAACTGTAAATAAATACGTCTGCAATTTTGTTACGTGATCCGGGCCGTTCTCAGTAAACTATTCAAACATTTACTCTCACTCTAGGAAAAAATTACATCAGTGTATTTCATTTCTAAACCTCTTTATCTTCAACTGATTACTGGGAATGAGATTGTCAATTAAAAAAAAAGTCTTAACATTGGCTGAAAGGTCTAAAAGATGCATTTCTTTCTGTAATTATGCCTTTCTCTCAGATTAAAAAAAGTCTATGATTTCAGAACCAAAAGTCTGAAAAATTTCATGCCTGTTACTACTTGAACTTGTGCTGCTGTATAAACTATTTTTAACCCTTTTGACATTTTTAAAATTAATGTTCATTTAATGCCAGACATAAATTTCAATGAGTATTTTAACCATGCCATTTATAAGCAAAATATGAAGAAAAAATCCATGAAAAAAATAATAACATTTGGACTGTAGAATAAACTATTTAATTTTTTATCCTGCGTTAAAGGGGGCATTACTGCGATTTCGGTTCGTCTTCTGTCAAATTGTTCAACTTAATAAACTTTTTACATTCTCAACCACTTACAAACTGAATAATTTGTAAATATATATAGGTTTGACACAAATCATGCTTTCCCACCCCCCCAATCAAGGTGATAACTTTGTGTTTCCGAGAGTTATGACCCTCCTTTTTTTTTTTTTAAAGGCCAAAGCTCCTCCAACCTCATCGAAACTGCCTGTCAGAAAGGCACAGCCCTTGGCTTAACACCCCTGCCCCCAAAAAATCCAAAGTCATGCAGCTTTCAATTTTGGAAGGTCAGCAACCATTTGTTCAACCCAAAATAAAATAAAATCGGCAGTGCCAGACATGCAGGATGTATCCATTATGCTCTGGGCTTGGGAGATTTCCCAATATACACACAGCGCTGTACTTGGAAGATCCGGAACACAGTTCACAAACACTTTGTTTTTGTAAACCTGTTTGCTGTTGGCCCAAAAAGCTGTTGGTCAATTTCCTTGCCTTAATATCCCCTATTATTCCCCCCAGACTTCTGATCTGAAATTATGTTTCTCAAGAATATTATATTTACCAAGATTTTAGAAGAAAAACAAATTGAGGTCTTGGACAGTTTTTCTAAAAGCAATTCTTGGCCAACAAAAGACTTTTGGTGAAAACAATTTTAATGTTAGTTGATTTATTTGTTTATATTTATTTTATTTTTGATGGAAGACAGAATTCGGGGGATGAAGATTTATACAACCCCCCCCCCCTCAGGACAATACAAATGTCGGAGGAGGGGTTGCTAAACTCTGAAGCATGGCAGAAACATTGGCCCAGTTCTCCTGGTGACTTGCAAGAAAGCATTCTTGGATCTGCGCAGTGATTATAAATAACCTGTTTTGCAGCTGAACAACACCTTGAAGGTAACTCTGTTTTTGTCAACATACTACCCTGGGCCCAGGCGGTCGTGTCCCACTTGTAATGACAGTGGCTGTAAAACCAGACATCCGAGGCACACTGAACTCACAATAAAGGCAAGTACGTTAAGTTACGCGTGCCACTGTGATCCAATGTCTTACTTAATAGCCACGCGACTTCCATCCAATCGTATACGTGCCGTGTGGCTGTTGGGCCAACTCAACCCCCGACGCTGATAATTGACGCCTCTGTGAATGGCCGCCCTGCTAATCCCAAGTATGGCATCACGTACGTAGAAGGGTAAAAAAAAAAAAGAGAGAGAGGGAGGTTGGGTTTAAGGGGATTTCCTGAAATGGTCCACTTGCGGATGAATCACGGCGCAGCAAGCCAGGACGTGGAGACAGCGTATATGCACAAGGTCCATTACCTGGGTGCACGAAACTACGTTGCACCTATCATCACCGGATTGCGCCCCCAAGACTGCAACAAGGACGCAAATAGCAACAACAAGTTGCAACAGGAAATTTGTTTAGAGAGGTTTCACGTAGTAATCAATGGTCAAGGCATAACAGTTTTGACGACGATCACTTTTTTTTAAGCTGCCAATTTTCCAATATATGCTGTGACCTGTGCCCTACATTTACACAGTCTGAACCTACTCCTCCAGTGGTGGACCTAACATATTTCTACAACTCCACTTTACAACACAACAACTTTTTAAATGTGGAGGGGGTACCGGTACAGGCCCCATGTAATTGGGTAAATATAAAATGGTTTACACACTCAAAATAGCGGCCTCCTATTGTGACCACCATGGGCCAATTTCACGGTGCTGCTAAGCACAACAAATTGCTCAGCACAAAAAAGGTATTGCTTCTAAAAGCAGGTTACCAGCCAAAGCTCCAAGTGATGTATGATGTTTGTGATTAATATTCAACTGTTGTTTGCTTAGCATGAAAATCACATGGAGTTCTGGCTGGTAACCTGCTTAAATTATAAGCCAGACTTTTTTTGTGCTAAGCAATTTTTTTTGCTTAGCAGCGCCGTGAAATTGGGCCCATGTCTCAAAAAGGCTAATTGTTTCTGTCACATACATGTACAGAACATAAACCTGCGAGTACTTTCCCCTCGCGCACTAACCTTGCCTGCCTATCCCCCATTCCTAATCCTAGCTAGTACAAGCCGCGCTTGGGCTCAGGAAACAGTTCAGATCATAAATAACACATCTCTCGTCTGCACTCGGCCGCCCAAATATAACATAATTATCGGCCCCAGCTTGGGTTTACGCTACCATGACAAATTATGCACTGGGGTGTAAGGCCGGCTGTAATTTTCTAATTTTCTAATCGGGATGGGTTCCGAAGATGGCACTTTTTGTAATGGCTGGAAGGGAAGTGGCTATGGCAAGAAGGATCGATTTTTTTTTTTGGCGTGCGTGGTGACTTAACAGTAGATTAACGGAATGAGGAATTTAACAAATCAAGGGGAAAATGTCTAAACGTTAGAGTAAGGCATAGAATAGTCATACAGGTAAAACATCAATTCACAAACAAGGCAAGTTTACTTAGGCAAGCTGTAGTGCACAGTGCCCCAGCTCAGTTTAAAAAAATGGAATAAATTCAAAAAGAATTGATTTATTCTGAGGAAAAAAGGACAAACACACGTAGGTGCTCGATACCAATACAGAGGTTCGCTTGATAAAAAAAATGCAGTAATCTTTAAACAATGCAACAGTTTTCTTCCAGGATTCTAAAAAAAAAAATTGTTAACTTAAGAGCAACCTCATAATTGTCCATGTTTACCTTTAGGGAATGACAAATACGCAATGGAGATATTTTTTTTTTGGGGGGGGGTGGGGGGGGGGGGTTGTAGCCAAGGGATGCTCACCACAGGAGTGCCAAACACGATCTTTACGAAAATAAGAAAACATGTCTTTCAATGTGGGAAGAAACAACTTAGGGAAGGGATTAAAGCCGGGGTCAGTCACGTGGGCAGGATGTTATGGCCGGAATGCGTGTGTGCTATGCCAGGAATTGGGAAACCTTGATACGCAGACACATAATATGCATGCAGCAAAGGTCTAGGGACTCAACCCGCACTACGGCAGACCTCGTTATGAGTATCATGTAATGATTGTTAAGTTAAAACTTAACAGATGATGTATGTACAGTCGAGTCTCGTTAATACAAACTCGTTCGAACCTAGACAAATTGTTCGTTACATCAGAATTTTGTATTAAGAGGAACATCAGTCCCGTTCATTGTGTACATAAATGCACAGTCGGGACTAAGGCTTTATGTTTGTTATAACCAGAATTTTGGGTTACACCTCTATGTTCCGACACCCCTATGTTCCGACTGCACATATTCCTATTCCTAACCCTAACCAGTAACACAATCGTATGTGCGGTTTGTCGGAACATAGGGGTGTCGGAACATACATGTAGAGTAGTCACCAAATTTTGTATTAACAGAGTTTGTACTAACGAAATTCGACTGTACACGTACATGCAGGGCTCCCAGAAGGCAAACGATGGAATTAATGACAGACTTAATGTATCATTATTTGTGAGAAAGCTCTTTGAACTTTGTACACAGGTGGTACAAAGCGTAAAGGGTGAAAAGGATCATTCTAGGCAAAATCTGTGAATTCTAAGCAATGTACAGCCTTTTTAAAAATTTTGTTTAAATTCTTGCTAAATTGTTTTAGAGTCCAACTATTCCCACTCCAAACATGCACGAGTACTTTATAAACCCAAATGCTAAATTTTTAGTAAAATATGAGATTTGTGTTGGCACTGTAAATGGTGAAGCTTGAATTCCGGATTTCCTGAAATGAACAACTCTAAGCCTGAAAATTCTACCAAAAACCAACTCCCGAATGTTGAGGTTTTTGATGAAATGAAGTGTGGACTAATTGTCATAATTGCTCATTTTACGCACCTGTAAATGTACAACTGAATATCTTTTACTACAATTTAAAGCAGAACCAATGCTCCCCCACACTCACATTACCCATGCCCCCCCCCCCCCCCCAAATAAAAGCCAGCAAAACCACCCCCAAGGGGCGGGCATTCACCTCTGCTATTTGATCCGGAACCCATGTGGAATACCCAACAGAGACACAATCAGACACAACAGTCTGATTAGATAAGAAATCAATTAATTATTCATTCTGTTCCTAAAAGGCATTGATCCAGTGGCGCTGTTTGTGTTGTGTATATACTTGTAGTGTGTGTTTCACAGGTCCCAGGATGAAGTCTGCAGCCACAGTGGCCTGTTTATCAAGCCAGTCAATGCAAACTACTACTAGCCACTCAGTCTTCATTATGACACTAAACCCATGTCAAAAAAAAAAACCCAAAAAACAATCCAACACTAGTAATTGAGTGACGAGTGTTGATAAAAAAACCACACACCTCAGTAAAGCCACTTATGAAACTTACACTTTATATGTCCACAAAATGCTGATATTACCGTATCTAAACAAGCAACGCTGATCGCTTAATCAGAAAGGGCAAACTCATTCGCAAATAGTGTGACCGCTTAAATTTAGAAACAAAAACGGCTGACGCACAAACACGGGTGACGTCAAATGAAATACACAAGGGTGGGGGGGGGGTTGGAAGTTTGAACGGCAAAGCTGACCGACAATTTTTTGCCACAAACCGAGTGAAGTGGTGCTTCGGAGCATGGAATAAGCTCTTTAAACCTATATAGATCCACACTGCACGGCAATGTCTAATACACTGAGATTAAACCCATATCAGCAACCGGGTTACAGTGTCAAGTTTAAAGGCAACTGATCAACCTACCTATTACTTTGAAACACCAAAGCCTTCTGTTTCCTCCCAGTGTTAATTATCACTGCTTTTTTTTTTTTTAAATTACTTCCATATTTTATGGTACTCTAATCTGAGCATCAGAGTGCACGTTCCGTTAACGGTAATGTTCAAATTATAACAGTCATTGGAGCAAATTTATCAAATCGGGAACGAGCTAATATCATCCCAGGCAGTTCACAATGACCCGCAATGTATTTTCCAATAAAACTATATGTGCTTTTTGACAGGAAACTCTTAACAGCCTTGGCGCAGGGGCCGAGAATGTTGACTTCTGTCAAACACTGGTCCCCAATAACATAGCGCTGCAACTGCTCTGAAGTAGGCATGGGAAGTGTTCAATTTGGGGGAATTCGGCAATATAATCGGATTATTTATTGGCAGTTTAACCTCACATTCTTTTCCTGTTCCAACATCCAGGTAAAAAAAAAAAAGGAACAACTGCCAAATTGTTATTAAGCCTTTTATATTAACCCAAAACAAGGGTCAACATCATGGCTTATGTTGTTTATTAGCTAAATGCCGTCAATTAGAGTAAATCAAAGCCATAAATTTATGAAGAAACCGGCCAGAAAGAACGGCTGATGGATTTGATTCTTCTGTTCGGGAAAGAAAGGCAAGAGATATGTAGGAGTACCCACTAAAGAGAAAGTGCTGGAAATAAATCTCTGGCCGAGTTCTTTATGAGTGTTACGTTTGGTTCCTGACCTACGTGCCGGATCAAGTCGACTGCTTGTGGCCATTCACAGAGCACCAGTCAATAATAACTGGCGCCCCCAACCCAAGGTCAACAGCCATTCACAATAACAGAAAACTGGTCAACAAATCCGCCAAGGCCGCCTCTCATTGGTCAGGTCTTCGGATATATTTCTCAACCCCCCCTCCTCCCCCCCCCCCCCCTCCAAGAAAACATCTTGGGAAATCCTCCCAAGGTCCTGCAAGCTTATGTATCAATGGACTCTTGAAGGAAGGCAATTCCAGGCCGGGGGATTGATACATTGAAAAACGTGACCAAGAAAAAATAAATATGGGCAAAATAAATAAATGGACAACAATGAGGGAATAGAGTTGGGTGGCGATCTGTGATTTGACTGACAGTGCAGTGTTATACAGATTACCAAAGCTCCTTGAAAACAATATTAAGGCCATTTCTGCCATATTAAGTTTTCTTGTAAGAATGACAAGGTTCTTAAAGAAAGACATGATCAATGAAACTATTGAAGTCAGTGGCAAGGTTGTCACAAACATTTCCTCGTTGTTTTTGTTAGGAAATTCATTCCCCCACCCACACTTTCTTCTTTTCAAAGTCTACAGTCGGGCATAAAGTATAGATTAAAGCCATTGGTTAAATTTTTTCTTTTAAATGATGATCAACGCAGATTCTGCGCGATTGTGAACCTCAATTGTGGGGCTCAATCGTGTGTGACCGCACCAAGCAAGTCACGATTTTCCAATCAGTCAAATTCATTCTTCAAAACACAAACAAAAATTTGTCACAGCAAATTGTGTGTATAATCCAGCCAAAAAAACTTCACGGTGCATGCACAGCATTCATGAATCATTATTATTGAGTACAGTATATCTGATTGTTCGGCAGATCATGGAGGGTTTTCCTTCCTCCACGGGCAGATCCAACAATCACATTGTGTGTGTGGTTACATGACGAACATTCTGAGGGCTTGCAACAACCTTTTTTTTTGCCAGTCTATTGCAAAACACTCTTGGCTTTATGTCAACTCCCCAAACACACGGGTACAATGTAGGAGCGAACGGTTGGAGCGGGGCCAACAAAGTACCAACTGTTGACACAGCGCACAAAAGTGACTGGCATTCTAGGACTGTATCCCACTCCGTCTAACCTTGGTCCGAACACCTTTTGATTTGTTTTCTCTCTCTTCAGGTTAGGCCACTCCGAACAAACAGCTTTGCATGTTAGAGGTAACAATTGCATTTGGGGCCACAGGGAAAGCTGTGCCTTGAAGGGGCAATTTCTCTCCAGAAGGGCCCAATCTCAAGAAAACACTGCTCCGCTGAGCAAAAATCTGCTGGGAACCAGTCAACGGTAATATACATATGACATGGCAATTTGGCTGGTAACCTGTTTTCGCTGAGCTGCCATTAGCCAATTTTTATGGCTGCATTCATGGTTCAAAGTTTTTTAACTTAATTAAAACCCTAACCCCCAGTAGTTTCCCAGTAGTTCCCCAGGACTACCCAGCTAAATCCAACAGAGTCTGACAGTTACTCATATGAGTTTCCTGCTCAATATAGTCCAACACAATCCAACTTGCCAAGTTGCTGGGTACCTGACAATATACAATGACTGGCATGCTCAATCCAACAGAATCCAACTGTGCCTTATTTTTCTGTTTGCTGCTGGATCTAACAGAGTCCAACTTGGCGTTATTTACCAGTACCCAACAGAATCCAACTCTGAATGCATGTTTCAGTTGCCTGCTTCAACAGGAATATTACAGGGGTTTACTGCTCAATCAAATGGCAACAGGACCCAGTGGGCATGTAGAATAGTTGGAGCATGGAGAATCTATATTGTCAGTAAACTGTACAATGCAAGTAATATTGTAATCAGTTTACAACTTATTTCCTTGTGATTGGGTTTAGAGTTCCATGCACATATCAAGCAGTTTTAAGACAACTGAAGACGCCAACTCAAAATACTCAATGTCACAGGGAAAAGGATGCAAACCTTATACTGTACCAGTACATCCTCAATGGATGCATGTTATAAAAACAAACCCTGACATTTACTACACAATGTACATGTTGGAATGCAATCAACACATATATGAACAAATCCAAAACCCAGTCAATCGTCAAGAGCTCCAATTCCAAAATGTTTGTCACATATGTACCCACTGTTGACCCTGCCAACTTCTTTCTTCAACTGCTGAAACTACGTATGTTCATACCAAAACATAATTTTCAGCAAAATCTGAAACCTGATTGTCCCTTTGATAACAAAAAATATCAAACGTGGGGGTGCACCTTTAATATTCAACAATATGTATGTTCATACCAAAACATAATCTTCAACAAAATCTGAAACCCGATTGTCCATTTGAGGACGAAAAATATCAAACATGGGGGTGCACCTTTAATATTCAACAATACCCCACAGTCATGTACATTACACTGTAGCATACATGTATGCCCATGTAACTAGGCATTGCAGCAGCTATAATGGGTTTACCTTTACTGAGTACATAACAACCAGGGGCCGATGAACAATACCAAACAGTTCTCCTGTATAATCAGTAAGCCAATACAACTTGCATTGTGAATGGACACTTTTTTAAGTACTCTCAGGGGCGTATATTTCTTTTTTTTTCATTCAGCGCACTGAGCCTTAGAGCATAGAGCAATCTTTAGTGTCACGGATGGCTTATCCAAACTTCCAGCTTTTTTCTTGTGACATCTTTGTTAAATCTGGGTAATTTCAGTTTGGAAATTGGGTAAGGGGCAACATTGTTCCTTTATTTAAGGTGGAAGAGAGCGAAGACTTATGTTGTACTTGTAGAAGTAGTGCAGATACTTTGTAAGTTTAGATATTGAAAAATGAAAATCGGGTGCCATGTTTCGGTTGCACAAGCGGGAGCTAGTGCATGCACCGCCACTTTAGTAATATGTAAGTTTGTTCTTTATTCCAAACAATTCTGGAATCAGGAATGTTTTGATGGATTTTTAGGAAGGTACACTTACCAGGAAGAAAGAGCCACTTGCATAGGAGTTATAAAAAATAGTACATTTGTTTTTTTCAAACTGGAATACAACATCTTTAAAAATGGCAAATAAAATATAATCTATGCTGTTTTACTAAGTTTAAACTTAAATGACACTGAAAAGTGCACTGCATTGACCTGGAAAAGAAATACTCTTCCTCAATTTGGGAATGCGAAGACTGCGTAAGCCCCTTTAAAAGAAAGGCGCAGGGTTTATCATGAGGTCACAAACTGTCAGCTTAGGAAACTGGATCTCAGTTCAGGAAACCAGGGTGCACTAAAGGTCATCCTCCCCTTTCCTAGCTCTATGCTCATACCAAGCACCACACACATGCCTTGCCACATCATCAGCACAGACAGAAAGTCTGTGGACAGCTAAAACCTCACATCCCAACGCAATGAGCGTCAAAAGTAAAAAAAAGTGCACTGTTCTGTAAATACGTCCCATCTGTGAAATTCAAGTTCAAAACGACCTGTTAGGCTTATCCATCCTAATACTGTTTAACAGTGCATACATACATGAACGTTAACCAACAGCATCCTAACACTACTATTTAGTGAAGGCATTAAAACACTAAGGGCTTCAAAAAAAATTACGGGCCTTATATTTTCAAAGGTTAAAAGTTGACAGCACCGAACCGCAAGAATGTATAAATTTTAAAACTCAAACACGCTGTGCAGTGAATGAACTTATAACCATTCAGGAAACATTAAGGAAACTCTGTACACGTAAATGTATGTATTTGTTAAACACAGACTTGTCAAAACTATACAGTTTGTTTTAAGACGGAAACTGAAGAACATGCAGACATGACGAAGAAGGGGATGTCATAAAGAGCCGTTTCCTCACACAAAAAGTAGGTCAACATAAAAGGACAGTAGTAAAAAACAAACCTTTGATCCCAGAAGACTAAATTACTTCAAACATTCACTCTAATAAAAAAAAAAGCGGTAATTCTTTCTTAAAGAATGTGAAAGGTAGTCAAGTTCAGGGCAAATATTGCGAAGAACAAGTTGACCCAGCAAGACTTCCTTGATGCCGCTAACCCCACACTGGTTAACTGTCCCCCTAGTACACCGACCCCATAGTCCTGACAGCTCAGCGCACAGCGCTAGACCCAACCCCCAGTCCTTAGGGCCTTCACTGGCCCATTTGACCACCCCATGACCCAGACTATGACCCAGGCAAGCAAAGAATCCAGTCACACAAGTGGGGGAAGTAAATCACACCTGTCAGTCTGCAACTCAAAAGAAATAACCCGGCACTATTTTTTCTAACAGCTATTTCTACTTTTCCATGAACATTAGCCAGTTCAGTATACCAACTGCACATGTGTACATCAGGATTTGACGATTTTTCTTTCAGGATAAATGTTTCATAGCGTACGTGCAAACGCATATAGCAGGTACCAGAAAATTGTATGAGATCATCGTGTTTTGAAGTAACATTTTCCAAAAATGTTTGGACAGCGAAGTGTCTTTAGGTGTCTTGTGTGTCCAAACTTTTGTGCGAACAAAACTTTCCATCATCTTTTCAATTGCACGAAAAAATTGCACAATGCAGATTCGGTGACCACGTCCCCCACAGTCTTGTGTGCACTTATCTGCCGCGTTTATCCCGAAAGAAAAATTGTCGAAACTTGATGAATCAAAATTTGCGGCAAAATAAAACCAGCGCGAAGTGGTTTAGGCTATAGAAGCAAGCAAGTTTGTTAGGGAAACAAACAATCGTTTTAATGAATATAAAAATTTTAAATTCTAAAATACTTTACCTAACTATTTCATAAAAAATATGCAAGATGTGACTGAGGAAGAATTATGGAGAGCCATAACTACCTTGTTTTGAAAGTATCTACAGTACTTCAGTATTTCCATTCCTTTACTGAAAGAAGGAGGAGAAGTAAAACCATTTACAATACACTGTGGACCTTGATAATTGCTTAACCTCTTCAGACGAATTGGTCAATTCAATTCTTTCTCCTGCTGAATACCAGTGCTTTGAAAGGGCAAGGCCATGTTGAAGAGACATGTATTAGCGCACGTATCAAACAAACACCGCCGACAGCTATGAACCAAGGTAAAAGCCATTATCACTACTTCCACAAACCTTTCCTCCTTTCTTGCACAACAGCCGAAAACTCTTGGCACTTAGCCAAAACTGATTTCTTGACCAATGACCGAGACAAACTGGATATCCGAGATGGAATGTAGAAGGCTGTGCCAGCCAGATCGATGCTGTTTACCGGGAGTCGGGGTTTGGCCAGAAAAAGTTGCCGGTTTCGGGACAACCAGCAGACTGGCGTAAACTGTTGGGCTTGACAGCAAAACCAACAAGTGAAAATGGGTGTTACTTTTCGCTTGTTTAATTCTGGGAAAGCTTAAATAAAAAGTAACGTTTGTTAACTTAAGGTTTGCCTTTAAATACTTTCATAGTACTGGTACATATCACTAGCCTCTTTGGTATTTTACAAGCCTGTTTATAGATGATTTTTAAGTTTGTTAATCAATTAACTTTCCTTCACAAGTCCCACTCCCCACCCATAAAGAACTAAGTTTTGTCAACTTCTATCACAAAAACTAGTCTGACAGGGCAGGAGTCTGAACTGTGTCTGGCAAAAGTGAAAATCTAGTGGAATTGTCTAGGAAAAGCTAATATACGGTAGTATATGTGCTACTGAGTACATGGTACAGGTACCGGTAGTGGGTCAATGCATTTACAGTGAAAGAGGCCCATTTGGTGTGTAGGCCTACAGTACATGTATGTCTAGACCAAATGATGATACGTCAAGTCCAGTGGCGGGTCAACCAGGGGTCAGACTTGGGTCAAGGGAGTGCTCTATTTCTTGGAATGTACAAGCAAGCCATTTGGGTTCAAGTCTGGTAAGCGTTTGCCTCACAAACATTGCTTCCAAATTATTTCGGCATTGTTTCAACTCAGGATGAGTAAAAATAAAATTAAAAGGAATTCAAGATGGCCTGAACCCGTTTCTCAGTTTCTCATTATTTTTCTCAGGGTTTTTCCTTTACTTCTGGGGATTGAGACATGTCTGGGTTGGGTGGTGCAATTTTAGGAATCATAGAAATTCTTGGAATGGGAGAGGCATCTTGTAAGCTTCAGGGGAAAAAATGTGGTCATCCAAGAGTGGGGTTGCTGTGGTCAGTGAAGAGGTTGGGCCAAAAGTAGATTATTATCCACAAGGGAAAGGGGGCCTTAAAGGTTCACAGAAATTGAAACAGAAAAAACATCTACAAATAGATCTTACATAATGAATCAAAATTAATATTTCAGACCCATTGTGTTTTTGCCTAGTCTGCAAGAGCAATTTTTTTGTTGATCATGTCAAATTGAGAAAGGTTTGTTTGTTTGTTTGTTTGTTTGTGTGGACAGGAGCACAAGGGAAGGATATTTTACTGTTTCAAATATTTATGAATTTTTGAAACACATCATAGTCCCAAATCCTAATTTCTGCGGTTTCCATCATTTCATCATCATCCAATTTTCCCCATTTCTATTTCTGTGAAACTTTTTAATAAAGCACAATTTCTAGACCATTCCTTCCACTCCTGGGTTTTTTTACCCAGAATGCCAGAGATTTCACCACTAACCTGAATTCTGCCCCCGAGGTTTTCTGGCACTAAGCGGGGGAAAAAAAACACCACACTAGCCCGTTCAACTGACTTGACTCGCACCCAACAACAAAATGTGGAAAAATATCGCCCTTTTGTTGCACTATGGACCAATTTACACATGTTGGACAATTGAACTCACGAACCGAGCAATATTACCCTAGGTGTTTGTTATTTTCTTTCAATGAGTGTCAAAAAGGTGACTTTCTGATTCGCCTTTTTTAGCCCGAGGCAAGGGACCCAACATCTTTTCCCACCAGAAGATAATTGTTGAAACTTTCTGGGTATTCAAGACGGGAAAAAGGGGTCTTTTGCAGTATATATGTACACTGTACATGTGCATGTACACACTGTAGCTTACAATTTCCTGGATGAAAAAAAGTTCTTCTTTTGGTTTGTGGAAAAATGTTTTCCCATGTCTACGTTCTCGGATTTGAAAAAAAATTCTCTCGTAACTGGTTAAATGTAACTTTGCACTCCAAAAATACTTGCCTCAAAATGATTTTGCCTCATCATAGCTGACAAGAAAGACCTTTCACCACACCTATACTGTCTTTCCAAACATTTTTATCTCTCTATCTCATGCAAATATGCAGCAAGGAACTTTTTTTCACCTAAAGATTGGCTTGGCTATAGTTTGGCCTTCTGTGAGACCAATTTGAAATGCACAATTTTGTTTTCAATTTTTGTTACTGGAACAGGGTTATATTTCTTTCCCTCTGGTGATTTTTAATTTTTTTTTCATTTTTTTGGCCGAGTCTTTGTCTGCGCAAGTGGCTGGGATGTGAACAGAAGCAAAATAATAAAGATAATCTCAGGAACAGATTGGAACTTCATTAGGCCCAGCCTGGCAGCTTATTCCCCAGCCAACTGGTGGCAGTGGTTGTGAGCACTGACTGTAATAATGCTTGTCCCAGAACACATCATTGTGTTCCTGGCTTCTACAAGCCACACGCAACCGCAAATATTCTGGTAAGGTCATTAGCAAATCAGTTCCATTACACCGTTTCTTTCTTCCTTGTCCCCCTGCTTGTGACAAAGACGTGGGGTCAATCGCCGTGTATTTTCTCCCTCCCCATCGACTGATCCTGTGGCAAGATGCCCAGGAAAGAATCAATTTGGGACCAAACCTACCAACTGCTACTGTTGGCCAGGGTTCACATGACTGAATTCTGAACATCTCTGCACCATATTCACCATGTTTGAATTCCAAATGTTTTTACGAGCATTCACTCACTTCTGAGACAACGTTCCAAAAACTAACACAACTTTTGTTTTTAATTTAACCCTAGCTCCTTACTAGAGCCTTTTTCTAAGTAGTGGACCAAGTCCGCCAAAATACATCACTGACCCTGCTTCACATAATGCTTTAGGACCTAAATCAGCTGAAATCCACCACAAGACCACTACTACTATAGGTGGATTTTGATGGACTTGGTACTCATGGCTTTCCTACCAAAATCCCCAAAATGGGGAAATGGATTTTGATGGATTTGGGAAGGTTAGGGTTAATAGCAATTACAGATACATTTCTTCAACAAAAAGAAAGCCCCCTCCGCAAAAAAACCCAAAACAAGCAAGCAAACAAACAAGCACTACATGTTTTAAATATGGAAACGTCTGCCTTGTCAAGCAATAGATACTGCATGAAATTTTTTGCGGGTGACCTGCCATTGCTGATGCCAAACTTTTCTGCACTGAACTTTGTTTGCGCTTTGCAGCAGCTCCACTTAATTGGCCCCTGGACAATTGTAAAGAATGCCTGTAACATTTACACATTCATGTAAGTGATGTAACGTGCTCCAGAACCTCAAGGCAATTCCCTGGTGATTGCAAGAAATCATCCCAGTTTATGGAACCATAGACGGCACATGTGCAGTATGCAACCAGTATGCAACCCTAGATTCATATTATGCGATTTATACCAATACACTGCCTACTAACTATGGTAAAGAGTGAAAGCAGGGGGACGAACCTGTGTTAATCACAGGAACGGAGTGCCCATCTCTCTTTCATTAGCGATTGGGCCAGACTCATATGCTGCTGTGGGGGGATCGCCACACCACCTCCTCAGCGAGTCTGTTACCTTCCCAGCATTGAACAATGCCGGTACCCATTTAACACCTGGGTTGAGAGGAGTAATTGAGGTAAAGCGCCTTACTCAAGGGCACAACACGCATGGCCACAGTGGGGCTTGAACCCACAACCTCTCGATCACGAATCCTGTGCTCCACCGCTAGACCACACGTGCCCCCAAAGTGAAAGCACTGACACTATAAACACACATGGGTCGAAGTAGTAATGTTACCAGCCAAACCGGTTCACAGCATGTCCACTTCAGTGGTCACTACAACACGATCATCAATAGAAGGCACACTCATGACCCGACCTGATTGCAAAAGCATTGGTTTTCCTAAACGTTTTTATTTATTTATTTATTTTGCAGCTCTATTTTTACTTTCTAGTGGAGGGGCCCGGGAAGCGTCAATGGGAACTTTTCAGACCGTAACCGGACTGACAAAAAAATTCAACAGAGCGTCGCGTCATATTACGAAAAGGAAACACAACGAATTGTGAAGCGTCCCGCCAACAAAGGCTGTGGGAAGTGGAAGGACAGTTCAATCAAACGAAGGTCAAACAACCACAATCATGCAAAGTGCCACTTTCAAGCTCAATTCTCCCCATATAAAAAAAATAAACTACTAGAGTAACGGGTGACAGCATCCCTTAAAAAAACGGTGCCATTAATTAGCATAGTTTTATCCAGTGAGAAAAAGATACAAAATGGTGCCCTTAAAGCACTGTTTTATATAACTGGTGTGAAAAAAGATGTACATGATCTCAGCATCTGCTATGTCGTTGAATGTGATGTGCACACGTGCTGTTGAAATAGCTAAAAGTCTTATTAGCAGTTACATGTAACACAGTGAAACTGCATACCACTGCTGGTGGTGAACAACAAAATACACTGTTGCATTTTGCTTCATTCAACAGGGTTTTCTTTGAAGCCATGTTCGGATTCTGTTGCGTTTGAACAGGGTGCCTTGCAAAAAATCCGTAGGGGGTAAGGGTTTACAGTGAAGCAGAGGTGTAGTGATAGGCCGCCAGTTTATGGACACCAATCCTCAGACAACAGAGGTTGTACCAGCTCAGAAAAAAGCAGATTAAAGCATTCGGCTGTGACAATACCCTACTCCAAACACAATTAGGACTCACTGTGTCAACTTTTGGGGATTTGTTGCGCAGCTCTTTTCTCAACTGTCTCTAAGTCTCCTTGCATACCCAGCGCAAGGATCTCCAATGAATAAAGAAGGGAAAAAGTCCCCCCGAGTGGATAAACCTAACCTTTTTTTTCTTTTCTTCTCCACAGGTGTAAGGACTGTTTTGTGAAGCCGAGCGTGCAGTTGCAACAGACAAGTAATGCGTACATGTTTACACGCCTAATACCATAGGGTACTTTTAAGCTTGGCGATAGCCGATTTAATGATTTAAAAAAAATATAAAAAAACCATACAAACATGCTCTCACACTACAAGACAAACACATGGTGGACTATTCCAATGAAAGACGTGGCAAAAAGTTGAGCATGCTTCTCAGCTCAAGTTACCCAGGGTTCATCTGTGTGTATACTGTTTGTTATCAATCCACTTAAAAGCGAACCCGCTGAACCCTGCAGTTTCTTTTCAACATTTTCAAGATCTATCCATTAACTTTACGCTTTAACCACAATGCTTAAAAACACAAACATACACTAACTTTATGCCTGATACACAGTTCACTCTATTACACAGTTCACTCTATTACACAGTTAACTCATCCACTAGATAGATCCACTAATCAATCCACCTTGGATCTATCCACTAACTGTCTGGCTCATATACATTGTACATGTACTATCCACTAACTTTCTGGCTCATACAATTTACAACCAAAAAACATCTTTTCCACTACATTCAACCTGACATTTTAGCATATATCCAATATCATTCAACTTTCGTATCCACTAACTTTCTGACTTGCCACTAATAACTTAACTTCAGAAATAAATGTATCCACCAATTTTCTACCCATCCACTCCACCCATCAAGTAACTTCCAAAAAGAACATTCCCAAGTGCTGACTTTTGGGCTTATCCGCTAACTGTTCGATAACAAAAAGCCAATCCACCAACTTCAAAATTGCATAATTCACAGAGAGCATTCCTTTTTATAATATTTTTGTGGAAACTAATTTCATGGGATCCAGCATTTTGGCGAGTTTCTTTTTTTTTTTCATTTGGGACAAAAGGCAAAGCTTGGCAAGTAAAATGAAAACCTCTGTCAAGCGAGGTTTTTTTCTCAAGAACAAGGAAATGGGAGCACCTGATTTGTGGAAGTTTGGCATGTCATTGACAGGAAAGCAATTTTACATAATTTCGAAGAATGAGTTCTGCATCTTTTTTGGAGTGGATATTTCCTTTAGCTAAAATATTGTCTAATTTTGTGAACATCCAAATTCCTATTTTATATAATCTGTTATCACCGTGGAAAACAGTCTTGTACCTAGACCAATCCAGTTTTAACTACAACTACATGGCAAATAGGAGACAATCCAAAAAGGAAATAGAAAGCTCCCCTGTCACCATGAGTGCAGAAAGTGTTAGGATGTAAAAGGTACCAGACTATTTTTGCCAATAAGATAATTTTCTGGTCAACAATTCAAACCTGCTTCAACTCCCAATGGACATGATGGAATACCGCGGTACATCCATGTGCAGCTCTGTCAACTGAAGACGTCAGGTTAAAAATTGAATACGTAACTGGATAAATTCTTGAAAACGGGGCATGAATCGCATCTAGAAAACAAATTAGTATGCACCGTGTGTGGCTGTGTGCCCACAAGGATTTCACGCACACTGCTCTGCAGCGCATATAACCAATAGGCCTAGTTCCATCTTTTACGTGTATTTTAAGAAACAGTCAACACAGAAAATGATTGACAAAAAGATGCCGACCCAAAAAAAATGGCAATCTACATTTCTAATTCCCGGCATGGAGCAATCCGTTATTCCTGCACTGATGAAATGACGTTACGTTTGTCTCACTGTCAGGTGGCTACATGTAGCTGATAAAATCAAGAGGCTAGAGTATTATACACCAATCATCATAATGATGTGTATTAGTACACACACATAATACATGGTAATCAGTGAACACAGTTATTACACGGAGCTAATAGACACACGCACACAATCACATTATAAACAGTACTCACCATAACTTCAAGTAGATTCGCATTAGATTCCCAGTCAGACACACAGTACAGGTTGCTCAAGACAAAAATCCTCAGTGCTATTATTTTTTTCTCTCTCTCGCCACGATATAGACAACAAGGTTACAGCTCGGCGTTTCTTGTTAACAGTTTCCCCTGCAGTAGCCGGCTATAAGCTATCAACACAAGTGGCTCACTATCATTCGCGAAGAAGGGGGGGTTCAAAAAAATATAATAATCCGCATCCCCCTAACATGTACACAAGTCAGTGTTCCTGCTACTACTACATATACAAGAGTGTGAACTGTGTGCACTGAGATTGAATACACTATCCAGCCAGTCTCTGAATAATCACTCTTACAAATCATTTGCAAATGACACTTTTGTTACTTAGCATGGGCTGTACCATTGCCCGGCCACGGGGGTGGGTGGCGTACACAGCGGTGAGGATGTGTTCACGAGTTGAGTGGGCGGTCTCAAGGATCGGACATAATATAATACACACAAGTGTACACAGTGGGCCCAAAGTACAGGAAATGTTATACCACTGCTTCCATAGGAACTAGTAAGAAACCCACGTCACAGCTAAGCTATTTATACAACCAGTTAATCGCCTGCAAATGCCACCACCAACTAATATTTGTGGATTTTTTTTGGGGGGGGGAGGGAGGGAGAGTCTATTGAAAAAAAAACCTTCCCCTTTAGTTGACTCCTCTTGAATAATATGGAACTGCCCAGGTTGTTCTTATCTGACCTAGTAGCCTAGGCAAGTGAGTGTGTGTTGTGTGTACACACTACCCATGTACCAGCATTCAACCTCATAGTCATTCAGATGTATAGGATTACAAAGGGGTTTCAACAGCCACGCAATGACTGCACGTAGTAGTTGGGATAGAGAGAAGAGACACAGAGCAAAAATTGTTCATCTGGACAGCTCCCCACATAAGCCCTGCTGCCTAGTGCCCTGGCCGTGTCAGGGCTGAACAAAGAGATGATGAATATGCATGAGGGCCAGACTACTTTGTCTATGAATGGGGCAGGCCTTGTGTTGGGGGCTCAATCTGTGAGGGTGAAAAGTGGGGAGAGGATAATAATCAAATGGTTGGCCAATTGCATGGACCAGTAATCCTTGTGAACATTATTATTGTGGTTTTTTAGTTGGCCTTTTCATTCTGCCCATGTTGTGTGGCAATAGGCTGGTGAAAAGTTGAAAAGCACCACTGTGTGAGAATAAGAATGGAGTGAGGTCGAGTAAATTGTGGCTTGGGGAGACTTTGCAACAATTGGCAAATGTTGCACAATGGAAGTATGGCATTATAGGCACAAACACGGGCCGATTGGTCTAGCTCATAAGAAAAATTTAAGTACTCTCAAACAGACCATGGGTACGACTGAGGGGTGAATTCTAAAACATTCGTGATTCAACAAGCTATCTCCTTTAAACTAAGCTTCAAGCAAAGCATCACATACAGGAGAATTATTTCTATAATATCTGAATCACAAGGGACACAAAAACGTAGACAAGGCGAGATAGGCCATTTAAATGAACTGCACTGCTTTCAGATGGAAAAAAACCGCACAAATCGGGGGACAGATGGCTGCGCCCATGATGAACCTTCTGGCCTATCCTCGTCATATATTCCTCCTCCCCCTTATTTCCTGTTCCTTTTTTTTGTATTAATTTGCAGGAGATATTGGCGATAACATCATTGCAGACAAAAAAAGGTATAGCCTGTGAATTTGCATGTCAATCTTAAAAATGAAAGGATATTGTAAAGATTCCTGGATAAAAGGCTAGGGAAAAGATAATTTAATGATAATGTTGTATTGAATTTCAGCCCCCCCCCCCCAAATGAATAAAATAAATATCAATCAATCAATCAATCAAATAAAACAAACAGGTACATGTACCTGTGATTTGGAAATTTCTTTAAACTCAGTTCAACATGTCCAGTTTTGGCCTCTTTTTGATTACAATGAAGAATTTTAACAATCCTCCTTGTCATATTGCAATTTAATTTTGCATATTTTAACTGGTAAATATGCAGAGAAACGGACTACAAACAGGTACAACCATTGCAAAGTGACATTCAAAAATGTGCAGGTTTTGAATTTCATATTTGAATTCAATTGATTTTAATCATGATTGTCCTTATTGCATATTTAGGGTAGTAAAAATCGGAGGCTTCAAACTCTTGTCTCAAAATAAAAAAAATAACAAATATTAAAAAAATCATGAAAACGTCAATGACCATTAACTCCAACTTATCAACAAATTATCTTGAACAGCTGTGAATAAAAAGCGACTTATCAGTTGTAATAGTGCAATGACGCAAGCCGAAAAAAAAATTGCGCACTCAGCTTTTTTTTTTTTCATTTTCAGGCTGTACCAAAAAAAAAAACCCACAGCATTTAATTGTCAAAGATGAAATTTTCATTGTGATTGACTCGCACGTACATGGGGTTAGTGCGTACGTGTTTGATACGGGATGCGATAATGCCAACATGTGGAGGCTAGTATTGATTAACTGTAAAGTCCACTTTTGTCTGCTCGTTATATCTATCGAGCTATTCGTGTTCATTTATTGAACGCCTGAAAGAATGCACTATCCAGAATGGCTATCAAAAGCACTGCTTGAAAATATGCGGCCCGACAATGTTTCACGTACACGTACTTGAGCAGTTTGCTTTTTGACCAATTTCTGCTGTGTTCAGTTGAGCAGCACTGCTCATTTTAACTTGTCGATTCAATAGGCGAAATGTGTTCAAATGTGTACATAGCTTATCTCATTTTCTGGCAGTGCAAAGTGCATCAAATGGGTAGAATGATGTGCAAATGTTGGACACTTATCAGACAGAACACTGTTTGGCTTGAATATATATCAGGTACACAGTGGCTGAATGAAATGAAAGGCAGGCGCAACAATTTAAAGGCTTCATGAGATGAATTTTTCTTAGGAATACATTTTATACAACTTTCTTCTCCTCTTAAATGTATGAAATTTTATTAAAAAGGGCAGGCTTCTTTAAACTTTTTTTTTAAATCCATGCTTTTCTGGAAAACTGAGGATGCTGTTGCTGTGATATCACTGATTTCAGGATGACACTGTTCAGTTTAGGGGTTTTCTGTTCAACTTGTGAACCCAAAAATTTGATCGTTGAAAACGTTTGTGAGAAAAGGTTGCTCATTGGCTTACTGCCATGTGTTGACACAATAAACGTACATGTATCACCACAGAAAATAAAATTTACTACAGCAAAATATCCAAAGTTCTGGCAACCTTTGGTGCTGAAATATTAGCTGTAACACTGAGGTTTCTGCCTGAAATGACATCACACTTTTGCTCATGCATAAAATTCAAAACCAAAAAGGTACCAATATACCCTTGAAAATGGCAAACAAAAATCAAAAATAAGGTTAAATGGGACACAAAGGTGCATTTTCAAGGATTCAATTAAACAAAATTACACTGCTCAAACACAATTATATCTGAAAACGTTCCAGAAGTGAAGATAATGTAGCGTGTTTACATTAATCTTGCATAGACAATACACAGAAAGAAATAATTGACGACTTATCTGATCGATAAATGCAGATGGGTGAATGATTAATCAATTTTATATGGTGTTTTTGCAACTGAGCCATGTGTTGAACTAATTAATTTTAATCATGGCTGGACATATCCATAAAAGATTTATAACAAAAGTGAAAGTAAATGTTTAAAGTGAATTAAAAGTTGCTATATTTAAGCATTCGTCACTTAACTTCGGTGAACATAAATAAAAATTGTGTTGTGAGGTCCATGACTATGAAATGCAGAATGTAGAGAAGCCTGCTTGATTGGATATTTCCTGACACCCGAGGGCGCTATTGCTGTTATATCAGCTCAGGGGTTCACTAATCAGGTTGTTTATTTGTACTTCAGATATGGCATCCTTCATAAATGGCTTGGCAAGTTGCAAGTTGTACTCTGTTATTGAAGAAATCATGTGGCATTTTTCAGAAGGCAATACAAATTTGCAATGAATACGACATTTTCTCAGCCTCATTTCCACACCTGATGACAGGTGACATCTGTTGAGGATTATCGGCAATGGCACTACAGTGCCTTTAATTTGCGACTGCTTACTTTAACACCACCCATCGCAAACATACAGTCTGTGCCAAGTTGTCCCTTCAGTCAAAATCAATCAAGTGACTGTTTTAAACAGTTTAAAAAATCCCAGCCTACATAAAGCAGGATTGACTGGCTGTGACTGTTGATGTTACTCGATACAGCCTTGCTTTGACGGTGGGTGATTGATAAGCCAGCTGTGCCCACAACTTGCCTGCTTTGTTTGTTCATGATCTGTTGACTGATTTTGACTAGTCACAGTGCTTGCTTGACATATGATCTGACTCTTGGTGACTAGCCTGTGCTTAGAGTATAGCAGGGGAAGTGGATGGAAATGATCCTCTGAATAGTAGGAAGGTTAATATGTTAACTTTCTATGCTCAATACTGTATGGGTAAAATTAATTGACTCTGTACAATATAGCATAACACTAACTAGCCACTATATTAACTTTGAGATAAACCATCTTTCATTTCCATTTTATCCATCACATATGGAAAAATACTGGGATAATTCAGTATTCAGGGGAAAAAAATGTAATGTAGAAGTAGGAAGTGGCTACTGCCACCTAAGCAGGTACATGTACATATATTTGTACATGTACATGTACCTGTATGTGTGGGTGTGTTCATCTATTCAAACAGTGGACGAAAAATTCGAGAGAACAAAAGAGAACAATATTGTCCACGATTCCCAGCATACGTCCGCGATTGGGGTCGTGTACTAAACATGCGAGTCTTCCTAAAAAGTTAGAGTACAAACAAAAGAGGGACAATAGTACGTCCACGATCGACTGTGTGAACACGTTTTAGTGTGCTTTAAAATGTGTGGCTCGACAACTGAATGGTAATGGTGTCCTAAAGTCTCAAGAAGTAATTATTTATTAGTAATTGTTTACTTCAAGTTCAAAACTGCAAAGCATCTCCCCTATAACTGAATCTGTTACAGTCAGGCTCATGTACGGTATTGCTTCTCAATTTATATTTCAAACCAAGTGAGGGCAACAGTTAGTAGGTTCCTGCTTTCCTGGCCTTCCAGCTCTGTGATCTGGATTCAGCTCTCATCCAGGTTGCCATGTGGATTTGCATTTTGTGAGTTTTTTGGCAAGACTGTCATTTCATGGTTTTCCTCGTATCAAGCCAACATTTCTTTATGCTTGGTTTCTTCGAACTGCAAGATTTAAGTGGCTTTACAATGGATGAGGAATCATTTGTTAAATATTATCAGAAAAAAATTCAAATATATTTAACAACGCAAACATAATTATTTTTGTAATGATGAGTTACATAGAATTTTTTTTTTTTTTTTTTTTTTTTTTACTTTTAACCCATTACTTGCCCTCATACCGCCCCAAACCGCCCCAGCACTCAAGTGCTATGGGTTACTTGTTTTGTTGTACATGTAATACAAATTTGTATAAAAATTATGTTATGTGTTTGTGTAGTGACTGACACAATTGTACATGTGACAATTAAGCAAAACGTTTTGCTTAATGCACTTTTAAATAAAGTTGTTTATTTGAAACTGTTTTTATAATACATTCTGATGTGCTGTTCAGCATCAATCACACAAACACGGACGCCAAAAAGACATATGCTCCTATTAATCTATTGTGCGGCCAAACATGTAATGTGCTGGCGAAAATAAATACCATCCTTCCCACACAAAATCAATACTTTTCCTTCTGCGGCTCGGTTATTTGATAGTTGCCGTGGCATTACCCCGTTACTATGCCGACACTTATGAACCTGTCCTCCGTAAGCTCGACTTCAACATGAGAAGAAAAAAAAAGTAATTTATTGGCACTTTCTGGTTATTACTGTGCGTAAATATGAAAATAAATTATGCCGGTAGGTCTAGCTGCTCATCAGTAGAGAAAGACATAATGTTGGCACTTTGAACAAACCACCCTGTTAGAGATGCTCCTTATTCAACTGAATATTACAAGTTGAAAAAAAACATGAAAACCAAAAAAAAAAAAAACTGAAACACTCATCAATGACAATAACAAACTGAAAATTAGAGTAGTTAGGACAAAAAGTTTCAATTCACAAACTAAATTTTAAGTGGCCCTAGAATATCACGCGAAAAAATGTAGACACAAGGAATTTGATCAGGGTAACTGATTTTGAACACTGCGATGGAATGTTCAGGAATGGTGGCTGAACACTACTGAAACAATACCAAATCAAAAACAATTAAAGGTAAATTTCGGGTGTAAAGGGTAAGGGATGATTTTTATCCACAGGTCAATCAACAGAGCTTCCCAACCACAGCTCTACAGTAGTTGCCCCTTTAATTAGAAGGGGAAAAAATCATTAAAATATCTATATCTGAAGATGCAAAGGTGTCTCTTGGGAGACCTTGATCATTTCTTATCTGTTTAACAAGATACCATGCCAGTCTAGCCTCAGAGTTTATCCAGGTACCTATAGCGTCTCATTTGCTTATCAGGTCTTTTACTTTCAGCTGACACCGAATATTGTACTTCAGAGCTACTCTAGGAATACATCTGCTCCCTGGAAAGCAGGGCGGGGGGAACGGCGAGAAAGAGACGGGAGGGAATGAGGATGCTTCTCTCGTCGAGATGGGGGATAATGATGAACGTTTTCCCCTGCCCCAGATCGACCTCATGAATATTCCGAACCTTGGAGCAAACCAGAGACGCAGCTTGTTTGAGAGAGGGAGTAAGAAGTAAAAAAAGAAACTTGCTCGCTGGGCCGGGGCCGATGTTGTCAATTCTAAACGGCTTTTTCGGCCAAGTGGCGGTTATCATTCGGCATTCCTCGTTATCTGGTCGGCGCAAGCAGGGCGCGTAGGATGATCGTTGGCCAAGGTTGGATTCACCTCAGCCAAGGGTGGTGGCAACACAAGACACATAAAAAAAAGGAGGCAAGAACGAGGATACAAACTGTGTTTTGTGAATTACATTTCTTCATTTTTCTTACCAGGATGTGCTCACCGCTTTTGTCCCCTTTTTTTAAAAATGACATGTGCCATCACTGCGATGGTAATTTTTGCACCTCAATTCAATGGCATGACAATAACACGAAAACCAGAATCCAAATTAAGCCTCTGTAATGCTCACTGAAGATATTTGAAAATTTGAATTCTGATGCGTTTTTTTAAAAATTATTTTTCAATTAACACCACCCAAAATGTCGATACATGGAGAAGTACACATGTTTAAGGCATGTTGATTTCAAAACAGTACATGTATCTTAATTGGATACTGTGGACTATCTGTTGATTTTATGTGTATTTCCTTTTTGACATTCAGATTTCTGTTGAAATCTGGTAGTTTACACACATGTACGTGATGGAATAACTTTAATCTAACTAGTTCACAGACCAATCAAGTGAAAGTGAAACCACTTAGTTTCAACTTCAAGTGACCCCTGTTAAACATCAGTTTTCACAACTAACTCTTTTTCCCTTTAAATTGCCACTTTCCTCAGACATTTTGAAAATCTTACATCGTCTACCAATTGTAAAATAAATTGACATTTGCAATGACATTTTATCTCAAACAGAGCAATTTGTTCAAAATGTTGAATTTACACAGGCTTAACCCCCCCCCCCCAAAAAAAAAAACAGAGTTAGGGGTAATTATATTGTTGTTTTGTATTAATACATTTCCTTTGACTTTGAAACCAACAAATAATAAGATTCCTTATTTAGAAAATGCCCTTGGCATGAAGGATTGTACACAGAGAAACTATAATCACTGGGAAAAAACGGGGGAGGGCTTACACTGTATATAACTTTTGATGCAAAGTGTGTTTTTCATGGACATTAAACACCTGTGTTACAAACAAAAACAACTGCAGGGGAGTGACATTTGGGTTCAGCTACATGTATCACTCACAAACGTCATAGCAATTCCAAGACCTCCCTCTCTATTTAGCAGTAAATACGCAGCGGCAAAAAGCAAGAAAACAGACCAATACTAAGGATTTAACTCAATTACGCACGAGTGCTGCTGTAAACGGTAGTTGAAGAAGAAAAAAAGGACGGGAGAACGTCAAGGCCCTGGCGATGGAGGTGTTCGTGCAACAGCGATGACGCGGGCAGGTGATTATTTGCTTGGTGTCACGTGTTGGCGGCCTGAAAACAGCCCCAGTTTTTATTGACATGTTTATCCGCAGGAGGGCTCAGCGATTTGAAGCATATATTCCTCTTCTATTCGATTGCATACATTTTGAAGGGGCTTAAAATAATATTTTTAGGAGAATTTTTGGAAATGAGAGAAATTTCTGTGGGGAACAGGAAAGTACAAAAAAAAAATTCCAAGAAAAAGTTGGACGAATTAAACAAAAACAAAAGACCTAAACTGATATAATTTTGATTTTCGATGTTGTTACTGCTCAGTGAATGGGGCCTAGTGGTTAGGGTTCGTGACTCATGATCAGAGGGTCAGGGGTTAAAATCCAGTTGCTGGTCAAATGTTGTGTCCTTGGGCAAGCCACTTCACCCCCACTTGCCTCTCTCCATAGTTCAGTCGGAAGAGGGGGGTATCGTGCACCCTCGGAAATCAATTTCTAATCAACATTTCTAGGTCAGAAAAAATGCGTAAAAAACGATTTGCTATGTTAAAAAATTCAAAAAATGTCCCACGTATTATTTTTATGCAAATTAGTGCCGCCATTACCGAAAAATCTATTTGTAAGTATATCTCAGCCAATATTGCAGATAACTGAACGAACTAGGTGTCTAAACCCATGTTTTCAAGGTCAGAGATCACAATAAAACTATTCTGGAAGTGACCACATGTGTCTGTGGCACAGGAATATGCAAATTAGTGCTGCAAATACCGGAAAGTCATGTTTTTGGCATATCTCGGCCAATATAGCACATAACTACACCAGTAAGGTGTCTAAACCCATGTTTTGAGGGTCAAGTATCATTAGAAGACCATTCACGAAGTAACTTTGTGTGTCTTTGGCATGAAAATATGTAAATTATAAAGTGTCGGTTTATTAGATATTTGATTTTTAGCCAATATCTCGCCAATATTGCACATAACTACACAAGTAAGGTGTCTAAACCCATGTTTTGAGGGTCAGGTATCATTAGAAAACCATTCACAAAGTAACTATGTGTGTCCTTGGCAGGTAAATATGTAAATTCTAAAGTGTCGATTTATCGAAAATTTGATTTTTAGCCAACATCTCGGCCAATATTGCAGCTAATGTTGACAGAAGGGTTTTTAATAAGCAATAATGATCAAAGTTTATTTTAAGCCATCATATTCAAAATAAACTGTAATATTGGCTGAAATTGAATATAATTTGGCTGAAAATAATTTTTTTGATAAACCGGCAATTTAGAATTTACATATTTTCATGCCAAAGACACACATAGTTACTTCGTGAATGGTCTTCTAATGATACCTGACCCTCAAAACATAGGTTTAGACACCTTACTTGTGCAGTTAAGTGCAATATTGGCCGAGATATTGGCTAAGAATCAAATATCTGATAAACCGACACTTTATAATTTACATATTTTCATGCCAAAGACACACAAAGTTACTTCGTGAATGGTCTTCTAATGATACTTGACCCTCAAAACATGGGTTTAGACACCTTACTGGTGTACTTATGTGCTATATTGGCCGAGATATGCCAAAAACATGATTTTCCGGTATTAGCGGCACTAATTTGCATATTCCTATGCCACAGACACATGTGGTCACTTCCAGAATAGTTTTATTGTGATCTCTGACCTTGAAAACATGGGTTTAGACACCTAGTTCGTTCAGTTATCTGCAATACTGGCTGAGATATAATTAAAAATAGATTTTTCGGTAATGGCGGCACTAATTTGCATAAAAACAATACATGGGACATTTTTTGAATTTTTTAACATAGCAAATCGTTTTCTACGCATTTTTTCTGACCTAGGAACGTTGATTAGAAATTGATTTCTGAGGGTGCACGATACCCCCCTTTTCCGACTAAACTACCACCCAGGAGTACAAATGTGTACCTGCATTAGCTGGGGAGTAACCTGCGATGGACTAGCATCCCATCCAGGGGGAATAGAAATATTCTCAGTCGTTTGATGCTACTGAAACCTGAGATAAACGCCGGCCTGACGGGCCACATTGGCTCGTGATAGACTTACTTCTTACTTACTGTTACTGATTAGATGGAGATTTGAGATATGTTGAAAAGAAAAGGTCATTCTCACTATAACGTTGCTAGTTTTGGATGATTGCTACAATAATAAGATGACCCAATCAATTGAAAGTTTTACTTCATAAGCATCAGAAATGTAATTCCTTGCTCTGTTTAGTACCATGAGATCATGGAACTACAAATAAATAGCCAATGTAATGTACCGCACAACCAGGCTACCACATGAACATGTTCATGTAACAGCAGAAAAAGGGGACAAATTGTACACTTGTAAGCATAAAAATAATATAGGCATCTTTAATAGCGCCCTCGTGCAGTTGGGCACAAGAATCAGACTTTCAGATCTCTCTTTCCTTTGGCATTTGTACATTTGTATAAGCAGTGATCGATCAAGCAGGATCGACGCTTGTGGGAAAAAAATGTAGGGCCTCTGATTTTCCGCTTCAAAAATGTTTCCATTTCAGGAAATTGTATATTCCATTTCACTGTGCAAGCAATGAGTTTCCGCTTCATAACATCAGTCATGTCGTAATGTTCACTGTCAATAACAGAACGACGATTTCTGTGAAACAATTTTGTGACAGACTTAAAATACACAAAACTGCCCAGAGCTGTACATTTCACTTAACACTGAAGAGAAAACAAATCTATAAATAAACTATTTAATTGCTAATGATTTGTACTTCTTTTTGTTGAACACACTCTTTGCATGGTTTTCTCCAAAAGGCTGAATTTTGTTTCAAAAAGGTGAATGTTCCATTCTGGTTTCTGGCGAAGCAGAAAATCATCCTACAACTGTACAACTTGATGTTGTATCTCATGCAATTGATTGTGTCATCTTATTATTGTAGCAATCATCAACTGCAATACTGCTCTCTGCAATCACAAACTTTATGCCAAGCAGGGTAATTAAAGTAATGTCGATGGCATGTTGAAATTTATTCCAATCAGCTTACAATTACTGAAACATCCTGGTACTGCCTGCTGGTATATGTGCATGTAGTAAACTGAGCGTGCATTTTTTTTATGGCACATGACAGTTGTATTATCTTTTTTTTTTTAACTTTATGATCGTATTTTTGTTTTATTGTTCATGCATCGTCTATGCATGAACAATGTTAAAAATGGCATTTCCCATGATATTGCCGTAAGGGAATTTATGATCAATTCTATAATTGTATTCATCAATGAACTTAAAAGTTTGACTTTTTCCAGTTTGAGTTGCTCTCCCTGCTGTGCTATCTTCCAGTTTTACCTGCAAAATAGGGGTTTTCCTTAATTGATATTACAAACATTATTCACTTTTCAATGAGGCACATGATACAATCCACCTGCATGTATGTTTTGTCACAGGAAACTTACATGTCATCTCCAAGTTTAGTAATGCAGCAAATTCTTGTAAGGTAATCAATTCTTATTCTAATATTAAAGTGCCGTCATTGCCTAACCCCTGTATCTTTCAAGTGATGGATTTCTAAAACTTTGAAGCAAAGTTTCAGTCATTTACCCTTACGCCTAGAGGGTGTGTGAAAATCATATGAACAATTGAGGATTGGGGACTGTTAAATGAACAATTTCTAAGAAGTACAAACACATACAAGGTGTCTATAAAAGAATCCTCAAGGCCCCCTCCTTTTCACAGCTTTAAAAAATATCTGGCACATATCGAAACACATGTGGAGAGTATAATTCATTAGCTTGTCATCAACGAAAACATCTTTCCAATCGGGTAAATATTTATTGAGTTATGGCCAATTCAAAATAAGTGCCGATTTTTCAATCTGTCCACTGTCTCAATTTTGTTAGGAATGTAATGGATTTAGGGTGAGGGTAGTTTTCCTTTCTTTAATGTTTTACCTCTTTCTCTCTTTATTTGGTTCTTTAAAAAAATATATTTGCAACAATGTTCTTTTATTCTTTAAGAAATTAACCGAACAGTCCTTTTCAGGACTACCATAGGACTGTTTGGTTAATTTCTTAGATGTTTACTGTGCTGCTGCTGTCTCTGTTCTCTACTTGGTAGCCTTTTTCACAAATGCAAGTTTCGGCCTATGTGTTCTCACTGCGACAGTCAAAATATCAGTCGCTGTGAACAAAATGAAAAGGCGGTATTCAACTGGCCATAACTCAATAAATATTTACCTGATTGGAAAGATTTTTCCGTGTTGAAAAGCTAATGAAGTTTACTCTCTAAATGTCTATCGATATTTGCAACATATTTTTTTTAAAAGCTGTGAAAAAAGAGGGCTTCGAGTGTTTTTTTTAGACACCCTGTACGTGTAAATGTACGTTGAATTTCAGTTTCTTAGAATTTCTCTACCAAGTGATCGTACATGTATGAAATGAAGAGGGCGCTCTACAAAAGCCTCTGTGCGTACTTAGTATTTTTACCAAAACCTGAGCTCCCTAATCCAGTAATCTTGAATGAGTAGATGCTGTAGTCCTGTAGGCCTATCAATATAACAACAAACTATTCATTTTTTTTTCAAGCATTCAGAAAAGCCAAATTTGTATTTTGTTTAATTTTTTTTCCAGCAAAAACTGAGCACGTACTGAGTCCCCGTATTCTAAGCATGCTCCCTTTGAAACTGTCTTGAATACAAGATTGTAGGGACTGATATAAGTTTTCAAGCCAGTCATGTCCAGCCCCTCTAGATACAAGTCGTAGAAGATGAAAATCTTGAAGGGAAAGATAAACACGAAGAGGCCGAGGAGGGAATTTTTTTTTCTGCTTGTTGGTTGAGCGCAATCTGGCACCAAAGGATCCATTAGAGGTGGTAATATATATGCGACGCTCTCTTACATAATTATGAATTATTGATACGCCGGAGGGGAGGGGGGGGGGGGGTTGGAATGGGGGCCAGTTGATCATGCGTGGCCGGGGATCTGATCAGCATGCAGGGAACCGGTTGAAGCATCATAATGTCAAGTCAGTCGAGAGACGGGACAGGGGACCACGATCGGGTTTCATCGTTTGCGGGGATAATTCTTCGGATGAGGCGCGCAGTGCAGAATGCGTGCTGCATCCCAATTGCGGGAAAAAAAAGAGGGGGGAAAAACGCAATATCATTAAGTGTTGTTCACCTTGGAATTTGTCCGGGTATACGCAAGAGGAGGCCTAATCAGTTTAAGGCGAGCGCATATTTAAAACCAATGCCTGCAAGTCAGGGTTTTCGTTTTGCTGGTCAGGTTTTGAGGGTGTCTGTAAATCAAGTTTAACAGATACCATGGAAGCGATACGGTGTTTGGGGAGAAAAGATTCTGGTCATGAAATTTTAATGTAGCTCAAGTGGCTTGTTCTTTATTATTTGTTTCTCTTCTTAACTTTGGGAGGCAGACACTTTGATAAGCTTCAGGGAGCAACACGGTCGTATACATATCATACAAATTAATTCAATGGTTTTGATTTAATAGTGCCGTCTCGCTTACTTCTTAATATTTATCTGGATAAATATCTGAATGTGCCCATTAAAATCTATCCAAGATGTTATTTGAACTTGCTTTTTTTGTAAAGGAATTGCTCAATTCAAATGTGAGGAGTTAATGAGCCCCATTCCTGATCATTCGAACATTTTAATTTGAGACTGACTGGCTTGCAGAACAAAGCTAGACGTTGACAAATTTGAAGACTGCAAGCAAAATGTGGCACATGTACATATGTACTATACAAGCATCAAGTGTAGTTTTCGAAGTCTGTATTTTATGTAAAATTAGATAAAAATAATGTACCAGGTGTTACATGTACTTCCTTTGTTGTTTTTTATGGAAGTTCAAACATATATTTTTATTTCTTACTTCTGGTCTTTGGACATGTTGGATATGCATAAGTTATTAAAAGCATACATGCATGTAACCGAGGCTATAAAATGGAATAAAATCAAGGTAGTCCAACCATATGATTCCACGCGCTGAGTGGTGCTTGACAAAGGGACACTACAAATTATGTTCAATTGGTCGCTCAATTCAACTGATCAATAAAATTCCCAATGACTACTTGTCAAATTGCCAACGATTGCCTATACTACACAATATTAAAAGATCATCAAGAATTACCCTGAATCAATCACAACACTGTTTCTTCAGCCAAATTCATTTGTCAGTTCAGCTGGTCAAATGAGCAAAAGCCTAACGGACCAGAAATAAAAATCAGCATTACAAACTTGTATCAAGCAGCTTGAAATCAATTAATCGAAATTAATACGGCAGGGACTGCTAATCACAAGACGAAATCACTAGACACTTACACATGCGCACACAAATCTGAAATTGATTTCGCAATGTGATCAATCTTAATCAATAGCAATAAAGTAATCGGTGTAAATCCACCTGCTTGTAAGCGGTAAATTCCACCTATCCGTTCTAATCATTTCTTAGTCCCTTCTCATCCCTCCGCCTTCTTTTCTCTATTCATGTCAGCAGATGCTCCTCAATCGCAAACAAGCGACTCATCCCCCACCTCAAACAATCGCCGACGATAACCGCAGCCAAGATGAATGCTAATCACTTGAGCTAGAGATCTACACACAAGCCAGTCAGGCCAGCAGCCACCAGCGACAAAGCAGCAATGAAGCTGCGAACGGTAGCGGACTTTTTCGCTGCAGTGTTTTCTCAATTTGAAGGCCCGGGCAAATTAATTCCATCCAGCTTCATGGATCTGGGTCTGCAAATGGACGCGGCGAAAAAAGGGTGATATCAGGTCCCTGGGTGAGTCGGGGCCCCGGCGTTACATTGGCCAGGTACGCTAAACAGTCAAAAAGGTGTGTCGCCTTGTGGGAATCTCAAGCTGCTTACGGTATCTCTGCTACTTATCAAGTACAACTACAGTCACATGTACTTAATTAAGTGGGCGTCGGCCTAAGTGTTTATGGAGTTGTTTATCCACGTGGGGGGGGGGGTGCTTTCTTTGTGTGGCTGGAAGAGGGATGACTGATTAACGTAATGACAAATTTGCTGGCCCAGGTTGAATGTAAAACGTGCAACTGCGCAAGAATGGGAAATTGGTTTGATTAAACCGCGCTGCATTCACTGAATACAGAAACATTTATCAAATGTGCTGCATTCGGCATGAATGATATTGACGATAAAAAAATAATCAATAGCAATGAGTATGTTTCATTATTTGAAACAAGGGGAATGGGAATATGAATAAGCAGGATCAATTTCCGCTTCAACGATAAAGGGAGGGGGACATGCATTGTAAAATGTGAAGTGAGCTTATTTTGTATACCTGGTACCTCAAAGGGTACATAATTCGTTTGCGGAGAAACATCTGGCTACAAACATGAAAACAACACAGACAGAGGTGTAGCAAGGACGTGATCATTTGGGCATACTTGATGTTGTAATGCCATACTAAGGGTATCTCTCAGTGACCGATTGATTCCCTAGAATAGGGAAAAGACGTCTGACTGGCCAGTCTGTGACAACAGAGGGCTCCCTTTACAGACACCAAGAGAATGTTTTTTTTTCCCCCCAAAAAATGTGTCCCCATGTACTCAAACATTTTGTCATATGATTTGAAATTCGGTGGAAAAAATGAAACCTAAACAGGTCACAGACTTGAATCGTTATAGCAATCGTTTACAAAAACATTATTTATAAAAACATTTTACATGTACTGTAATTTGCTATGTGCAAATAAACTATTCTACACACATATTTCTATGCTACATGTACATCTACAACACTGTCACAAATACATGTAGATAAAAAAAAACATCTTTAACAAATTCCCTGCGAAATCCGACAACAAGCTGTCACATACATGTACATGTACTATCATAATCCTTTCAATCTCATACCCACAATATCCCAGGAACATCCCAAATATTCTGAGTAAAGGCCGGTCATGTACCGGTACATGTACATGTACATCACGGGAACATCAGTGTGAAGCAATGTTGTTAGGGCGACGGCGAACGTCACATTCAAACTTCAACTGTCGATGTCATGAAATTTACTTGGCTTTCATTTTTGCGTTAAGTACCTGCATGCACCGGCCTTCACATGTTCCTGTACCTGGGATATCCAATAAAGTACTAGTACATGGAACGGAAAGGGCTCAATCAGGAAACTATATAAATTATTGTCAACATGGAAATTTTTTCTTTCTTTGGAATCCATTTAAGTTTCAATCACTTTTTCATAACAATTAATGGAATGAATAGCTCTAGACATCAAACTTGGTAGACACCGTAGACTGTAGATGTGACAATTTGCAGTTTTCAATGATACAACTCTCAATGATGCAACGGATGGCAACTCGTGCGGGTTCAACAAATGTAAATGTGACACTTGAACGATCGGCGGTAGAATGCGTAATGAATCAGGCATTCAAACTACCTTCTGTGCTTCTGAACTTGAATGAACTTAGGAAGAAGCTGCCCGCTCAATCAGTGTATCGGGTGGGAGGGGGGGGGGGGGGAATAAAGTGTCCCTGCTAAGCTGCTTGCTGAAGTGACTCAAGGCCGTTTGATACATGTACCGGTACATGTACATTGAATCCGAGATGGTCCACAACATCCATGTCCAAGTTTCCCCGTGGCAAAGACAACCAATGAGCCAAATGATAAATTTTTGGAATATAAATTTGCACATAGGGGTTCCAAGCACAATGTAACACCTCCTCCAACCTCAGTAAAGGGAGGCAAACTTGAAACCCCTGCTTGAAAGCTATCTGACAGTAATTACCAACTTCGGATAAGAAAGTAAAAAAAAAAAAAAAAAAAGAGAAAACGATTTATTAAAGTACTTACCAGCTGACTTAGGAGTAAACTTGTCCCTGTGTGCTGCGCAAACGGCAAGAAGTCGGTAGCCTAGATCGAGATCATACCCATTCTGAGCTGCAACTCTGCTGACAATCTGCAGAGAGGAAAGGGTTCAAATATTGTTTTACATCTTTAAATTCATTCAATTTTTTCTGGATACGAAACCTCAAATGTTCTTCAGAACTGCATAGAACACTGTAGCTTGATACCACAGAATCATCAGGGAGACACTGAAAACCAACTTGTAATTAACTTGTTGGCCTGGTGGGGGGCGGGGGGGATTCTAACCCAGGTCAAACAAGTAGAAGGCAAAGGAATTTCCATGTACACCAACTTGAAACAGATCTTTTATGCAAATAACAATATACATGTATGATAATACAAGGGCAGGCAAAACTGGTTAGAGCTTTTAAAGTTGTCCACTTGATTACAGTAGAACGAATTGAGATATTTAACAGTTTTAAAACAGCAAAGACAAGGTTCATGGTCTATAGCTTCAAACAAACTGTAGACAATCTGGTACATGTACGTGTCACATTCAGTAGCTTTAGAGATCTTTTTAGAAACAAAATTTTTATGCATGGGTTAATTTGGAAATTGAAGCAACATTTAACCAGTTCACGTCGGATGACGTGTATACACGCAAAGGTTTTGTAGTATTCGGAACGGATGACGGATACACGCAACAAGCAAGGCCGGAAATGTCTGTGACCTGCTCACAGCAAGCGAGGCCGGAAATATCAGGGTATGCTACCCGCAGATGACGGCCTGAACCCTTTTGGCATTGAGGTTTGTTAAAAACAATTTGAGTCCGGTCGATGTCAGATTAATCCCGGCACAAACTGGTTAACAAAGTTGAATGTTTGACAGGGTTGTAAAATGGAGAAAAAAAACATACTGTTCAGCAATTTGAGCATTGACTACAATTGAACTGCAAGAGAAACTGCAAGACTCAGCCAAACAAAGCAAAAAAAAGAAAAGAAGAGAAAGCAGTAACAAAAATCCATGCTGATTTACCACCGACGAAGTTTGTCCACCAAACTTTATCACTTGATCTCAAACTCTTTTGTGGTGGGAAATTATCTTCGATAAGCCCAATGTAAAAACACACTGAGTAAACAGGTACGATGTGCCAAAATACACACGCTTAATCAGAAATCTTTGACCTCGCGACCAAAAATAAAAACAGGAGTTGCCATGGCACCCCGGGCTTTATGGGAAAGGCAAACACGTTAAACGCGTTCTTTGACACCGCCACCGTGATCCTGATGGGACGATTAATCACATTCTCGCACCCATCAATGAGCCAATCAAACAAGGCCTATATCAATGAGTCAATCAATTTTGCCAATTAAGAGCCCTCGTCATCCGATATACTTTATATCAATGCGATTGATTGTGGCACTTTGTGCCAGTGATTTCTTTTCCTTTTTCAATTCCTATCGGCTTGCCAGCATTGACAAATGATAATAAATTCTGTATTTGCAAGGTGTACGGATTTGACTTTGAAGTCAATTCGATGAGCTCAAGAATGAGTTCATCAAAAAATATATATAAAAAAAAAACCTACCAAATTATTATGAAACACATTACGTTAGTCCTGTCAGTGAATTAAATCATGGCACCTGGTGTGATGTCATTTTCAAGAAAAATGGAATTTCTGTATCAATTTCCAATGATGGTTGGCAGAATTGGAAAAAACTGATTTTCTTCAAATACTGCCCCCAACTTACCAACTTTAATTAGTCCACATTTTGTTTGCAATTGGTTACATATCCGTAAACGGGCGCAAGCCACTTAGTCTGGTTCCCTAACCTGACAATTTCCCAGCATCTATAAATCGCTCGTTTTGTCTGCAGTAGGGTCAGGGAAACAGTCTACAAAACACATTTTTTCCCTTGGTGTTTCCAGCATTTATGAACACAAACTTTACAAACAGATCATTGTAACAACATTTGCTGTAAAATACAAAACCCCCAAATCCATGCATTTCTGAAAATTACAGCAAAAGTAAATATGTTGTATTTATAATAGTAATACCTTTAAAAGAGTTGCACAAATGAAACCAAACAGCCAGTCGAAAGTGACACAGGTAAACATTCACTACTTGGGGAGCTCGATTGTCAGAACGATTGATCCACAACAGTGGAAGTCTGGTTATTAAAAAAAGAAAAAATTGTGGCGGGGACCATTTGATCAGAAAAACAGAAACCAAGCAGTAATGTCCACAGAAACAGACTAAGGGGAATCGGACGGAATCCACCTCCCGGGTTTTGGAATTTCCTGAAAACAAAAACTGCGGCCTACACGCAGGGATCCCCTATCCAGAAAGGGAAACAGTTTCATGTAATTGCTGCCTGTTTCTATTAAACATCCTCAACCCGTTTCCTGAACCGATTGCACTCCCGCGGGAGGGTTTCTATGGTTAGAAATAAACATCCGAGGGTTTTATTGAAATAAATCTATTTTGGGTTTTCCTGGTTGCTTTTTTTTTTTTTTTAGCCGGGTTGTGGACGGGTAATGTATATATTTACTATTGAGCTTGTTCCTCATATGGCAACATTTGCGGATCACCGGAAGAAAACAGAAATATACGTTGACTGAGGGTGCTGTATCAATAGTGATGTCAAATTTAATGAAGCAATTTAGCAAAGTTAAATCTAAAAACGTAAAGATTGGACGAATGTACATTTTCTCACTTATAAGTAGAGCATATGAACTTACGGTACATCAATAGCCTGCAGGTCTAACGCCTGTTTGTACTTCAATATTAAATTATGTACCCCTGCCAATCTTGTGAGGCTGCATTAAAAAAAAGCTTTGACAACTTACTTCTCTTAGAAAGAGAAGCGGGACAAAAATGAAAACTAAAAAGAACCATGGTCAAACACACATACCAGTACATACCTTTTAGTTTTACAATGTAATATTACGATGTGGAAATAAGGCACAATGCTATCCCCTTCCCCCTTTTGAACAAAATAACACTCAAGCCCTCTTGCTCCCCCCCCCCCTCCTCTCAAATAAGATTGATTCTGGATCTGTCCTTGTGCACCTTTGACAAAATAGGGATACCAAAATGTATAATGGCTCGCCTTGAACAATTTGAAGAACATGTGTACCATGCGTGCGAGCAATGTTCTACCCCACTACAGTGGCTTTTTCCGTGATAAATCTAGATGAGCCTTTATGCACGAGTCGGCCATATTGAATTGAAAGTGAGGTAAAATCTGAATTTTTGGAACTTGTGACGAGAAATTATTAATTAATTCCAGTCTGCTTCAATGAATAATTTAAAAGTTGTAACTAGGCCTAAACATTCCCTAATAATAATTGTGCTTATATAGTGCTTTCCATCGTATCAACAATCTCAAAGCGCTTTAGAGTTATTGCCCTCACAGTTATCGACCCTCACAGGTACCCATTTATACACCTGGGTGGAGAGAGGCAATTGTAGTTAAGTGTCTTGCCCAAGGGCACAAACACCATGTTTCTGGCAGGGTTTGAACCCACGCACCTTCGTACATGAGTCAAACACCCTAACCACTGGACCATGACGTTCTACTGTCCTAATGTTTAAAGCCAGAATAAAAAAAAAAATAACAGTAAAACAAGGCTGCATTATGCCTGCATAAATAGTCTGACGCCCATCCCATTCAACAGTTAATAATTAATGAAATACATTCAGGGAACTTGACAAAAATGGCCAAGTCGTACATAAGGCCCATATAGTCCAGAACCTAAACTTCTTTTCTAGGATTTGGACTTTCACTTGAGTACGGCAAGAAATCTCTGATTGAATGAAACATGATGCAGCTTACCGTTAAACAACCGATAAGGCCGGGTTCGAATGATCGTTGGAAAGCTCTGGGATCGGCACACCACTCGAGTAGCTCCCTAGCAGCAGTCGTGAAAGTACTAGGGTGGGAAAGTTGCTGGAAGTGGAAGGGCAAAAGAGAAAGCAAAACAAGTGTGGGTTAACAATATTGCAACGAAAAACAAAAATATGTACACATATGAAAGTGAATTGCTAGAGTTGTGGTCAATTCATATCACAATTCACGTCACAAGTAACGGGGGATGAGCAATGACAAAGGAATAAGCCATATTTTTTTTCAGAGAATGAGGGCGCTCTAACAATGCCATGTTACAGACATAAGCCCTACTACAGTAGGTTGTTGAAGGGAATACAACATTGGCTTTGCTGTAATTTTCAGAAATGTATGGATATGGGGGGATAGTATTTTGTACCAAATATAGTTACACTGAATTGTTTGGCGTTTTTGTTTTGTAGATGCTGGAAAAACCAAGAAAAACAACCATGTTCTTGTAGTCTGGTTCTCTGACGCCACTTAAACTGAAAAGGAACAATTTATAGACACTGGGGAATTGTAAGGTCAGGGAACCAGTCTAGAAGGCTTGTCCAGCTCAGAGATGTGTGATCTATTGCAAACAAAATTTAGACTAACTAAATATGGTAAAATTGGGGGCAGTATTTGAAAACAGCCTGTTTTTTTTCCAACGCTGGTTGGTCGAGCAGCATTGGAAATTGATACAAAAATACCACTTTTCTTGAAAATGTCAGCACACCAGGTGCCATGGGATGCTTTAGACTGTCATTCACTAACAGTCCAGTAAGGTATGTCATAATAATTTGGTAGTTTTGTTTTTTGATGTTTGCAAATGTTGTATCAATAGTCCCTTTAACGAAAGTCTACAACTTAGGATTTCAGTAACTTTACCAGGGCTTTGCATCCGAACCGGGCACCCAAGGACCCGACCGCTAATGTCTCAAACCGGTTCCAGAATATAGAATCGAGCACCCGTAACCAAATTCACTTATTACTTAGCAATTTCTCAGACAATAAAAAAGAAAGGTTTTGAATTACATTTGTTCGGAATTAAAACCAGGCTACATGGAAAAACAAAACAGATTTACGTTTATGATGCTTGCGAAAATGCAACTTTAACCGTAAATTAAAGCTATAGGCCCCTAGAGCTTACTGCAAACAGAAGTCAGTCTGCATTGATGGACCGATGTGGTAGTATTAACGTGCGGACCTTTACAAACAATCTGAACAGCAACTTCCAAGATTAAAATTTTGGGGTTGCATGGGTTTCTGTAACGGGTACCCGGGTACTCACATGTGTGTTTTTTCATTGCTTACCTGATTCCCGTACTTAAAGCTACAGTCCATCATCTGCAGCTATCCAAAATGTAACTGACGTAATAATTGTTGCAAAACATACTTAGTTTATAGATAGTAATGGGACTAAACTCCCTGTGAAATTATTCTTTTTGGCAAGCTGTCATTTTGAAGAAATCAATGAAAGTAGGCCTTTCCAACCGTGCGTCTTAACCCATCATTGGAAATTTCAATTGGTAGTTCGTTTTTTATTCAGCGAAGCGCGCGCAAGCGTTGACACGATGCACATGCGCCCCGGTTGCTATACTTAGTTGGTTCAGTGCGCAACATTGCGTACTGGTAGCTGCAATCGACTCAGTGAGAACGTGTCTCGGACGCTGAATTCAGGCCCAATTCAAAACATGACTCGGCAACTTTTGATTTGAAATCGAGATCCTAGAATAGTGTTTTCTCGGAATATACAGCATTCACTGAGCTGAAACCTCACCAGGTTTGTTGTTCAGCACCTTTCTTTAGATTTTGAGCACTTTTGTTGCTTCAAACTAACAAAATGCACAAAGTACAAATGATGGACGCTACCCTTAAGTTTACTTCATCTACAAATTGGAGATTGTAAAAACATACTTTGAGCACTAAAGAAATAAAGTTCATTTGAAAAACTTGTTGGCTGTCTGGATACTGGCAGGTAAGCTGTGATGAATTGTAAGGATTTGATTATAACTCTCATACTTGGGAATGGCAATCCAGGCACACTTCTTGTAGGGTTTTCTGTTTTTGGTTTTTAATGATTTTCCATTTTGGGGGGGGGGGGGGGGGGGTTGGTTTGCAGGAAAAAAAAAAAATTTACAGGGACCTGATTTTCAGAAAATTGTTCAAATTTGGGGCATGTTTTAAAAATTGTTTCTTGAATTAGAGTGAGAATGTGTTATATATTTGTGGAGAAAAAATATTTCAGGAAAAGAGAGGAAATTTTTTAGAGAGTTGCAAAAGCACAATTTTGAAAAAAAAAGGAGTTTATCTGGGGGGGGGGGTTGAGTAACACACAAATTGAAAAAAAAAATAATCAAATTCGTTGGGGAGCACGGGGATAGCAACTTTAAACACAGCTATGAAATAGGGATTCTGATAGCTCGGCCATCTTGTGGCTTTAAATTATTCACAACCCTTTCGTAAGGCACTTGATGTTTTGACCTTAGAATGCCTGGCCAGTGAATTTTGCTGCCTCAATCTGTCCTCTTTGTGTCTTTATATGATATCTGTGTGACGCTCACAGATTGCCTGCCTGCCTGGCCAACCATTAAGCTTGCACGGCTAATCAAATAATTCATAAGACGTTCCCTTGGGGGGGGGGGGAAAGAAAAAAACCTTAATGCGCTCTCCGCATACACTTCTCGACAATTTGCAGTGGAAATATTTTCCAAAGCTTTGTCTGACAACTCCATCAATTTCATTCTCTCTTTTTTTTTTAAGGTGGGTGGAATGGTTATGTTTGCACAAAAAAAGGTTTTAAATGCAGAATTTTGAGGGAGTAAAGCGTGAATTTTATTTACATTTTTTTAGGGGTAATGCTTTCCCACTTTTCAAGGTGCAGAGGAAAATTAGAACTTTTTATATTTATGTAGGACTAAATTTAAAGCTATTCTCTAACTTCCTTCTTCAAATTTAGTTAGATCAAATGTTCATTGGTTTTCTTTACAATTTACAATTACATGTAATTTCACCCGAGTTTTAATATAAAAAAAACTTTGGCAAAAAAAATTTAATGTCACAACAGCAAACTAAAGACATGTGTTGTTTATAAATGTGAAGAAAATTAACTGATTAATGTTAAAAACATTGGATAAAAATATAGATAAACACGTTTCATAAATGGCAAGTGTTTCTTTGCCACATTGAGTAATGTGTGATTGTATTTACTTAAAGGGAATGTACATCATTGGCTTTTGCTGTAATTTTCAGAAATGAACTATTTGAGGGATTAGTATAATAGATAAAATATTGTTACACTGACATGTTTGAAGTTCTGTGTTCGAAAATGCTGGAAAAACCAAGAAAAACAAAATTGTTCAAGTAGTCTGGTTCCCTGACTCCACTAAAGATGAAATGGATCAATTTATAGATGCCGGAAAATTGTAAGGTAATGGAACCAGTCTAACTGGCCTGCACCCATTCATGAACATGTAACCAATAGCAAACAAAATTTGGACCGAAAAAAAAATGGTAAATTTGGAGCAGTAGTTGAAAAATAGTTAGGTTTTTCCAACGGTGGTCGGCCGGCCACCGTTGGAAATGTATACAAAAATATCATTTTCCTGCAAATGACTTCACACCAGGTGCCACAATTTTACAGGATGCTTTAGACTGTCATTTACCAACTTCCTAGTAAGGTATTTCGTAAAAAAATGGGTAGTTTTGTTTTTTGATGTTTGCAAATGTTGTATATTCCCTTTAAGGTGGCTACTTCACAAGCACACATCTACCAGCTTCTGTTAGCCATTCTTTTAATAACACTGCATTCATGTACATGTACATGTACAGTACGCGAGGTAATGCCATGATTAAGTGTATATGTTGTATTAGCTGGTGCATGTACGGTAGTGTGATAAAAACTACTGCAATTATAAATGTTAATATGGACAGAAAGCTGAAGAATGTTGCTCACAAGCTGGTTGTCGTTTAGGGGTGTGGGTTTTTGGTGTTTACGTGATTTGGAACACGTCAATTCCTAGAGCGTCATGCTGCAACACTGGAAGATGACACAGTGGCCCGGCGGCCAAATGCTAATTTACACGATTCTAAAACGTTACCTTGTACGCCGTTCTGGCAATCGGCTCATTGCAAAGAGAGGAGGAGGTGAATAATAACAGCAGAGGATCATAATAAATTGATGACGCGCTTCAGATGAGGCGGCTCTATTATTTAGTTACAGCACTTGGAACTGTCGTAAATATGCTCACTTCCGACGCCTCAATCTTATGGCACATGATTGCTGTTTACACTGATAAACAGGCCCATAAGAAATTTTCAGCAGATGGGCTACGATTTCATATTTTGGGTGCTTTTGTTCATCCAAGTTCTGTGGAAGAGAATTAGTTACTGGTAGCTTATTTAGCTGATTAGTTTAGTTTATTGGTTGTATGACTGGTTTCCTGTAGGTAGCTAGTAGTTTGGTTAGTCGTGAATAATACATGCATGATTAATGGGAATGGGAATAATATTAATAAATGAATAAATTTACATGTATGTATATATTAACTTCAAATCTATGACTCATGTAACTGTATTAGTTTGTAAATAAAAAAAATATGATGACAATACTATATACATTGTACGGTAATAGAATTTCACTTGTTACATTATCTTCAATTGAAAGGGCGCCGTTTTGAAAGTCATGAATCGTCAACATCATGGAATTGCGCTACTGAAGCCACATCTCGTTTAATTTTTTGTTCAGCTTCATCAAAATCAATTCTCACCGAGAATAAAAAAAAAATCAATGAGAATTCTAGAGAAAAAGGAAACCTTAGAGTTTACAACGCATCTCCCTGGCTACGAAACAAAACAAAAAAAACTGTCAACCGGTACCCGGCGGCCGGCAGACTGCATGAATACAAGTGTTAGCAAACAGGCCAATATTGGCGCTGCCATATATTTCTCCTGCAAGACAATTTGGCAATGGAATGATTAGCCAAAAAAAATAATGATAAAGAATACAGCACGTACGTTTTCGTTGCCGTGATGAAATACGCAAAAATCATGGATGTGAAGGGGTTAGATCATGCACGGCTGCTCAACTTTAGCATTATCAGGCAATCTCATTTATTGATTACATGATCAGGCCCCGGTACGTATGCCGGTCGTTTCAATAATTCATTGTCTTCATCTCGCGCCAGCCTTGTGCGTTTCATTTTGGAGCTCACTACTCCACTGTCTCTGTAAACGTGAGTTGAGCATTCCGGAAAAATGTGTTTGTGTCCATATCGGGGGGGGGGGGGGGGGGGGTGTTCAATTTGTTTTATTTTTGTTTGGAAAAATAATCCAGAAGACTATTTTGAAAGCAGAGCAATTAAGAAATTTGTTTGTATCCTTTTTTGTGGTATCGTTCTTTTTTATTTAGGGAGTGTGTTTTGTTTGTTTGATTTTGCTCAATGTTTTTTTTCTTCAAATAGCAAGGCAGAGCAACTTTAAACACATGATGGGAGCCTACTTTATATCGAAATTTGAATTTGTTTGCCTTTTCAGAAATTATATAAATACAATAATTGGCCTTTGTTTCCCTAACAAATACTACGAGAAATAAATGAAAAATATTTACAACAAAAAATTACGATAAATGTAAGTACATACGCAATTTTGTCAAGTGATTACACATTTTCTGATATCCTGTGTCAATTTTTTATCAACTGTTAGTCTCAAGTTAATGGTTTCTAATTAAAATGCAAAGTTATTCATGACCTCACCTGCTTTATGCAAATCAAACGCTCAGTAGTCTGCTGAATGTGTCTGTCCATGGACGAATCTGTTGTCATCATTTTGTTTCCCTCATTGGATCACTGAAGAACAAGAAAAAAATAAATAAACATAAATCACACATTTACCATGTGATTCATGAAAAAGCTTGCCACATCCTGCATGTTAATATTTTGAAAAAGTAACTTTTATATCTGGTGTTTCTACACCAGAACCATTAAACAAATCTTTATCAGCTTACAATTCTTAATGTGCTTGCTGAGAAACATTTTCAAAAAGTGGACTTTTTGCTCATTTCAACTTGTAAGGAATAAAATATTTTATTTCCTAACCTAATATTCACAGCCTAATTTACAATTTACATCAAAAACAAATTCATCAATGTAGTCTATAAATGATCTTATCCATTGAAGAAAATAATGAATTGCTACACCCAGACACCTTAATTGCACATTAAATCCATATTGGGTGTGGCAACTTTTGTACAGTGGGGCATATGTAGTTTTTCTGAGCCCTTTCTTTCTACCAATCATTTAGCTTGCATTTTCTAACTATGCAGCAAGTATTAACAAAAGAGGGCGCTATACACTTTCCTCATATCTTATCAACTGGCATTTCTCAAGATGAGCATATAAGCGAACTCAATTTAAGAAGTGAACAACAAACTTGTTGAGTAAAGAAATTACAAACTTATTTAGGAATATTTGGTAATAGTGTAGTTTAGGTCCCCGTTCCTGTAAGAAGGAAAATCCACTTTTATGTTATTGGACTCACTACATGTAATTTTTTTGTAGCTGGTGATGTTGAAAAGTGATAGGGATGTCTAGGAAAGAGGGCACAGTCTTAAATTTAGAGGGCTATTACGGGTAAACTGACAATGACATGAAAACACTGAGCAAAAATGAACATGGCTTAAGTACCAGCTTATGAGTGATACCTGTATACCCTGCGAATGCACAAAACTGTGTTGAAAAAAAAAAAAAAAAAACACTTCAGAACGTGAAACTCTCATCATGGTACATCACTTCATACATATTGTATCGGTTCTTCCCGGCATTTGCCATCAATAAACAGTGTATTATGTATCTACAGTATATCCCAAAATCAACCCCCAGAAGATACTTTGAATTTCAATTATTCAGATATTTTGAATTTCTGTTAGGACTATATCTGAGAATCAGAAAAGGTTTCCAAGATTGTGGACAAAAAAGACGCAGTTCCATTGGGGGTGCGGATTTGAGAATTCTAGGAAATATCAGTGCCGGCATAGGGTATGTTGAATTGTTCACATACATGTTGCTTGTTAAGAATACAGGTGAGCCAATTGTTTTGGAGGTGCTCTGCAGAAATATTTGCTTAATTTCACGGAATTGCTAAAAGAAATTGTTGTTCAAGTTCATAGAACTATTAAGCAATAATTAAAGGTAGAGTATATATCATTTGTCAATTGTGCATTTTTGTGTTTGATGCAACAAAAGTGCTCAAAATCTAAAGAAGGTTGCTTGACAATTAACCTGGTGAAGTTTTAGCTCTGTGAATGCTGTACATTCTGAGAAAAGAATATTCTAGGATTTTGATTTCAATTCAAAAGTTGCCAAGTCATGTTTTGAATTGCGCCGCGGGATGTTATGAATTTTGAATTGCGGAAATCAGCATCCGGGACACGTTATGGGTCTCATTCAGCCGATTGCAGCTAATGCGATGTCAAGCACTGAACAGACGGCGCATGTGTGCAACCCCGCGCGCGCGCGTGTGTGTGTCGTGTCAATGCTTGTGCGCACCCTTTCACGGCTTCGCCGCCGAATTAACAATGAACTACTAATGGAAATTTCTAAAAAATGTGTCTTTAGACGCATCTTGGGAATGACCTTCTTTTCTTCAAAATGTTTGTTTTCTTAAAAATGTCAGCATGCCAGAAAGAATAATTTCACAGGGAGTTTTGAACCAAGTATACTTTTCAACAATAATTTCATCAGTTACTTTTTGGATAGCTGCAAATGCTATACTCTACTTTAAAATCAGTTGAGGAACTGTTCACGAGCAATATACATGGAACATTTTGTGCTTATACATGTAGATGTACAATGTATGTTAGCAGCTCTGGGAAATTATTAACCCTAACCAGCTAGGCCATTTTGGCTGGATATCCTGCTAGTTAAAAGTGCAAGCTTCAAATCTAACTGAGAAAGCCATTTCCAGCACTCCTACAAATTCCCACAGTAAATTGGCAAAGTGTTTGCTGCACCGACGAAAGAAATATGCACACCTCCTCCTTCAAGATGTGAGAAAGTGGGGAAAGGGTTAGAATTCACGGGCAATTGAAGAGAGATTGATTATGGGATGAAGGTGCTTGATTAACAGTTCCTGTGGAGTCAATTGAAGAGATCCAGGTCCTAAATTGTAGACAGATTTACCTGTTTAATGGTTTCGCTCCCAGACACAAGAAGCAAAGTACTGGATTTTGGGTTCAGGCCAGCATAGAAATGTGAACTTACAGGTGAACTTAGGGTAACCAAAAACTTGTTACAAATTTGACTACTTTTTGTTTTGTTTTACAAATAATCAATAGCATTGATCTGTCACTAAAGAGTGGCAAATCACAGAGGTACTGGCATATCATGTGACCAAAGGGAGCTATACAGAACAAAACACTAACTATTCCAATGCTTTGCTATACAGGGCGAGTCAAAAAAAAGCGAAACCTAAATGTCGGGACTATTGTTTTATTGAAGTTCTGCATATGTGAAGCACTTTCAAAATATAGGATATACATGTAAAAGCCAAATTCATAAGCTTTCTTTCAATGCAAGAATCATTCAAATCACTTATGCACTTTTCAAGTTACGGAATTTTAAACACAACCACTGTTTTAAGGTTCTGTCCACGGATCACAAAAAAGGTGTGCGTTCTTTCAGCAAAACAAAAAGAATTCACACACATCCCTATCTGATTTCTTTTGCTGAAAGAACACTGAACTTTTTTGTGATCCGTGGACAGAACCTTAAAACGGTGGTTGTGTGTTTAAAATTCCAAAACTTGAAAAGTACATGAGTGATTTGAATGATTCTTGTACAAAAAGAAAGCTTATGAATTGGGCTTTCATATCCTACATTTTGAAAATGCTACATGCAGCACCTCCCTAAAACAATGGTCCCAACATCTGGGTTTCGTTTTTTTTTTACTCACCCTGTATTTCCTTGAGACGACAAACACACTGTTCTTCAAAAAACGTTAAGAGTATCCAATTCCTCACCAAAATCATTACGAACAAACACTACAAATCTTGAAGGACTTCGTCTACCAAAGGAAAACTTTTTTAAAAAAATAAAAAAATAAAGTAAATAAAAAATTCCTGGTACCCTGTTTAAATGCTGATGGTTTAAACAGTACTTATGCACACAAGCAACACTCTTTCCTCAAGTAAATTTGCCCTGCTCTTTTGTTCTGATACTTTTGACCCCGAGCAAAGTAAAGAAAAACAAAGACAAACATTTAGGATTTATTTCATCAGCGGAAATTACAGGCCTGAAGTGTTTGTTATGCCAGCAGATATAAGTGATAATGCAAGGCTGGATTTGGTGTGAGTTTACATTAGGCCAAGAATAGTGGTGCATGTGTCATATATGACTTTGATTTGTACATTATGTACACTGTACATTTTGATGACAATACTTTTTATTTTTTTTCCATCTATCAAAGATGTATGCAACAATTAAATGGAAAACATAAAAGAACACTGTACAATGTACTTCATTTTTAAGACCTAAAATAATTTACTCATTCAAAGAAATCAAATTTTTGAAGTCTGGCAGCTTTAGAAATATAAAATGTGAGATTTTTTTTGTATTTTTTAAAAAACCTTTACACTTTGGCCTTTACATACAATGAATATTCATAACATGTAAATGACACCATGACGACATGTTTTTCTGCAGATTACAATTTAATTTGTATCCTCCCCGACCCAACCACATTCCACTCCACAATAGTACAGCTGATGTTGTTGAGCCCACATACATTGTAGACTACGTTTCCGTTTCAAATTATTTCTAGACTATCCAACAAATTTTCCAAACAACAATGCATTTGACGTTCATCTTTTCTATGGTCAACTGATGCCGAAATACCGGTAGTGATGATTGTTTCTGTGAGGCTGTGTGTTTTATGATCTTTTAAAGTCTACATGTACTTCAGACTAACAGTTTCAATTTGCACATTTTTTTTGACATTGTGCAAATTGATATTATACAAGTTACTGGCACTTTGGGTAGCTTACATTGTACATGATGCATGTACATAAAAAGTATCAAAGTTTCAGTCCAGTAGTTTTTAAGAGTAAAAATCACTCTGGCAATTGCATCCGAGCATGAGTAACTGATGCTAATACAATGCGCCTTATTCACAAGTTGGCCGTTTTTGTCGAGTTCCCTGAGTGTATTTCATTAATTGTTAACTGTTGCGATGGTGCCAGACTATTTATGCAGGCATAATGCAGCCTTATTTCACTGTCATGTTTTTAAAAATCTGGCTTTAAACAATAGGGAACATTTAATTACAAATTTGAAATTATTCATTGAAGTAGACTGGAATTAATTAGTAATTAAGTAGCTTTCATTTCTCTACACAAGTTTCAAAAATCAAGATTTTACCTCACTCTCAATCCAATATGGCCGACTCGTGAATAAGGCCCATTACAAATTTAATGGCACTAAGAAACTGGGCCTTGCTGTTCCTTGGAAGAAACTTTTCAGTGCTAAGGAATGTTGTGTTCTTGACAGCTCCTTGAAGTTGACCCCACCAGTGCAATCACCGGGTTAAATAAATAGCACGCACAGGGTTTGAAATGGAAACCCTGTGATGAACTGTGGTGATGTGTTATGTTCAACTGGTTGTGGTTTATACTACAATGTATGAGGCTACAAAATTGCTTTTCTTTGCTGTCCATTATTGTAATCAAGTAATGAAATCAACAGTAAGAGACAATTCAAATGACAGGTCAGAAGCACATACCCCCCATTTACTAACACTATCACATTTAAATTTTTGATGAATTTATCAGTTTGCCAAAAGTATGAACGGTACATGTTGTTGTAATATAGTAAACAAACAACAACAGAATTTTAATTTTAATATCAATCTTAAATATGAATTGCTTGCCACTTCGACTTGAGACTGGTTTTTAACCAGTTCACTTCGGACGAGGTGTAAACACGCAAAGGTTTTGCGGTATTTGGAACGGATAACGGATAAATACGCAACAAGCGAGGCCGGAAATATCCATCAGCGACCCACTCGCAGTGAGCGAGGCCAGAAATAGGGTGTGCTACCCGCAGATGACGGCGTAACCCGTCTGGCATCGAGGTTCGCGAAAAACTATCCCGTGCCTGTGTCCGGTCAATGTCCAAATAATACCGGCGTGAACTGGTTAAATATGACTTTTGATGGCTTTAATTACAAGTCTTGTTCACTGATTTTAAGCACAGTATCCACTGAGCCACCATTTCAACAGGTTTAATTGTTAGTATTCGGATTTAAATGTAGATTTGAAAAACTTTTGCTGAAAAAAGCTTGAAATGTTGCAATGAAGCAAAGTGTAATAATATAAAAATTCTAGAATTGACTGTCTGAATCCACTGTTGCTAATTTTTTTCCCAGGGGTGTTCAAATAACTCCCGCAGTCTTGTAAAAAAAAAATAAAACATATATATCTCGGCACATACATCACCAACATATAGATGGTTGCCATTAACACAGACTCCACTCTGCGGCTGAGTTGTCCTTACAGCATTCCGACCAGGCTTACACGTTAACACTGCAGACCCCAACCCTCCCCGCATGCTTGGCATTCCCCGTCAATTTTCCTGCTCAAAGTTTTTGCATGACAGAGATTCCGCGTGTCTCTGCAGATGTGGTTAAAGTGGGTCGCGACTTTCTAAGGTTACGACATGAAAGGATGACCTTTCTTTCTTTTCTTTTTTAAAACTGATTCACTTCATTTTAACAACCACTCCATTGTGATTTTTTTTTTCATATTGGATGAATTAATAAATAGAGTGTCCAGTGTACACAGTTGTAAAGTACACAACAAAAAGTGCAGTCAAGCTCGGATTATCCAATAGGCACAGTAGGCACTGTAGGGCCCACGGAAAATTTGGGGGCCTACAAAAATACCACAGTGTGACCAGGCTTGCTTCGTTACAGCTTAGCATCAACATGAAATTGGTGCTTATGCGCCTGGGGCGCTCAGGCGCCTAGGGTGGGTGCTCAGGCGCCTAGGGTGCTCAGGCGCCTAGGGCGCTCAAGCGCCTAGGGCGCTCAGGCGCCTAGGGCGCTCAGGCGCCTAGGGTGCTCAGGCGCTAAGGTGTAGTAGGTCCTATGGAACACTGGTGCCTATAGGGCCTACAGAACACTATGATTCAGCCCTAGAGTGCAGTACACATCTATCCCTGATGTAAATTACTTTTATCAACCTCATTTCAACATTTGCAAAATATTCTGCCTTTGATCTTTACTCCAAAGCTGAAACAACAGTTGAAAGCCCTCTTTAAATCAGCATGTGCTTTGGATCTAGGACATGTGACCTCCAAATACTCTGTGAAGAAGTTTTAATTGGAGGTGGAGGCTTTGTGTAACATTGTCTCATCTACATATATCACGTCAAATGAATTGCCTGGTCAGTTGTTCCACAACTTACAAATGGGTTGAGCAAATTGGATCAATATTATCTTTTTGTAATTGACAACTGTATTTTTTTTAAGAAGATGACCATCACTTAATAAATTGTAATCTCCTTAAATCCATGCACTGGAGTTCAAATGTAAAAGAAAGAAACTTGGAGATAATGTATTATTTCAATTCCTGAACTGTTCCCTGAATTAAATCTATTTTATGACCCAGGTTTCACATGCTTGTAAATTTCAATTATTTATATACTGTTTCTAATATAAGATCCTAGTTTAAAATTATTGTTTCCCCCCTCAAAAAAATTGCTTACAATACAATGGACGGAAGTTGTTACAATTTAAAGGCTGCAACATTGGGTCAAGAGTCCTATTTTTTTTGCTAAGATTGATAATACAGTTGGCTCAGCAAACAGGGGTAGTGACCATAAACATGTCAATGCAAATATTATCATCATGATCAAAAGTTATAGTTACCGGTACATGCACTAATACTCATATTACAGGCATATTTGATTCAATATCTACGGGTACATTGAAGTGTGTACACTGCACCTAAGGGTTCGCTACTGAAATCAGCTTTTTGCATTTTTGTCCTCAGGGAAGATTGCAAACGATCAAAATGAAATTGTTTGAAAGAGTGAATTCAATCGTTGTTGAGACAGCTCTGTTGGGGCGCATGCACTAAGGCCAGCCAGAGTTGAATATCCCGAAGGAAAAAAGAAATGATGGGATTTTGTTTCAAACGACTGGATTTTTTAATTAATGGTTCTTGAAAAATCTTTGATTTTGAGCAAAATATCTGACGGAAATATCCTACATGTAGCTAGATTAGTGTGTGGGTGTGAAGTGTACATGAATGTATGTAATTTGATAATCCATTATGATGCCATATGCTCTCTGTTTGTTTGTGAATTATTCCGCCACACAGCCCTCCCCACCCGTGACGTTCATTTCTTGTCCAACGACCGGGCGAGGGAAAGGCCCCCGCACGTATCGCTCTGTGTACAAACGTGAGTGTGTAAAATGTCACGCAGGAGCTTTAACATGCCAACTACGTCGATGATTGATGGCCTAATTTCGCCGGTCCCGGCAGAAATTGAAATTGAACTTAGGCCCCCGAGATGAGTTCACGTACGGTAGATGTACTGGAGTTTGTGGGTCCATGTGGCACGAACTGAGAATCACACGTACTCAGTTACGCAGATGCGCAATGTGATGTACATGTACGTGCGAGGCAACGACAATCAGCTTTACATGTTGAGTGCTAAAGGAATACAAAAAAAATAAAAAATTTAAAAACCAGGCTGGCATAAAGACTTGGAAGCATTAAGTGGTTCAAGACAGTGCGGTGGGGGGAGTGAAGCAATCTTCAGGCTTTGAACGGATAAGAGATGGCAGGATTTGCAGTAAACACGAATGCCAAGACCGATTAATCAGTAAAATAAGAAGTGACTGCCCATACTGCACTCTCTGGTTGGGTTTGGGTAATTTTCTCCTTTCAGATACAAGAAATTCCAACAAGCGTTACAGGTTGGGTGTTTCTTAATTGATTCCTCTCTTTCTCCACAGAAGATTCTACGAATTCAAAATTGTATTCCTGCGTAAAAAAAAAAAAATTGCTGACTGTTTTGTACCTCTGTCGTAAACTGCATTTATTGCTATCCTATTAGTATTATCATAATTTCAATTTTTAGGGCTCTCACACCCTTGGACATTACTCATTTCTGTGATTATTTGGTGATACGAGCCATTGTTAATGTGTGTTAATTACAGCCAAGGTTATCCATAGTGCGGTATCTAAAGCCATAAATTATGCAGCTGTATGTCATCAAATTACAGTTTAACATGCACTGGGTACGGTATATAATCAATTGTTTCTCAATCTATTTCTAACTGATACAGTAGTTCAGAAAACAGCCTGACTTCAAACAATCAAACACTGTTTACTTCAGATACAGTGGCGATAAAAAGACAATCATAAACTAGGGAACCAGCGTGATACAATACTTGCATCCAGGGTCAATTGATATAATTATCCATACCGGTAGCACACTGTCTTCAAACAATAATGAATCCAATTGACACACTACAATTACACTTGGATTTCATTGTCGATTTTGCTCAGAAACACAGCCGCTTAAAATGTTTGGAGGGGCCAATTATTTGAAGGGGTGAACATTCATTGCATGGCTGATAAAATAGACAAGATAAAAACAGGATGAAATGTTGGGTTCTCCAACAATTAACCAACAAGACTTATGTACACGGTGTATAATGTAACCCTGCCACAGAACGGCAACACAAATCAAGCAGACTGGATGCATTTAATAATTAATCACATCTACCGTCGGAGCACGGCGCAATCCGAGGGACCTGGTATCGCATATTAACCCAACCGACCAATCGGAACTGGCAGTGTTGAGCTTTGTGACGCTTTGTTTCTTTACAGCATATGCCTCGGTGTGTATCAAGGGGGGGGGGGGGGGTTTAGACTATTATCATATACAGACAATTATCGGTGTGTATATACATCAAGAAGGATCAGGCCGATTGAATTGTGTGCTCGCATTAAATATCCGGGGGCCGACCAGTGGATTCAGTTTGTAATAATGAAGCTCTTGTGCACTAATCATATCCGATTCTGCCAAGGTACATACGCACCGGTACATGTGTTGACTACAGCGACCGTCTTTTAATGACAATTTCACTGCAATTTAAAGTGGCGTTGTGCATAGGGCAATAGCAATGTAAATTTTACTTTCATGTATTGGATTTTTTTTTTCAATTTAACTGCAATGCAAATGGTGCAATACTAATAATATTTTAGACCAGTATAGCTATAGTGAATTCAATAAGAACAATATATTTACTTAAGTACCGGTACATACATGTAATTATTTGGCATTTTAGATATTATTGCCAGTTTAGAAGTTCTAGCTGTTAGATTTTTGACTGAATTTTTTCGTTATTTGTCCATTCCTCTAATTCAATTTAATTTTTGAAAATATATATTTTTTTTACATTGATGTACTGGTACGTGTACCGTACCTTATGAAGTTTTCTTGATACCAAATTATTTTTCCAAGATATTGTTATTCATTACTTTTGATATATTTCAAGCATCAGAGCTCTTTTCCTAACTCCAATAGCAAACATGAATAATATATATCTAAAAAGAACACATTACAGTGCACTGTAAAATTGTGTACCCTTTGCAATTTACACTGTCTTCTTTTTCTTCCAGTAAGTACATCCCTCCATAGTGGAGTATTGTAGTACTGTTGTCGAGGCCAGGTTAAACAAATAGGAACCTTTATTTCCCTCACTATAATCTGATGTTGAATCTAAACCTTTTACACAAGTTCATTCATCACAGCTGTTTCAATACTTTGGTACTGAATATCAAATAATCAGATGCACATATTTTATAAACCCAAACGATCTTCCAATATTGATTTGCTGATGCGCAATTGGGAAGAAACACGGTGTTCATTTTTGTACAGTAGTGTATCTACAGCTACACTGAAATCAAATTTGTGCAATATACATAACGGTACATGTAAATGTAGATGTGTCACACACCTGTTTTTTACAAAATTGGTTGTTGAGGTCATGTGAGGCTGCATGACTTTCAGCAAACTGTTCTATTTTGCACTGCATGTAAATCTCTGGAAATATGAGTGGTTTAATTACATGTACCGGTATGTTGACATTTACTGTTTAATGTGGGGGGGGGGGGGATATGAAAAAGATAGGTATTTGTTTTGTCTGTCCGTTGCCTTTCGTCAAAGGTGAGACACATGCATGATGTTGAAAGCATTGATAACCTCATTTACTGTCCAATGAATTGACAATAATGCATATTTTCTTTTCATCTCGTGTTGGTCAACTTCACTGAGCTTCATTGGTCAAGCTTCACTGAGCAATAACAGATCAATAACTGCCTCCTCTGGCCCCTAACATTGGTTCATTCCTTGACTGGCCACTAATTGGCCAATTATTGACCACTTGTTGGTGATATTGGTCACTTCTACAAGACTGGACCACCACTTTGTCAACAGCTGGACATTCATTGATCAACAACTGGTCTCAACTTGGGCATGTACATCAGCTCACAGATGGCTTGAAGGGAAGCTTGAAATACATGTTTGGTATAGGCTCTATTATTAGACTGTGAAATACATGTTTGGTATAGGCTCTATTAGGCCACACAAAAAAATATTTGGTCTCTGGTCAGACCAAAGTTCCGGAATTGACGCGACTACGCGCCTTTTTTTTTTTTTGCTTTTTTTTTTCTTCAAGCTTGGATTGTATAGACAAGGTGGGTACTATTTTGCTTTTTTGGTGTCCTCATGTACATTGGTGTCCTCCATAATTTGCCTTGGTGCTTTCGATCATTTGCCTTGGTGCAATTTTCCATTCCTTGGTGCTCTTTGGTACAAAAAATTGAGGTGAGGAAATAGAGGGCGCTGTTGGAGCTACCGCGGAACATTTTGGAAAAAAAAAGATCGACGCGCATGATTAAAATTGACGCGCGCGCTGACCAGAGACCGACTTATTTTTTTTTTGGCCTTAGACTGTGAAATTTCGTTGGTTGAGGGCTAAGTTCATGTGACATATTTCAAAAGTTCATGTTTCACAACCTGAGTGATGGACTCTGCGGAGTACATACATACATCACCTCATGTACCAAAGTACAATGTACCCCGTATCACTTGATCAAATATTAAAATGAATTTGACTATTTTTGTCTGAGCTGCGGCGGTACAACACAGCTTACAGTAGAATACCGTAGACCCATCCAGCCCAAAAAAAAATGGCTGAGCTCTACCTTCCTTGATCCTGCAAAAACTTTGTGAACACTTTCGTTAAAATCTACATGTACATGTATACGGACCACAATCAATTACTGGGGGACTTTGCCACTGGCTTGCCCTGTTGTTCATGCATACAGACCATCAAATGGACAATCACTGATTAATAAAAGATAGGCCTACTTAATCAATATTTAATATCAATTATTTAAATTATTCCTCATATAGACAGATTCATTTTCTAAATTTGGAAATATACTCTTTCCTCTATTTGAATAATTAAAAAAACTGTATCCATAATACTGTATGTTTTAATGTTTTATAAGGGTTTTCAGGATTAATTCAAGGTCGCATTTCTTACAGTTTCAAATCCCCTTTTTGATGTTTAATCTTCAAGGGCAAGTTTTGTCTGTTCAGAGAAATGAAAATCCATCTACCGGTAGGTCTAAAAATTTAATATATGAAAGTATCAAGTATGCTTGACAATGACAAAACCTTCACTGAGAAGTCTTCGTAGGATTCATACACATGTACATAATATGTATCTATCCAAGCTCTGAGGATGCAGTTGAGATTAAAAAATGAAAAAAAAAAAAAATCAAACAAATAAATGTAATTCTCTGAAGACATGATAATGACCAAACGAAGATTCTTATCCTCCTGCTGCTTGCGCTGATTCAGATTTGACGTCAATGCTGAACTCGGAGGTCTTATTGAGGTTCGTTGGGAAAGAAACTAATAAAGATAGAAAGCCAATCAAGCAATATCAAGAGATCTTGCGATATGGGCAGTGTGTTACTCTCTACACTATGACAACGTGACAACAGCAAGGCTGGCGAAAGATTAATTACATGGCTACTCTTCACTGTAGCTTGTTTAAGAAAAGTTCTTTACTTAGCCAGTTCTCCATTTTTTAATTATCTTATCTTTGTGCTTCAAGTTGCTTTCTCTATGCTTTGTCCAAATATCATCCTGCTTATGTATAAATTTTTCTTTTTTATTTCTCTTTTTCTAGCAAAATAAAAGTTATTAACTTTTGAATGAGACATTGAACCAAAAATTAAATTATACCCACATTTAGTTACAGAATTATTACTTCAAAATTTGAAATTTCCAATTTACCCGTATTTGCAGCCTGACAATAATTTAGGGTGATCTTTTATTTCACCGAAGACGAAAAAGCTTTCCAAAATAAAAGCCTTTATCAGAGGATTTCTGAGGCCAAAACTACAAAAAAGTGGTTGTTATTAGTAGATTTTTCATTAAAATAAAACGTTCAAATTAAAAATTGGTTAGAGAAAAAAAAATTAATAACCACCATTGTAACAGAACGGCCACGTGTCCAGTCCATAAATATGACCACTTACTCACACTGCATTGCCTATAAATTACCTCGTTCATGTACATGTTGCATATAATTTTCTTCATTTGCACTACGTTGCATATAAATTACATATGGGTCATTCTATAAATTTGGGGTCCATTTTTTTTCCCGTCCCTGTTACATCTGACATCAATGATTGTATAATTTTGATGCACTCCTTAATGCAGTCATCCTCCAAGAGTGATTATGAATAGCAAACTACCTACCCAACAAATAAACAATCATTTGAAGTCACTTTTAATAATGCTTGAATGGCAAATTACAAAGTACCAAGGTAACAGGGACGGGAAAAATGTCACACTTTGGACCCCAAATTTATAGAATGACCCATCTGCGTTGCGCGCATGCAAGGCCTGCCTGCGCGAATCGCGACGGAGAACTACAACTGCTCAGTCTCATATTTGGCAGGAACGCTCACGGTAAATAACCTTACCGCATTGATTTAATTTATTTCTTGTACTAGAGTAAGCTACAAGCCTTAATATCTTTTTGACTTATTGGCACAATATACGTTGAACAAAACAATCTTCTGAAAAACAATTGTTGACTGCTGTGATGTTGGATGGCATTTTAACCCCTCGGGGGGCAGCACCCTCGACAACCCTCGTGCGTTTAACGCCATATCCCACATCACAGCAGTCAACAATGGTTGTAATTATACAATGTGGACATAGGCCTACACTTGTAGGACAGCATAGAGGGTACAATCACAACTAAAATTTCAAATCACTGAGTAGTATATCATAATTTGGAACAAATCTGATGGCACAAAAAAAGTGTTTTTCTTCATGATGTAACCTTGACCTTTGCCCTTTAACTCCTGACCCCTGAGAGAATATCAAAATGAAAATATCACTATGTAATAAAAACAAAATATGAAACACTCAAACAGACTGCACCAGTCAGGCTTATATGCGGAGTGCAGACGTGCGCATCTTTCATGCTCACCTGAAACTGAATCAGACCCGATGGATCTTTTCACTGCCAGAGCTGATCAATTGATGGGCCACAATTGATACCCGCCATATGTTTCCTCAACGTGACCACGTTATTGACAATCGTTCAGGCGGCGATACTCACAATTGACAAGTGAGGGTCTGATACGCCAGCTGATCCGATGCTAACAGGTCAGGCAAAACGGCAACGTCGCGCATGTGTGATGATATCGTCATAGGATGAATCAATAAATAAATACACTCCTACAGGAAAGATCCATGATATCCTATAGCCACTTCAGTGCCGACGATGATTGCGGATTAAGCCACATTGTCACATCACGGAATTTTGCCACAGCAGTAAATCTGTAATGTCAACACTAAAATCGACAACAAAGGATATCGAGTCCATTGCGCAACTGTTCCTGAAGCATGTATCTCGAAGCATGTAAAGTATCTCCACCCAGTATCTGCTATAGTAGATAGGGGATGAGGCTTTACTCGGAACAAACACAAACATGCAGAGTTCTCTCCTCTGATACATGTACTTACACACAGCAGTGACACTTTCGCGCATTCCCCGGATTATAATGGTCGCTACTTGACAATAAATACCGGCCAGGGCTTGTTTGAATGTAATTCCTAGCATTGGTGAGGCCTGACTGTGTAAACCACAAATCCCTCTGCCCTTTGCTCATTGTGTGCAGTGGGAGACTCTCCCATGCTCTTTATTTTTTTCCCGACTATTTTTTTTCCCTACTTTGGGCAACTTCAACCCACAGAAATAAAATATTGTTATTGCTGTTTCTGCACCTCACTTACAAAACAAGCTGCCTGAGTTATTGTCAGCCCCCCAAAACTCAAACTTGTAAAGAAAGTAGTATGGTACAATTTTCATTGGATGTCTCATTCAACAATGAAATAGGCCTAACTTTTTTATTTTTAAAAAAAGTAGCCATTAATCCGAACGGCTATTTTTTCAAAATGAAAAGCATGGGGAGAGTAACTCGACACGACAAACATGAATTATATTCTTTTACATGTAATGTACACAATACATATATATTTCATTCCCTAAGCTAAGTTGTTCTTGCTTGTTGCATTACTGGAACTGATGTGTTACACAAGTTTAGGGCAAATTTGTCCATTTCGATCAACTACATATGGTTGCAAATGAACAAAGTAAAGAATTTCACAGTATGTACATATGTATGCATTCTTCTGGAATAAGAAGTCCGATAAGTCAAAGTACTTGTGTACAGACAGCCCATTTACATTTTAAAATAGTCTTTTCACATTTTCCAAAACAAACAAAAATCACTATAATTGAAGTACATGTACATGTATGTAATGTATGTGCACATGTATTTGTTTGCTCAGGAGTAGCCTCAATTATAAATCAAACTTTCATGTAGATCACATATAAAAATCATAGCCAATCGCTGAGGGTTTACTTGTTCAAAAAAAAAATCAAACGTACAAAAAATGTTACCGATATTTATGCTTCGTCCAAAGAGGCAGCATTTTTATAAGTGCTGTTAGGGCTGCAGAGAATATAATGTGAGCCCTTAAAAAAAAATGACATGTATATTGCCAAATGGAATAATTTCACAAGATATTTGATACCATTTGGGCCAATTCTCACAGAAAGTTACAGAGTATTTGTTTCAGTTATGTTAATATGGCTTCAATTTTACAGCTCTGCTGGATGCAAATTAGTAATTACGCTCAGTTTACTGGTACCGATGATGACGGCTATTGTTCGCTTACAGTTTATAATTTGTATGGATCCACACACATTAGTCTAATTTCTTTGCAACCCATGAAAACACGTAGGCTCAACGAATATCTGAATTGTCCCCTATAGATCTAGAAAAGAATATTTGCCTTTTATAAGCACAGCCATGTAATTGGACCCAACACAGAAATGACTTTTTCAGAGGCAAAGAAACTTACCGATGCATATCCAGCACGTGAGAAGATTTCTAAATCACAGTGCTGCAAGTCCAGTGAATTCATGTATTTGGCATTTCACAGTCAAATAATTCTATGAGTATTCCATTCAGCTACTAAAAATAAAATCCACTATCTGACAATAAATACAGTTTCTTACTAGTACTAGCCTCAGCCTTCCAAATCAGTCGACTCATTATCACGCCACAACAGTGTGACCGTGAATGAACAGTGTTTGCTTATTCCTAACTCAGCAAATTGAAAAAAAAAGCTGTATGTTTTGCCTAGAACTAACTATCTTTTGTTGTGTGATGTCCTCTGCTGTGTTTGGCAGACTCGGAGAAAAAAAAACTGATATTGGTTGTTGCAAGTACAGGTCAGGCCGCTATGCTAATATTGACTCGACAAGGCTCGTTGTGTGTCAAAACCTCTGGTACTAATCACTGGGAAGTCTACTTGATAAATTAAAATGCACTTTGAGGCTGGGTGGAGTGGAATTTTCAGATCAATGACAGGGTTAGGATTGACAGTTATTGGCGCTGGGCACAAATGTATCAAATGGGCTAAAACAAGATGGCCCACACAAACACGATCACAATTTTGTGAAAAAGTTGGTGAAGTTTTAAGGGGAAAATGGATGGTAAAAACCTTTTCCCCCCACAATTTCATGCAGCTGCTTAGCACAGCTACCGGTATTTGAAAATTAGATACTACATGTAGTTACATGCACTGTCCGAAACTACATGTAGTTACTGAGCAGGTAACCGGCCACAATGTTGTAACCGGCCAAAATGTATTTATAAAAATTATAGATATCGATTGTGACTCGGGTTCTCAGCCATTTTGTTTTGCATAGAACGCATTTTCTGAGGAATTTTTTTAATGCTTAAAAGCTCCACAAAACTGGCCTTTAAGATTTCAACTGGAAAAGTGTTTAAGCCAGATTGGGCATTCAAAAGTGTAAAATTTCGAGTGGAATGGAATAAAGTTTTTAAAAATTCTGCTTTCCACTTTTGTACATCTTTGTTCATATTGCTAGATGCTATTTTCTAAACTGATTTTTCTCTAATCTACCAGAGGCCGATTTCAAGAGCTGGGCCCAATTTCATGTCTCTGCTTACCACAGAATTCTGCGCTTACGATCACCATTTCGTGCTAACCGCGCTAGCAGAAAAATTCTATACTAACCCTGTAAGCACAGAATCCTTAGGTTTGGGATGTACCAGTTCGCAGAAGCCAAAATTCCTCTCTAACCCATGAAATACGCTTACTGTCAGCACGGAATTTTCAGCTATAGTAAGCAAAGATTTTTTGGTAACAGAAGCACAGCAATGAAATTGGGTCCAGCCAATAGCTCAAGAAGTTGCAAAACGCAGAAAGTATTTTCTCAGAAAAAAGGTTACCAGCCAAGATGTCATGCAATATATAATGCCTGTGACTGGTTCTCATGTTTCATGCTTAGCACTTGCAAATTGCCAAGCAATTTTTTTTATTTAGAAATTGGGCGGCTCATAACTTTGTTGTGGATCGTTTCAGCTTGGCAGCTCGCAGAAGTTCATAAAATAATTTCCATCCTATATGACACAAATCAACAGAGATCCCTAGGAAATTCCAAGCACGCTCAGACTAAACCACCCACCAGGTGGCGCTGCGTTAAGTACACTGCCCACAAAGACACAGGGAAAATCTGTGTCAAGGTTGCGGGAGGGGTCGACTGATTAGCAGCAAGAAAGCAGCCAAGTCAAGCAAATCAGATTTTCAAATTACACACCCACCACAGTGCCAGGGATGGCATCTTTGCAACGTATGTTATTAAAGATTGCTTCATATTGTGGTCTTTTTTTTTTTTCTTAGCTACTAAATTTGCAGAAAAGCCACTGTTTTTGTTCAGATTATTCTTTTTCTTGCTCTTCTGCATGTTCCCAATCCGAAAGTCTGTACATTAAGGCATTCATTTTTTTTATGTTGTTTATGGCTCAAATCATGCACATTAACATACGTGCCCCTGACAATTCATTGTTCTCATACTGACAATTGCTCCCCCCCCCTCCAAAACACCACCTCATCATTGAACCCTAACCGTTTCTTACAACCTGTACCATGTGATAGTACACTGGTACATGTACCAGTATGCATACATACAACATACATGTACATGTACATCAATTATTAATGGAATTGCAACGACAATTGACACCATACATGGTAACTTTACGTATTTTATCTTCCAATTAAAGCAAGGTCAAAGTTTAAAACAAAAATGACTTCGTCACTCTGTGTGTGTCTCCCCCCCCCCCCCCTCCAAATAAAAAACATTTATTTTAAACATTTAAGCAAATTCTACAAGTCATTTGGTGACAGCATTCTTACTGACTTAATATCCTCCTAAGGTAGTTTTACGTGTTTGCTCTGTAGAATAACCAATACATGTATACAAGCTCATAACTGGTAGTATCACTCAATAATGAATTATTAATCTGACCGTTACAGACCATCTAACCAACTTAATCTGCATTATTTAGCTCATACCGTTCCATTAAAATTAACACAAACGTTTCTAAAAGGTTTGGAAATTATGTTTGTGTGAAAAAGTGTAGAAATTCAACATTGAATAAAAAAGTTTTAAAAAAATTCACTGATACAAACCTCTCTCACAATAAAACTCAAGCATCACATACATGTAGCTCATTCAATGCCAATTCCAATAAACAGCCTGTTGTTCATTTGAACATCTCGATTTACAGACCTTGCCATCGCGTCTTTAGTCATATCAACTCGTTACTCACCGGTACCCTGTCGCCGATTACCAGCCTGTTGACGGTTGATTTGAGCGCCTGCGAAGTCCTAATCGCGTTAATGGAGTACCTTGTGTAAAGTACCGTACCGCGCTGTTAGGGATTGCTACTCATCTTGTTCGTATACATGCAGCCTGCTTTTCAATCTCTTTCAGTAGTGATTAAGTAACAGACTGCCACCATCACCCTAAAAAAAAAACCCGTGGTCCACCTCCAAACTGAAGACGGAAAATCCGACGACAATTTTGAGTCCAATGTGGTTATTTTGAATACCTCCCCCTTCCTTCTCCTTTCATTACTGTAATTGGATGGAACGGCATACGCGCGCTGGCTGACAGCGCGACAGCACCATTTATCACGCAGGTCTCGTAATGGCAGAACCGAATTAGCCCTCGGCCGGGACTGAACGCATTATAATCTTGCCTGCAGCTACGGTTTGTAAGGTGCTCAGTCTGTAATGAGCACGGGTACGATTGCTGTTAATCGCAGCACTTACTAATGGTTTCGCACAATTAGGCAAGTCGTTACACAATGGCAGTTGCGTATACACGTCATGTTACAGGAGGATTTACAAGAAAAATATATTTCTTGTGTACAATACATGTATGTACAACACCTATTGATTGGTCACAGCACAACAAACATTTACTCTGCAAACAAAGTCTGAATCCTTATAAATACCGGTTCATTTATGAACATCAAACTGCCTCCTAAACACACATCACATCGGCAGGCACACCGTACCAGTAACTGTGCACCATCAGCAATGCACATTATGTTCGAAATTGAATCTTTTTAGGCAAATGAAGTAATTTAAATTGATGCTCATTTTATTTTTTTAGTAACGAACCTTTGTATTCCGTACTACTTTTTCGAGTCAATATAAATTCAAGGAAATTTTACAACCATTGGACCATACTGCAGGTAATAACCCTTGTACCGGTAATTTGACCAAATACTTGAATTGTATTTAATTTTTTTTATCTATAAAAACAAGTGCACGCGACCACAATGTTTTATTTACATATAAATCCTAGACCTACACCGCTTTTTATGTATCAAATAAAAAGCTGTGTAAGTATAAAAAGCTGTGTACATGTGGTAAGTCTAGGACTTACATGTACATGTACATGTGTACACATACATGTAAGCCATATTTTTACTTTTTTCAAAATCACAATTTTAAACCTAAATGTTCATGTAATATTTATGCACTGGTTTTTAAACAAAAATGGAGCACGCAAAGATAGGAATAACTGGTAGGAGATGCACTTGTGTACAGAAATAAACAAATTTGTTTTATAAATCACAACAGCAGACTTTCCTATTTAATAGATGTAAGCAGATTCAATGGCAAGACTTGCCCATAATTAATTGCTGCAGCTTTAAATTTCCTGGAGTTTTCAATTTGCTTTCAAATTCCCTTCCCATACCCGGGCCCTATTCATTACGGTCCCGGGCCATTGACAAAGGCTGAGATTTTCTGGACGTCAATTACAGTATTCCGTTTCGTTGTTTTCATCCCGCATTCACTAGCTCGCGACTTTCATCCAAGAGTGCGGTGGCGTTGGTTGACGTCTTTCCTTAGCTGACTAGCTCACAGCGGGCTGGGGGGGGGGGGGAGAGAAAGACAAGACCTTGGCTCTTCTGCACGCAAACCATTCAGAGCTATTCAATTAGAAGGGAAATACGACTTCCTCAGATTTATTAAATGCACAGAGGCGAATGATGCTTCGGCTCAGGTCTGGTTCTCTGACTTTTCTAATGGGAATTGAATAGAAATGAGTGAGCCTGGCTCTGACCATTTCTAAGAAGCCAAGATTTTTTTTTTCCTTCGCCTTTTCCAAATAAAGGATCATCCAATTTCTGCAGAAATGGAAAGCAAAACAAACAGCAAACAGTCGATAACGGTGTCAGAGGTAGGATTATGTTTCTATTCCCCTGGTTGATGATATTTTTTGACCTGTGACCTTCCAGTATAATACGGTAGCTACAAATTTCTTTCATACAAGTACACATGCATCTCAATTGGAGAATGGCTGAAGCAATCACATGTACCTGCTCAGATATTGTTTTTAGGTTGAAGATTATACATACAGTACCCTCACATGGTTACGATCAATTTGGCCTGCAAGGTCTTTCAATTTCTCTACAGCCAACACTGGAACAAGTTTCATATTTTCAAAAGGAAATTATTCATCAAACTATAGGAAAACTTTATTGCCATTCCCGGTTCCGGATTCAGTCATTCAAATGTTATCTAATGTAATCGTATGTGAAATCAAGGAACGTATAAATTATATCTCTACATGTACATGGTCAACATGGAGTAGTTTTTGTATTATTCAATGCGTACAAAAGTTGTGCAAAATAAATCATTTAAAAATCTCAGAATTTGAAACCTACAGATTTTCAGTTGGTGTGTTATTGGAATATTCATGAAAAAAAGTATTATTTTCTATTGTAGGCCCCTGCAATCCTTGTTAAAAAGGCTTTATTCTGTGTTGCTTTTGTTCTTTCAGCACGCAAAAAGACATGCCTGAATTATGACTGGGCTGAAAATAATTCAAAACTTAAAGTGATCATATAACTAAATGTAGTCAGAATATTTTCTTTTGAATTGTAAATTAAATGAATTTAAAATAGCATTTGGAAAAAAAGTTGAAAACAGCACGGACAGTACCGTACATCTCATGAAGCTTTGTTCAAAACCTTTGTATGTGAATTTTGGAAACTCAGGAATTAGATTTTGCTTTCTGATGAAAAAAACACACCAATGGTAAGCATTAGTGTACTGAACAGCCATGCTTATATCCAGCTCAAAAAAAGTCCCAAGAAATTTACTGGGCAACACAAACATGGCAAAAAAACATAGTTTATTGGGAGGGGAAAAGCCCCACAATCAACACTTAATACTTTCAGACAGCCAATCACAGGCACTCAGTCAAGCGGTCTGACCTCTAGGGACAAGAGGTCAAATTCCTCGGAGGCCTTTTAGTGACCTAGTCTCCCCTGTATCCTTTCCATTCCTTCTTTGTGGCTCCATGCCGACACCAAAATATTTGCCCCAAGTTCCCCCCCCCCCCATTTCTAACTTTTTTTTTTTTTTTGGTCCAACTTCTTTGACAGTAGCCTCAAGGCATTTCTCCCAACAGGACCCAATTTCAAGGAGTTGTTAAGAACCAGATATAGGCTACAACTGAGGTATAGACAATATTTGCTCTACAAAACAATTTTTACTGGCCAAAATGTCTTTTGCTGTTGGCTGATTCTCGGCTGATTTTTGCATAGCACACATAAATACGTGTGTTGAGCGATATGTTTCGTGTATGTGTTTTGAGAAATTGGTTCTAATTTCTGTATACAAAGATACAGCAGGACTCTGCACATGGGCGTTGATCGATCGGCGTGGGATGGGGGGACATGTTTCCCCCCCCCCCTCCCCCACTTTAAAAAGTGGGGGATTATCATTTGTCCCCCCGAACTTTTTTCATCCCTGAATAAAAATTGTAGCCTTTGAATTGATTCTATAGCTCAGAATAGCTGATTCAATGACTCCAAACTCAAAAATGATGTTTAAATGATGATCTTTTTCTCAAAAAAAAATTGGTTTAAGTGGTCAAAAATTGCCTCAGATCGCACCACAGAGGGTCTGGAATCCAAAATTTTCCGGGGGCCTCAAGCGGGCCCTGAACCCCACCCTGTTAGGGCTTTGCACTTCACGTTCACATTAGTTCTGATCAATATGTCCCCCCCCCCTCACCCCCACTTTTGAGAAGTGATCGTCGCCCTTGACTCTGCCTATAGTACGTGTAGATGTTGCTTGAAGACAACCCCAAAGAGCTCCTCTTTCTACTCCTTGCCAGACTTTTTTTCTTGGTTATGCTGGTGGCAGGGGGGAAAAAAAGCCAGAAATTAGTTTCCTGTGCTTTAGGTGCTGTGCTGGCCCCTGCGAGGACCCATAGGGTTGGGGGAGGGATGGGTGGGGTAGGGGGCAATGTCAGACCCTCCAAAATAGGACTGTCTGAAATACGCAAGCGGAGAACTGCGGAGTAGAAAGGGGAGGGGGAAGTCCCGCGGGAGCTGTGACTCAAGGTTTCAGGAGAGAATGACTCTCAATTACATCCTCTCTTTTGACACTCAATTAATAGGTGACTAAGATGATGCTAGGGGAAGGGGGGGGGAGCAAAAGCGGGAGGGAGAAGGGGAGCACATCACTCAAGATAACGTTCAACTCTGTGGAAAGTACCCGGTAATTCATATCATTCATGGACTTTGTTTTATGTTTCTGGTGGAAGTATGCACATTAGGTTTTCTAAACACTTCCCCCTCCCCTCCCCACTGTACACTTGGAAACCAGTATGCACACCATGATACATGTAACTTGCAGCTGGAAATAATGTAAAATTAAATGTTGTAAAGTATGACTCATGGGTACAACTTTTAACCAAATTATCGGAGATTACTGCAGGTTTCTGCTGACACCATGACCATGGTTTGAATCTCACTGCTGGATGGATTTATAAAAAAAAAAAAAATCTCAAAAAGTTTCAGAAATCAGAATCACATAAGTAGGTCCTATTGAAATACTTACAATGAAATTGTCATGGTTTCCAAAATTAGCCCTTCTAACATATGAAGAAGGATTGCTACTTATTAATTGTTGCTACGGTCTGCAGTATTAAACACATAGTCATTTAGCTATGGAAAATGGATTCAACCACTTCCGTGGGCATGTGCGTTATTGCCTGCCGTATCAAAGTAAATCGGACCCACTTGGATTGAATTCCAGCCAAGTCCAGCTAGGCATGCCTTCCTAAAAATCCTCAGTCCTGTATCTGGACCCTCGGTTCAAAATCAGATTGGGTTTTTCAACTTTCACCCGTCCAAAATTCGGAACTGCTTATCTCCGCCAGCTCTTCTCCCAAGGGTACAAAGATGGGATGCCAACAAGAAACTGAAAACCTCATTTAACCTATGACTAAGACAGGACCGGAGGGTCTAGTTAAGGAGCCACGTTTGCTAGACGAATTCCTTCCCCATGCTGTCAAAATCCCTTCACTTTCATTCAAAGAAGGTGCACTTTTGGGGTATTAAGCCATATGAATCCTGTAGCTGCTCAATCCTAAACTTGTACTCAAAAATTTAAACACCCCCTATGTTAGCCTGTAGAATAAAAAAGTTTCAGGGAGGAATCACTGTTGTAAGCTTTTTTCCCTTCAATTTTGATAGTACCTAACGGTACATGTAGAAAGTAACTTAACAGCCTGCACTACTAATGTCTGTGAAGGTACAATGTATCCCATTCGGTTGTGAATTTATGCAATCTGGTAGTCATCCTAAATTCCTTAATTAACCAGTTTTACATTCTAACCTTGAGAGTGACAGCCACATCAAGATTTTTAAATCTCGCTTCGAAAGAGAGATGGGCACTCCGTTCTGGAACACAGCTTCGTCCCCTTTACTTTTATATAGTCCAAGCCTTACTAGATTATTTTTCTTCAATAAAATTTAGATTAGATATCACCTGTACATTTATGTACACATACCGGTACTTGTGTGGTTGATAAACCTACAGTGGACAGAGAAGGTTTCTAGGGGGAAAAAAGAAACACTAATATTAGGCAAAGTCAGAGAAGAGAGTTGTGCAGCCAGGCAAGCCAGCGAAAGTACAACTCACTCACTCAAACCACAGCGCATGTCTCAGGGACTTTTTATCAATTACATCCAAGTCTGCGTCCCTAAAGAGGGAAGAAACAGATTTATCAAATCAGAATACGAGGAGAGGAGAAGGAGGGGGGTCGTTGAACAAAATTTGAAGGAAATTGGCCAGTTGAGGCGGCCATGAGTAACAGGATGGGCAGCCAGGCGAGAAGGGAGGGGCCTGGGGTCTTCTTTTTCTGTTCTTTTTTTTTTTCTTCTTTCATCTGCCCCGGGACGATGCAACACAGGAAAAAGTGAGACTCCTTCTCATAGTTTGTCAGACTCTTACTCCTCAAGAGAAAAAAAATATTCTCTTTTTTTTCTTTTTTCCGCGAAGAATGAGATTATTGCTCCCAGATGGTACACTTCCGGCTGATTTTTTAAGATGTCTGTGTGGCCGATGAGTGGACTGCTCTTTTCTAGATCGAAACTGCTTTATCTTCTTTTTTTGGGGGGGGGGCATGATTTTGTCGTCAAACATCATAGATGGAGTCCATTTGGGTTTTGACGTGGGAGGCTTGCCCAAAGAACTGGGTCGGCCAGCAGACACAAAAAAGCTTAGAACTACATTTCTCATTTGAAGGAAACAAACTGTCTGAATGATTTTTTTGTTTTTCAGGACACACCCTGGCAACCGCCTTTGGCGGGACACACCTCTCAGACAAATTTCTCAAAAGCTCACAGATGCCGTTTTTTTTATTCACTTTTAAAATGTTGTGGTCTGAGGCCTTGAACTGTGGGCGATTGCAGTACTAATTGAAGAGTTAGTTTCCAAAAAGCTATAATTTCCAGTAGTCACCTTTTGGAATCCTGCCCTCTCCTGGTTGTCCAAGGTCAGTTTGGATGGCTGTTCAAAATAGTTACACAGAATGTCAGAAAGCAATCAAGTGAAGAAATGTTGTTTAGAAACATCTGTTATACAGTATTGTGTATGTTCTATTCATAAGCACACAATGTTCTCACTTTTTTTTCAAATGGATATATTGCATTTTGGAAAAAAACTCTTCAATGGTGAAAATGTAAAAAGACAATTACACAATGCCTAATAAGCCATATGTGAGTGACCTATACCATTTGGGATTTAAATTTGAGAAACATCTGGTACATTGACTTGCTCAGAATGCTTGGCAGATTTGAACTTTCAAGACCAAAGGCACTGTTGCTAAATCACATGATTCGGGGCAAGTTCTTGCATAGTTACGCAAGAGTTGCTTAGCACCAATACCTTGTTCACAATGGGTACGGTGAGAATGGCACAAAGACACCAGACCATGCCGGAGCTGGGGGTTGCTAGCATGATCAACATGTCATCTTTCATTTTCTTTTCAATTTTTGGCGGGTTGACCATTGACTTTTTTTGAGAAATTCTCACCCAAAGAAGACAACCCCTATTTTTCCCAAAGTGGAAAAGTAGCCATCTTGAAAAACAATCCCTCCACAACCATGGCAAAATAGCGCCACTTTCGAGCCCAATTGCATCCAAAATGTTCAGAATTCGGAAGCCCCAAGTCCGGGCCAGAGGTTCATTACTATAGGCCTATCTCTTCAATTCCCCAATTTGATGGCTCTCTGAACTCTCTAATAGGCCTATAGAATATTTTGAGGGCATAACTTTTATTCATCGAGCTCGGCGGATGGGCTTAGGCCTATTTACAGGTGTGCACCCCTCAACCTGAAGCCAAAATTTATTGAGCTGCTTGGCAAAAATAAAACATACCAAATTTAATGTGCAACAAAAATTCCACGTGAATATCATGTCACCAAGTCCAGGGAATATGACATTTTGAATAATAGCCAATGTTTGCTGAGAAAATCTTTTCGGCGCTTCCCAGCTCCATGAAAACGTGCCCCTGGTGCCCCTGGGTTACACTGTGTACTTGTTTTTTCCTAGAAAAGATGTAGTTTTAATCACTTCAACCTGCCGGAGATATCCACACTTAATACAAGCCAGAAGCAGATTTTTTTTTACTTTTTTTACTTTTCATCAAACCACAGGCTTTAAAAAAGGAATCAAGCCCTAAGTCCGTTTTACATTTCTCCATCTCCAATCTCGGCAAAAATAATCTTCCCAGGAAGACAGCGTTTGCCAACATGACTTTGGCAAGATTTCAATATTTTCCCCCCCCCCCCCCCCCCAAGAAATGTTCCTGTCTGCATATTCTCGCCTCGGGAAGAGAAAAGGACGGATACAATCCAGACATTAATTTGGCTCACGGCAGGCATCAGTTCTGCGAACAATCACGACAATCTACAACTTGTTTAAGCTTAAGGGGTGACAATCACCCATAGCCATTCACTGCAAAAGGAAAATAAAAATTGCATCATTTTTAAACGAACCACAATATTTAAACTTCCCCCGAAAGCAAGTTGATCCGTGCCAATTTCCTTCTTCTTTTTTCCCCTATACTGTCCGGAAGTCACCCAGGAAAATTGATTTAGCCCCCTATGGAGAACCGAAGCGATGTTAAGGCGTTTATCTCTCCAGGAGTGCAACCAAAAAAATGCTCTAAGGGATCAACAGCTTTCTTAACTTTTTTATTTTCCTCTTCAAAAAAGTTTCCATGCATGTATATGTATATGTATATGATTGTGTGAGAACTCTTTCATTGTAATGCATTATTTCTTTACCGCAGGTTGTAGAGACCCTCAGTAAGAAGACAAGGAAAGAATTGAGTTAATTGGCATGTTTAAAGATATAGTCCATCATTTGTAATTTGTGCATTTTGTTCGTTTGAAGCAACAAAAGTGTTCAAAATCTAATGAAGGATACTGAACAACTAACCTGATGAAGTTTCAGCTCAGCTTCAGCTGTATATTCCGAGAAAAACAGCATTCTAGGATCTCAATTTCAAATCAAAAGTTGCTGAATCATGTTTTGAATTGTTTTGAATCGCAGCTACATGTATATATGCGATGTCGCGCACTGATCCGACGAATTATAGCAACCTCGCGCACCTGTGCGTCGTGCCAGTGAGGGCGTGCGCTGCGCCGAATAACAAAACGAACTACTAATTTAAATTTTCGTAAGACGCACCATTGGAAAGGCCTTCTTTCGTTGATTACTTCAAAATGATAGCTTGCCAGAAAGATTTATTTCACAGAGAGTTTAGTCCACTTACTATCTTTCAACCAAGTATGTTTTTCAACAATAATACGCCAGTTACTTTTTCGGATGGCTGCAAATGATGGACTATAGCTTTAATAAGGGTATACAAAGTAGCTGCATAGATTCTTTCACACTATCTAAAATCTCAGTGTTGGACCAAGGTACAACAACACAGAGATTTCAGGAACCCTTTTCAAATTAACTGAGTCCAAGACATCAGCACATGGGCTTGCATTACGAATCTCACCTGGTAAGTGTGCCAACCAGTGTTCAATGGGACCAGGTTCTGTTTGATTTGTACCATAAAATTTGACTGTATTTTTCATTCAACACAGATCGAATGATTTTTTTTCTTCTAAGTGATGACGTAAGGCCGAGTTAACAAAATTAAAAACAGTTGCTCATCTGGACTTTTCAAAAAAAGAAGGCGGCAGGCACTTTTGTTTCCCCAAAAGATGGCGGATTTTCTAAGATGGTGGACTGATTTTTCCATTTTCTTGACCCTTTTGCTGATACAAACTTGTGTCCAAAGCAGCCGTTACCTTAAGGAGGCAGGCAGGAAAATAGATGCGGACTGTGAACATGTAACATTATTTAAATTCCACATAATGGACAGTTTGTTTTATAAATCCATTTAATTTTTAAAAGAACATATTCTGAATGAATGATTACAAATTTAAATGCAAGCCTTAGTAAAATTATCACATCAAAAGAGCTAGCTATTAAAAAGAAGATTTTGATGTCAAACTTGGATATGTAATATTTCTATATTGTACATTTCAAGAAATTCTGGGACGTGCAAGTAAAAATTATTGAGAAATGAGAAATAATGTGTTTTTAAATTCTGTTAAATTCCGTTCAGAATTTGACAGTGACAATGAAATCCTTCACCTTCACTGTCTTAGTACAGGGTTTCATATGGAATAGGCTCCTGACATTAACACACAGAACACACAGACCCAACAATGAAAAGTGTGTATTCACATCAGGAAATCCTGACTTGGCCTATCCTGCGACCCACTTTGTATTTCTGTACATATGCTACAGATGGAAATGACATTCCTGTGAGGGGAAGAGGCCACTGATGGACCATGTACATGTAACCAAGATGGAATGATGATGATTTTGTGCTGGACTCAGGAATTTCACCCAGGTGGTGAAAATATTCCCAGATGCTTTTACAAATGTTCTGACATTCCTCTGAACTTACTTGGCTCATCAGCCAGCAATAACGCAGGGCTAAATTTGTTTGTTTTGTTGGGTCTGTCAAATGTTGCAATGCACAGTTAGCGTCTTCTGCAAGAACCTTCTGCAGATCAGTGAACGGCAGTTTGCTGATGCACCCTCAAGAGCCCTTTTAAACTTGAATTCTGTGGGCTAGGAGTTGAGCGGGAGTTTGCAATGGATGGATTTTTTTTTCTTGGGAGCTGGATATTGACAGTACCCCAAGCAGTTTCCTTCTGATGTTTGTGTCTACACACAGAGCATGGGGTAAGGTCACAGAAGGTCAAGGTATGTGTATGAGGGCCCAATGCAAACCAAGGAGTCAAGACACTTTTCCTGACTCTTGGAATTGAAGAAAGCTTGATGTTTGGAATCCACAGAGGAGCACAGGCTGGACAGGGCAAAATAGAAGATGGGTAGGGCTGTTGTCAGGGCCAGGCAGGAAGGGGATTGTCAAGAAACCTTCAGACTCTTGGAGGGTGAAGGGGTAAGATTGAGGTTGCTATAGGAGGGACAGTAAGAGAACAGGAGAGGTTTGTCTGTGGCCAGAAGGTACCGGTACATGTATCATGAAAGGAGTTGACTTTTACTGACTTGGAATGGGGAAAGGTGAAACAGATCTGCACAATGCAAAGGAGGGACAGTAAGGAACTGAAGATGGGTAGGGGCGTGGTCAGGGCACGTCAGGATAAAAGCTCGCTATAGTTGCGAGGGACAGTAAGAGAACAGGAGAGGTTTGTCTGTGGCCAGAAGGTACCGGTACATGTATCATGAAAGGAGTTGACTTTTACTGACTTGGAATGGGGAAAGGTGAAACAGATCTGCACAATGCAAAGGAGGGACAGTAAGGAACTGAAGATGGGTAGGGGCGTGGTCAGGGCACGTCAGGATAAAAGCTCGCTATAGTTGCAAAAAAAAAAGTTCAATGTCTTGGAAAAGCAAGCAATGGGTGGATATCTGCAGAGGAGACCTAAAAGGCGAAATGGGTGTGGTCAGGTGTGTAGGAAATGGGTGTGGTCGTGGCAGGACAGGGAAGACTGACTTTCACATTCGAAACACTTTTAATGTCTTGGAATAAGAAGCGGGGGCAAGGATTGGCAGAGGAGCAATGGAGGGAAGGGTGTGGTCGGGAGAGTAAGAAAATGGGTTTGATTAATGTGGGGAGAATTTCAGATTTTTAGAATAAGGAAGGGGTGAGATTAGGATTGGCCGAGAGACAGATGAGGACCACGGATAGACGATGGACAGGGTTGTGGTCAGGGAGGCTGGAATGGGATTATTGTAACCAAGGAGTCAAGACACTTTCCTACTCTTGCCTTGGAATGCAAAAGAGGCGTGGCTTGGATCAGGAAAAAGATGAGGGGCAGTTAAAAATGGAAGATGAAAAATGGGATATGGTCAGGGCGGGGCTTGAATGAGATGATTTGGTTCGGTACGACTCTGGAACACAAGTCTGAAACTTGTAAATTATACTCGGGTTTGAGATGAGAGTATGTCTCTGAAAAGCACTTTCAATGGGGTTAAACAAATATTTCCATAATGAGATTACAATTCTTGCAGTCGAATATTCATGTGTGGTGAAGGGAGGGACCTAGTTTATGTTGTTAAAAAAACCTGAAGGGGAGTTTGATGTGGATTTGAGACAGCGGTGGGTAACTGGGCATGCCAGCCAAGCGTGACAACAGTACACCTGCTCAGGCGAGGCAATGAGACAGCGAAGAGCAAGGAATGATGACAGCACCAAGAAAATGCCTCCACCAGCTGCCGGACAGAGTAAAGGGGGAGGTTGGGGGAGGGGCGAGGACACTAGAAGAAACCAAGCCTGTGCACGAATGACTTGCTGACTGAGTACTTTGAATGAGTTGAAGATGAGTGTTTGGACACACAGCCAACACAAATGTATGCAAGAATGTGCAAACGTGTTCGGCAAAACAACTCGGACAGGAATCACCGTGGGAAAGCTTTTTGCAAATTTAGGGTCATTTTTTTGCATACTCCTGACCAAATACCGCGATTCCTACCCAATAATGCAACACAAAAATATTAAATAGTCTTGGAGCATTTTATCTACTTTTTCGGGTTTCAATTCCTTGCAACAGCTTACATAAATGTCAGTACATGGTACAGTGTGTTTATGTACCATAATTTTCGGACTCAGAAAATGACTTTACAAAAAAACTGCTATCTCTGACATCACAGTGTACGAGACCAGCCAGCAGGTTATACTGGCCGATTAACCTGTGACATTAACTTAATTTCAATAATGACAGAGTACACATTTACTTAAAAGGTTTGGAAACTTTCTCTGTCACAGTCAAATTGCTGCACCAAAATTGTAAGAGTTCAACATGGTAATAAAACAGTTGGTTTTTGTGAATAAGCAATTACATACTCGGCAACATATTTGGTGCCTTTCAAGGCCACATACAGGACTTCAAGGAACTCCTCCTAAAAATGTGCACCTTCACACAAAATGATTTCTATTGTTGTTTGTTTCTAAGCATTGGCTTTTTTCTGGACTGTTTCCAACAAATCAGAGGCCAGCACAGAACAGGATGAGGCCAGTAAGAACAGGATGCCTTTGGGGCCTGGAGTGCCTCAATTGTCCAATCACAATACAGCAAAGATGCAACCGTTTATAATATTCCTCACCAGAAGCCGAGGAGAGAGTTCTGTAATATGATCAGCATCGCTTGATTTTCTTTTCTGTAATTGACCTACATACATTTTGTATTTGATGTTCCTGGCATGACGGTGACATTTCAGTATTCCAGGCTTTTTCTAGTATGATTCTAGTGTTCAATGAATTTCTATCTTCATTTCGTGCAAAAGTACTTAAGGAACTTCACCTCAGCTCCGTTTCTTCCAGGCCCTCCCTCTCTAGCATTTTAAACAAATAAATTAACTTTTTGAAGGCAAACTTGAAATGATGAATTATAACATCACGTACCTGTACATTTACTTAATGACATATGCAACAATTTGAAATAATGGTTCCACGGTACTTTCATGCCAATTTCAAAAAGGCCGATGCATTACACAACCCATCAGCCACAACAATATCAGACCCTTGCACATCATTCTGTTGTCATTTTTTTGCCTCATCAGTTGGTAACCATGTACATTGTATGGTTATTCCAATAGCAATTTATAGAAAAGTGTTATCTTTATAGAAAAGTATTATCTTTACAATTTTTCAATACAAACATAAGGCAGCTCTAGGTACAACAACAGTGAAGGGCTGATGGAGGCTGGCAGATCTGTAGACTCGTTCAAAAACAAGAGAAATGACAAGATTTGGACTTTGAAGCCAACAAACAACTTCTATTTTCATACACAAACAATATCCTCCTCACTTCACAATTGAATAGTACCGGTATCAACGTGTAATAATGAGAGATTTCAACCCAAACTGAATACATGTACAGTTGATGAATACTGTAAACATGTACGGGATTGTACGTAAGTTTTTCCCATCTGGAATTTTTTTAAACTACCGGTACAACTTATTACACAATGTGTGACACGTGCATTATCGCCATGGTTTGGCACAAAGTTGCCAATTATTGTTAACAATGCCCACGCATACCGGTATGTACCAATGTACGGTACATGTAACTTGTAAGCCACTAAAAAAATTCTGTGGGTTTTACTCATTTCCCAATTTCAGTACATATATATTGACTGTGCATGTTTACAAAATGTATTTACTGTTACCCGGTAGCTAAGTTCTTGGGTTGTAATACATGCATCCTTTCTTCATGTCGGTTATTTTAGTGTACATGATGTACACACACTACAGGCAATTCTCACCAGAAACCATATTCCCTGACAAATTGCAGTCTCTGTTTGTTTTTCCTAGCATTTAAGAAGGCGGCTAATTTGGTCAAGTATCAACCACAGAACGTGATTCCTTCCTCACAGCCCTGATCTGTGAAAGCCTTATAACATCAACAAGGCTGTTGCTTCACCTAAACCTTCCCTTGACCCCGATATGAATACAGCTGTTGTCTCCCCTGGCTGGACAATGGAGCAGTCCAGTGACCCTGGGGGTCAATTCCCAAGAGGGATATCCCAACCAATTGAACTGGCCAAGGACAATAGGAAGGCAACTATTTTTGAGAGGGGGGCTGGCTGAGACATTGTAGGCTTTTCTGGCAAGGTCATTTTGGCACTATGAGCATGTTAAGAATCTGGGAACTGACAGACTGGGATGGGATATTTATTGTCCAAATAATTTCTGGATGTGTCATGGAAGTGAATAACTGTAAAACATACTGTCATTAGGTTTATGAGATACATGAACTCTGTTCTAGTTGACTCTTAAAGGGAATATACATCATTTGCTTTTGCTGTAATTTTCAGAAATGGATGGAATTGGGGGTTGGAAATATATAGCAAATATAGTTACACTGACTTTTTTGAGGTTTTGGGTTCGAAAATGCTATAAAAACCAAGAAAAACAATCATTTTCCGGTAGTCTGGTTCCCTGACTCCATATAAGAAGAAACAGAGCAGTTTACATACATTGGGGAATTGTAAGGTCAGGGAACCAGGCTAGCTGGCTTGTACCCGTTCATAGGTGTGTAAATCGATTGCAAACAAGTGCGATGGTCAATTGGGGCCAGTATTTGAAAAAAGCAAAAAATACCACTTTTCTTGAAAATGACAGTATACCAGGTGCCATGATTTTACAGGATGCTTTACACTGTCATTCACTAACAGTACAGCAAGGTATTTCAAAATGATTTGGTAGTTTTATTTTTTGATGTTTGCAAATGTTGTATTTTCCCTTTAAAATACAACATTTGCAAACATCAAAAAATAAAACTACCAAATCATTTTGAAATACCTTGCTGTACTGTTAGTGAATGACAGTGTAAAGCATCCTGTAAAATCATGGCACCTGGTATACTGTCATTTTCAAGAAAAGTGGTATTTTTGTATCAATTTCCAACGCTGATCGGCCGATCAGCGTTGGAAAAAAACTGGCTTTTTTTCAAATACTGGCCCCAATTGACCATCGCACTTATTTGCAATCGATTACAAACCTATGAACGGGTACGAGCCAGCTAGACTGGTTCCCTGCCCTTACAATTCCCCAATGTATGTAAACTGATCTGTTTCTTCTTATATGGAGTCAGGGAACCAGACTACAGGAAATGATTGTTTTTCTTGGTTTTTATAGCATTTTCGAACCCAAAACCTCAAAAAAGTCAGTGTAACTATATTTGATATATATTTACAACCCCCCAATTCCATCCATTTCTGAAAATTACAGTAAAAGCAAATGATGTATATTCCCTTTAAATAAAATACTAAATGTACTATTACTGCTAGTTGCATTAAACATGGAGCAATGCATCAATCATCAGCAAAAGGCCAAGTTGGGGTAAAGCCCAGTTCATACTTCACGCGAAAGCGCAGCGAAATTCTTGACGTCAACAATACGTTCGGAGCGTGTTGTTAATGACGTGAATTTTGCTTCGCACTTGCTTTCGCTTGAAGTATGAACCAATCTTTACTCGAAAATTTTACCCCCTCTTTTGCTTTAAAAAGACAAAGCACAGACAGCCAGTGATTAAATTTTATGATGAAAAGTACTGTCCACACACTTTGAGATAATCTTTAATTTCTGTGTCAAAGTTTGTTTCAAAAACAAACATCCAGTCTATCAATCAATCAATCAATTAATCAATCATTTAATTCATTACTTCAGATCAGCAGGCTGCATGTCAGATAAGGTCATGTCAACTTTGCAACAACATTCACCGAGAATTTTTTTCATACCAGGTTTTGGCCCTGACAGTTTATAACCACTGAAACTATGGCTGTCCAAGAGCTTGTGACAAATAATTCACTGGCTTTCTCCGGTGGGAATCAAACCACAACTCCTGCTTAATTAGTACTAGTGCGAATGTCTAACCACTAAACCATCGAGCTTGCTGATTCAAATTTAATAACCACGGATGCTGTGTAATAATCAATGACCCACTGACCCAGCACATACATGTATCAATGACTCAATGAAATCACAAATTGAGGTACATTGTATGCAAGACTTAAGTCTTGCATACAATGTACCTGAGACTTTCATAATTGTCAAAAAAATGACAAGAAAAGAAATGAAAGAAGTTACTCACCTTTTAACATCAGCACTGAGAGAGACGTTGCATTCATTCATAATAATGATAACCCAGAGGTCAGTTCCCGGAGAGAATTATAAAAGCAACTGCTACCTTGGCAACCGTAAATGGGGAGCAACACCTCAGCTAATCACTAATCAGCCTTCTGATGTTTGTATCAAAACGTACAGTCATTCAAGCAAAATGGCAGTCCACTCAGTCAGGAGTTCAAATTGAGCTCCTGTAATTGTCCCCGAATTAATATCGTCTGCTTCAACACCGTAGTACTGAGTCCTGCTCGTATGGTTCATCCGTCAAGCCGATAATCAGAAGCTAGTCTCTGTACGCGACAGTGACCTGGTTTATTCACAGGCCAGGCATTTGAGTAATCCCGGGCTCAACACAAGTCCAAACGCTCAACCTCTCGTTGCCAGTGTGGTGTTTCCCGGGCATGCACTATCCCCCAAGTCTACCTCACGTCACATGTGTGTGTATCCGAGTCGACCCCTGTGTGTGATTGAGAAAAAATTATTACACCATCTGACCATATACATACACAGGCACTAACTAACACACAATATCACAACCAAATGCCCCTCTCACTCACCACACACTAGACATACACACAAAAAGAATAGTCATGTAAAAAGGCCTGTACCATTTTGGGCACAGAGGGGGGAGATTCGACGAACTGCGACTACAAGAATGCCCCCTCGGTCAGCAAATTAAACAGTGCTAATACCGGGTACAGAGAGCAGAAATTCAAGCAGCTCTCACGTGAACGTATCCACGCTGGTTCAAGTAAAAACCCAAGAGAACTGTGCCCCAGATCTTGCTCGTGCTCATGTTTGCAGTCAGTTAATTGTCTGAAGATAAAATGATTTTTTTCTCTCGTGATCAACATCCTGTGTCCTTGCCCTTCTGATTTTGTGGTGGGACTGTTTGTCAACATAATTATATTATCTCCATGTATGATGAGTTCACATTGCATCCTTTGCATACATTTTTGGCGATCATGTAGTTACGTGTCCGGTTCCCTATAACTTAGAGAACAAAATCCACTTTTAATTTATTTGACTTACTAAAGTAGTTGGCGACATTAAGAATATGCAGGTATGTCATACATAGAGGGCAGGGTTTTTGAGGGAAATTTTCGGGGTGAAATTTTAGACGACAAAATGCAACTGAAATAAAGATGGCGATCACCGCATGCGCTGAATCGCACGGCAACCGTAAACCTCGTACGAATTCTACCGATTTCTACCCCAAGAAACTGTTAAAATTACAAAAAATGTTAATAGAATAGGGAGAAGTCTGCTTTAGGTTGAAAAGGTCATTTCTGAATGATCACCCTTGACTCTAATTTGATCGAAAATAAAGAGGGGCCCCTGACTGGTACATGATCGCCACATTATCAAAATTTCATAGAACTGTGAAGCAGAAACTATTGCTGAGCAATTTTACATGTATGTGGTATTAAGTTTGAATCAGCCGAGTAATAGTATACAAATATAACATGGTTGGTGGGTTGATGGTCGATACTAGCTCCCCAAGGTTTTGGAAGTTGACAGACTACACACATGTAGTTCCCAAGGTGATGCCCAGGGAACTAGTTTGTCAACTTCCAATACCGAGGGGAGCTAATATCGACTATCCACCCAAACTAAATTGTGTTTTATTTGTTTTACTATACCTCATACATATTCACAAAAATGTCATGAAGTTACACTTTTTTTCTTGGCGAAATGTTGTTGTGCAATTATGTAAAAAAAAAAATAGCCTCTGAAGAAGAACTTGCTAAGTTCGCAACGTCAAGCCACATTAATTTTTAGAAAAACATTGTCATGAGACTTCTTCTCAAACCACAAAGGGAAACTGAAGGTTCATGTTTGGATGATATTCAGACATAGAACTGGACAGTAAAACAACAACTGAGGAAATTCCAAGTTTTTCTAGACATTTTTAGTGTTTTCAACATTTAATGACAATGACATTCATATTTGGGGGCAGAAATAAAGCTTTCCACCTATAAAATAACACTTGGAACAAACATCCCAAGAGCCCTTCTCAAATTTGATAATTTCATAGTGTTTATCTTCAAATTTCACTCCAAAAATATTTTCTTTTGGGAGAGGACGTTAGTTGGCTGTGGTACACACATACAAGTGTGTATTTGCCTGCAATCGGAGACCCCCTGCATGTATTGTCCCTATTTTGTTTGTACTTCAACTTTTTAGAAAGACCTCCAATATGTTTTGTACACGATCGCCAAATTGGGGACCTTCGGGAATTGGGGACCAAGTTTGTCCTTTATTGTTCAACGTCCCCTATTGAATGCAGAAACGAACTCACACACGCAGTCTTGTTACGTAGTTGTGGGGACATACACTCATCTGTACGAGGTATTTGCGAGGACCGAAAATGCTGTGGGGACAGCAGAAAGTCCCCATAACTCAGTCCTCATTTGCCTAACAATAAAAAACTTCCCATAATGCAGTGTAAGCCAGGGCACAAAGTATTGAGTTTATTTAAAAGTATTGAGTTTATTTAAAAGTGTGAACTATGTAGGTGCGAATGTCAGTAAAAATTAATATTTTGTGTCCCCTTCTGAATGCAAAAAAAAAAAAACCAACAACACACTAACAAACAAAACCAAAAACAATATGTGTACATGTACTTGTCATCAACGATGGAATCATAGCCCTTGCTTCTTTCACTTATTAATATCCGTTCATGTCAAGTACTTGTACAAGTTCTAAGAAAGGGGGTTCACACAGAGAACAGAAAAGAGGAAAGGGTTGATTAAAGTGTATTTAAATCTAAGAGAATCATAAGACAATTTCCGATTATGTGGTATACAAGGCAATAATACCTACAAGTACCCTCCTACCCAAAAAGACACGCCCCACAACCATGCCTACAATTATCACTGCCCACACCATGTTCAGAAGTGTTTGAAAGGGGAAAAAATATCACTTAAATTGTTTGGCTTGGTCATGGCATTGTAAGTTTCAGCACTCCAAGGAAGCAGTGGGAAGCACAATAAACTAGGATGGACCATTTGTCACAAGAGGGGGTTGCCACTGGAGGGGAGGGGATCAATTTTGGAAGTATTAATAGCTATGTCAAGAAGTGGTTGGGGGATATATTGTGGGGGTTGTTGGCAATCATTGGAGTAACTGTCTGGAGTAGACCCCCAGCGCGGGCATTGTATGGCAATAAAAACAAACCAGGGATTTGGGGTATTGGTGGTGGGGTACCACTGACAACACCGTGTTCTGAAACAGAGAAGCCTATGATTTGGGTTGTAAATCCTGGATGGGAACAAGTGTGGAAACCCTTTGGGGATAATGTGCTTGTGTGTGGACACTAGCTGGTGGGGTGATTTGAGAGGATTAAAATCAAATGTTACAGACTGTGGTTCCCAGATGTGCAACTAGCTTTTTGTGGGTTCTAAGCAAAACTTTAAATAGTATTTGTTAATCAATCATCATCATCTTCTCTTTTTTTGGGGGGGGGGGGGGGGTTGAGGGGTCAAAGCAAAATTTAAATAGATTTCAACTTACCTTTATAACACTTGAGATGACAACATCCTGATTTTACTGTCCAATTTCTGTAAATGAACAGACAAAAATGAATGATAGGTTAAATGCATGTTTAGCGGGAACAGATTAAAAAGTCATTTTATTCATCAGTGTAAATTTACCGGTACATGTTTCAGACTGGCCTACCACAAAAAACAAAGTTATTCCCAAGATTTTAACTACGTTCCAGGCGTGAAATAGCTAGTTATTGCAGTTGTTTGAATGACTCGGCCGGAGAGTATCAAGTCAAATAATGTGTCTGTATGTATATCAGTCAACTACCGGTACAGTCACTCTTAATGTTTTTTGGTTGGGCGAAAATGTGGAACTCAGGCCTGAAATGGGAGTTACAAGTTTATAGCTCTACATTTGTTCATCCTCCAAGTATCAATGGATTAAAACGGTCTTTGTTGACTTTGGAATCTACTGTACCCAAGTAAATGTACATCCTTAGCTGTGGAAATTTGGAACATTAGTCATGACGATTGTACTAATGTAAAAGTGCCGGACATTTTCACTCAAAAGCGATATATTTTTCATATTTATCCCCACTCCCAAAGAAGGACATACTCAAACAAATATCCTACAATGTACTGCACAATGTAAGGTGTTTTTTTTTTCAATTTCATCAACATTTATTTCCAATTCCAGTAATCAACAACAATCAAATGGTAACTTCATGTAGATTTTCAAATAGGGAAGGAATTTGACACGTACATGTATGAGAGCTTAAAATATATTATATAAATGCTTATTCATTTTGCTGTTTTTTGTGCCTACCTAACCATCTGTGAATTCTTTTTTACTGTGATCTTTTTTTTTATTATGGGCTTTAATTCCTAGTGCATGTGTCAGATCAAAATTGATCTTTCATTGTACTGTACATATGTATGAGCAGTTTTTGTGTCTAATTCTAGCCTCTACATACTAAATTTGTATGTATACACAACCATGGAGAAACCACAGCTTTGCCATGCAATGATACCCTAAGGTTGTCCCACAATCAACAGTACACATGTAAATGAACATGTATGCGCACACAGGCTTTCAAGAATCTATTAATATCCCGACCCTGATTTCTTCAATTACTCTGCGCAGCGGCTGACCTGGGAAAATAAAAGACAAGAAACGCACGTCAGTCGGGATGAGGTTGCATGGAGAGGATCGATGGCGAGGCAAACGTGCGAGGAATACGCACACTGGCACTTGCTTGTCACTCGCTTGGCCTGGCGCACAGTATAGATTGTGAGCCGTCTCAAAAGCAATGCGCAGCGCGGATAATACTAATACGAGGCCAATTATGAACACTGTTACGCTCACATTGGCCGCTACTCACATTATATTATGTGGTAAATACTATTTGCTTGTATTCGGTTAATTAATTTCTTAGATTATTCGCTGTATAGTAATTAATCTGCCTCTCTAGAAAGGATAGGATTCCGGCTTTAATTTGGAAAATGTTTAACAAAACTTTCAAGCACTGTTTATAATGCATTTAAACGTTAAGCCAACACTCTGCAACGGAGGCTCCCAGAATGTGTGTCGTATTGGGAGAGGCATTCAGCATTGAGTGGTTCAGTGGAGCATTGAAAACATCAAACACAATAATGTAATTTAGTTGCCAGTCATGCATAAAATTGCATAAATTAAAATTCCTCGTGAAATTAAATGCATACGACGTGTACAGTGTAGGCTCACACCATCCTTAGATTTTTTTGTTTTACACTGAGGGACATTTCATATAAAATAAACACAAGTTTCCCATTTGTAAATGGTAAACTTTATTCAGTTTTAACATACATTTAAATGTATGTGTATAAAACAGGAAGTGTAGATAATTTGACCACATGTCTGAGAAAAACATTGACGTGCTTGCTCGGATTGGATTCGAACCCACAACCTCCTCCATACAAGTGCAGTTGTTTTAACCACTAGACCATCACCATTAATATATTAAGTGTATGTATGCTTCAGAGCCACAATATATTCAAGTAAATTAAATTCTATACACGCATACTCAAATTTGTATCCTTATGGAGACATCGCTTTGTTCTCGTGTACAAAATCATGAGAGGGTCGAAAGCTCTTTTCAAATGCTCCTATTTTAACCATAATTACTTTCCTGGGTTGAAATTCCGACCAAATATCCCCTTACATAAATTTACGATGGATAAGTATACTTTGGAAATTCCTAGTATTTGAGTAAAATCCACATGTGTCTATGTCGTGAAATCCTTGTGGAGACCTATCACCTTTAGAAATGGCCTTGTGGAGATCTTTCATTGTTTTGTTCCGTATTATTTTTGATGAATTTTAAGAATTGTAAGGATTTTAGAATTTTATAATATTTTATAAATTGCTGTATTTAATGTTAATATGATACCTGTAAGTGGCGGTCAACCACTGTTGGTCTTCATAAAATAAATAAATAAACAAATAAATATACTCGGGTTTCTACAAGGCATCATTTTTCGAAACACACAAATATGATGCCGATTCCCGTAGTGATAATTTGATGCCAAAAAAAAAAGACTGATTCTGTTGTGGAATATATTGTACAGTAGTACAGGAAACACTTCTTTTTATTCCAATGAGCCAGCATTCCATATCCAATTATCACACAAAAGAAGACAAAGCACAAAACACACTGCAGCAGATAAAAAAAAAATCCAACACTGCTGTGACTGTCTATGAATAGGCAACCACGGGGCAGCGGATCAGATATTAAGAAAAATATCTGGCGCGGAACTAATGAACAACGCTAAAACGGACCCAATGGAAACTCAATACCGACCACTGACAGAACTACTGTAGCAACTGCGACAATGGCAACGATCCCTAATATCGTACGCTCACTTCAAATCTCCAATGGCAACCAAGTTTGAAATCGATCAGAAAATAAAAAAAAAATTTTAGCCAAGCTAAGTGCTATATATTGTTCATTTGAAATTTGATAAGAAATTGGAAAATAAAATATATCATTGCATTTACATCATGTATTAAAACTTGCACTGATGTTGGACTGTATACATTGTAGCCTAGGTACTACCCTCCAAACAAACAAAAATAAAATTGATTTGCTATCGGCATATGTACCTTTAAGTCTTAGATACGGTACATGTACTTACAAAATAAATAGTATGGAGGCATTACATGTAGATGGGGGAAACTGGTTTTGATGAGCGCAAGCACTTTTTTTTTTACTATGCCTATGAGAAAATAAAGGGGGAAAATCACTCCCAGACATTTCTGGGCAAAAGCTTGAAATCCAGATACCAATGATGTGGCCTATTTTTTAAAGGTTTTGTTTTTGCAAATTTGTGTCCTTTAAGTACACTGTATACTGTACATATACAAATATGGATGTCTAAATGTATAGGCACGGGCGGGATGAAAAAAATCTGTTCATTTTTACACCAGTTTTTATTTGTTGCTACCAGTATATGATACCATTCAGCACTCCAGGCTCGTAAGTTTCAAGTATGTACAGTACCGGAGCTACTACATGTATGTAGATATAGCCAATTGTAAAAAATTAACGGAAGTCTGCGCCAACCTATACTGTAAATGTTTCAAATATTTTTAATTGATTTGTAAAACTGTTTCAGCCTACATGTAAGAGATGCATGATGAAAATGTTTACAATTTCTTTGTTTTCACCTTAGTGAAATCACAATGTGCATATTTTGGGCATAATTTTGCTCAGAAAAGTCCATTTTCAAAAATTTAACAGTAAGTACATGTATGTTAAAGAGAAGATATTAAAATGTCATTTTCAACCGGGGCTACCCATACGAGTATGTTTCAACAAAACACATCACATTTCGTAAATTTTCTCTTCGTGATTCTTGCACGTTTTCTTAATGTATGCGTAGCATAAACATTTTTGTGACTCACTGAATGCAAACATATGCAGTAATTTCAAAAATGGATCCGTACTTGATAATCTAACACTGTGCCATTTTAATTTCTTTTCCAGAGGCAGAATTTGTTTCCCCTCGCATGGATCTAATATAATGTATGTATTGTTACTCACTTCTGAGCATGATTGCCACGTTAAGTTTATTCAGTTTCTTGTCATCTTGCCAGCAACTAGGGTTTGAAATTTCAGGCATAATTGGTAGGCACACTTAATTCCATCACGAAAGTACTTATGTCTCCCCCCCCCCCCCCTTAATATTACTTGCGTACTTGGTGCTTGCAGCTAATGGTTCAACTCAGATCAGCTTTCCTGCGGACGTGTACAGTTTACCGCTCAAACGTGTGGTGTTTGTGGAACAGCCGTTTACGCGTGTGCATCTAACTGGTGAATGGCCTGTGGATATTTCAGAGTGGGGTTGTGGTGCCAGCCGTCATGAGGAATCGTTCGTGCGATGATTCGGATTGATCCTGTTGATTGCAAGCGACGGCGCTGAATATACATGCTCAAAATGTAGGTTGATGAATGCTTACTTCACTACCTGACAACCATTATTTTTTTCTTTTGGCATCAAATTGCCTTTTTGATTTACATGCAATTAAATGCATTTTATTTCTATTTTTCAGGAGGGAATGAATCACAATTTATATTTAAGCAAACGCACAATCAAATTGTTCCCAACTGCACATATGCAGCCACCGATATCTCTGTTTACTGGCAAATTGATGGAATTGTCAGAATTTGCCATTTGAATGCCCTTAAGCCATAAAAGAAAACTCTGTAAAACTGTTCAAAATGAAGCACTGAATTCTTTATGTAGTTTAACAATTCCAAATGTACCGGTTACAATTTGAAGTCTTTTCATGCATAGCATCAATTCAATGGACTTATAAATGTTCGTTCACCCTTTTTCATTTGCCATTGACTATTGTACATGCATGATGGACAGGCGAAACAGATTTCTTTAGAATGGGATTTACACTTTCCACTGTTTTACAACTAGTTCATGTCAATTCAACGGGAAAAGATATTTGTTGGATGGACATCTGTGCTCACTCAGTTAACCTGCCATTAACTATACATGTATACATTGTACAGGACTGACATGATGGAAGATATAATCACTCTTAAAAGATGGAAAACAAAAACAGAATTGAGAATTATCACAACGCGAAAAATATCTCAAACTGCATTTGCAGATTTCCAGTGGCTCATATATTTACTACAAAAGTTCTGCAAATTAAATAGCATCCTTCAAAGAAAAATTATCAAGTGCATCAGAACCAAAGAGCTATGCACATTATTATTATATCTTTCATATTTTGCCTGCCATCTGCCTGGCAAATAACACAAGAGGGAGTCAGCTCTGGGGCAACTTGCAAGCGGCAACCTGTTCCATTTCCTGATGTAACTCCACACGGAAAAGAAGCGACTGAAAATAGCGACAGAGTTGTTTACAGGTTTCCGGAAAACTGATCTGCCAGGCCCAAGTGCAGCAACGGACACTTAATACGCTGCGCGAGGGAAAAGAAGAAGCAAATTTTTTCCCTTTTCTTTTCAATTTTTTTCCTTGGTTGTGGTTGATCAGCACATGATGATGTTAGGGGAATCATTCATAGAATGGCCTGGGTCCATCCCGATGCAAGGTTGATCACGTTTCACAGCGGGCCGTATCTGGTTTTCTCATTACGCTAATGCTCAGCGATTCTCGATCGTGGCGCAATGTTATGTATCGCGCAGCACTGGTCATAACCGTTTTACAGATCAGAATAATGTGCGACACGTATTCAAACAGTCAGATAGCGCAATTAGCAACAACATCTTTAATTTATCAATCAATTAACATGTTTGTAAACTAGTTTATTAGCAGTGTTTGCATGTATTTGACCAGATCAACTCAGACAATGTCAAAAAAATTATTTTTACGGGGTTTTTGTAGTAATGAAATCAACTTAATCAGGTTTGAAGTGGTACATGTAAGGTCTTCATTCACGTACCAGTATGTTGTATATACTATAGTGTTTTTTTTGTGCTGGTTTGAATTTAACCAGAAGAAGAAATAAACTGGTCTTTTTTCATCTTTACAATTTCCAAAATGGCAGTTAATATGTAGAGCACAGCTAGATCATGTTGAAAATTGGACTATGAAAATGTCCACTATTAACACAAAAACAAACAAAAAACCATCTTTTTATTTAAATGCTTTCCTTTTTGGCAACTTAAGGTTTTAATTTTCAATAACATCCATATCATAATCAGTGGGTTTTTTGTGTGTGTTTTGTGTTTTCCAGGAAAGTGTGTGTTATGTTACAACAAATTTCACTAAAAGAAAAAAAAACACATTCACCAAAGCATCTTCTGTTTCATGATGGCATTTTTTCAGAGAAATCACCAAGACACAGTGAAGTCCATTCCTCATTTGATGTTTTGAAGGGGAAAAAAAGGTATTTCATGTGTCTTGACTTGATTTGTTGCCGTCTGGCAGAAACTGTATATAATGGCTTTAATCATCCAGCTTCAGCACTGCGACACAAACAAGGAGCGAGAACAGAGAGAGAAAGATGGGGGGAGAGAGCAGAGAGGCGCGCGAGGAGCGCGGATGCGCGCCCCTTGAGGGGATCAATTCATTACCCACAGGTAGAGGGACTGAGTGTTGAGATCATCAATATCAATTGAATATTGATATAGCGTTATTTCCATGTACATGATCCTTCTTAACCAGTATTGAATCCTGTGATTGTTGGAACAGAAAATGAAAACTTAATACAGACACAGTGGATGCACACTCATAAGTCATTATTACCTGTACTACATTGAATAACATTATGTTTATTCCCTGACAAATCAAAATACATAGAGTGCTTATAGGGCTGTTTGGGGCTGTACTGGGAGTAACAGGCAGAGCTGTTTGAACTGGGACTAAATTAAACTGTCACATTTCATTGACAACATCAAATTTTTCCAATCAGTATGTTTTTAAGCAAGAAGTAATGATCTGAATCTACATGTACATCCCTCAGCCATATGTCTCTCCAAATAACAGCAGCACCAAAAAGAATACATTAAACAAAATCCAAAGCTAACTCCCAATGTGATCAGCTTTAATTCAAAATTGTCGCATTATTAATTAACATGATTAAAGGATCTGGAAAACTTTGTTCTCCAAATTTGATGGTAGTGTTTTCCTATATCAAATATTGCAATCAAGAAAAAATAGGTAACTTTGACACCATCGCACAGCCCACTACCAGCCTGTCACTCATTTATTTAAATGATCCTTCTCCCCATGGCGAGAAGCAGCATTTAGAAAAAATCACCTAGAGCTAACTGAATAAAAAAAAATCTAGCCACCAAGTGGATCCATGATGATGTAGCCATGACAGTAGACTCCAACACCAGCCCGTTATTCAGTTATTTACCTGTAGTTCCCGGCTGACTTCACAAAGCAAATCCTACAACGACAGGAGATTTCACATCATCCGTAAAGTGACTCGAAAGAGTCTAGGGACTTGCGAGTTTTCGCTGAATGCAATCTTGAGTCAATGTCCAGAAGACTACTGGATTGGATTTTAGTTCTTCTATCATATTGCGCATCCTGGTTCCTCTCTCCCCCCCCCCCCCCCCTCCAATCCCATGCAGTAAACCCCTCGATGTTTGGAATGCATGCAGTATAAATAAAGGCTCTTGGCATTTTCAAACGCTCTGGTGGCAAAAAGAAAAGAGAAATCCCTGTTGAAATGTCACACTCGGGCAAATTGGTACTGATGGTCCGATGCATCCACATAATGCTCTTTCAGATTTTGATTTTCTAGCCTAACCAGCCCCGTGGAGAAAATCAGTTAATGTTTTTTCTTTTGCCGGTTTTGATTTCGAAACAAGACATGACCAAAGTCTTCCGGCTCTGTACTAATCAGATTGTTTTACGAAAAAATCAATGGAGTTTTAACAATCTTTTCTTCCTGGAGTATATTCCTTCGGTCAGATAGTGTTTCAGGCTTCTCACTTAAGTCATGTTTTAGCTGTTTCAACACTTTTGCCAGCACAGCTCTTGCTTTCATTAATATATTTTTTTTCTTCTTCATTCAAGTGTAAGACAACTAATAATCAGTACTGAACGTTACTGGTTGGTCCTGGGGAGATTATCTAAAGATTTATTCCTTTCGGTCAGCGGCCTGGGCGATCGTTGAAGATATTTATGGCAGATTATTCTCCCGAGATTACGATGGTACATGTATTACTGATGACGCTCATCTGATACATATCTTTAAGTAAATGTATAAAGTGATGTTGCTCAACTTGAAATTTCAGAAGTGCCTTATATTTTGATAAGACATATTTTTTTTTGGGGGGGGGGTTGGGTGGTTTTTTTTTTGTAAATTGGTGTACCATGTACCTTTTTTGTCTTTTCTTTTTTTGGGAGGGAAGAAACTCAATTATCAAGTTATTTCATTGCAGACAAATTCAGAGTCAGTTACAGTATCAGTTTATTGTTGGTGAACCAAAGGGTTAACAGAACTGTAAGATTTAAGGACTCCTACAATCATGGAGAAATGCTACAATGTACATCAGTGTTTAAACACAGTCCTGTCAATACTAACCCCCCCCCCCCTTGGGCATAATTAACTTTTTCAAAGGTCACGAAACCTGCGGCACATCCTGACATTCTTCTTGCAGCATCTGTTACAGATGGTTAGAAAAAAACTTCTGTTTTTTTTTTTACACATTTGTAGGTTTAAATTTGCCCACGTGTAATCTGAAACTTTCAGTAAACATGTTTGTGTCCGTTAATGCTCATAAACAAAAACCGGGCATCACCAAAAATATCCCTGCAGCTCGTAAAGGTTAAAGTTATTTAAGGGACAACAATGACAGGCTACAGATAACTGAGATATCTGGTATTGAATTGCGAGTGTGCCAGTTATGCAACCCACAAAGAGAGCCTGAACTCGCCAGAACTAAAACTAAAAACACTTAAACCTTTTTAAAACTCATGCCAGGTTTTCTGGGGCCATCTTATACATGTAGTCTATTGTTCCCCCACTTTCTGATCTCAGAAATGCACTGACTGATATTTTTGAAATTTGGTATGTTAGTAGTGACATTCGTGTAAGCGTTTAGTTTACTGATTATGGTACTTACTTGTAATATCTATGCTTCTGTCCATGACTGAGTGCATTTTGTGTACCCGGTTAATGTCAGACAACACATTTTTTTAATATTAACATTTCTGCTCAAGGCTTCAGGGTTGAAGATTTGCATCAAACGCTTTTAAAATGTACTCTCTATGCTCTTAAACAAAATCGCCATTTTGCCAAAGTTGTTTGACCTGCTGGATTTTTTATTTGAAATTTGGCGCATCTGCAACATTTAGAAAATATAGAGCTTTTATTTTGGTTTGCTTTTGTGCCAACCTCGTTTCCATGACTATGATCTTGCTGCGCCATGTTGATTCCCTTCATGCCTTGTGCGATCTTAACCCCTGGAATTGTGTCAATTAAATGCACCAATATTTGGCACATTTGTATTAGGACTGCAGTTGATGTATTATACGCGCAACGCAGTGCTTAAAAATTTGAAAGTTTTTCAAACATGAGATTTTGACGTCGCATTATTTAGCAAGGATTTATATTACATGTAAATGTACGTACCTCTGTCGTCCCTTTACAACATAAGATACAGATTTTTAAGCCAAAAAATGCAGCTTCCAGACTCCATATCATAAGCATTGCGCAGTCTTGAAAAAAAATGTTGGTATGTGACGTGACGTGCAGGAGATAACATGCGAGCGCATATGGCGTGCAGTGACTGCAGTCTTCGAAATACACGCGCAGTATGCTCTGAATAGCCGGTCAGAGTCATTTACGTATTCCTCACAGGGGATAATGAAGGAACGCGCACGCGCCCATTGAGTCGAGGCTGCTTCGCCCGGTTACACCTCTATGTTCTGACACCCCTATGTTCCGACTGCACATATTCCTATTCCTAACCCTAACCCTAACCCTAACCGGGAGTAACACAATCTAGGTTGTCGGAACATAGGGGTGTCGGAACATAGAGCAGTCACCGCTTCGCCCTGCAAGTAGACTGCGTTCCGGTCCCCAAAATGTTGATTCTAAAAATGAGGCGGGAAGAACCCGAGTTTACTATGCAAAAAGTAAATAAATGTCAGGCCACAAAAGTCGTTGACCGAATTTTTGGTCAATCTCTCATTCAAAAGTGACTATTTTTTGTTTTGCTAGAAAAAAATGGCAATACTCAAAAATAGCACGGACAAGTACATCTTCTAAAAAATTTTTTTTCTAATTTCATTTTTCCACTGTCAACAAATGTATGGGACGACATAGCTATTGGCCAGCTTTTTCACAATGCTTTCCAATGTACAATGTAGCTTTGAGAAAATTGCCCCTCAATGCAGCAAAGGTTAATGATCTTCCCACGCAAACAGCTAACACAAAAATTATTAGCACAACGTTCCAAGCACAAAAACAACGTGTGTATTAAAGGTACTGATGAGAGCAAACAGATTTGTTATTTTTATTTTTTTTTGCTTGGGGGAAGGGGGGGGGGGGTGTTGCTCATAGGCGTATCCCATCTGATTTCTGTTCCTCATCTTCCATATGAGTGTGTGTGTGTTCCACTTCAGATCAACGCGGGCTTGGTCGAGTCAACAGAATTTAATATTAACCCTCTTTGCTCCGAAGAATATTGCAGTTCTTGTTAGGATTTCTATATCGTGAGCCACGTAGAAAGAAAACACAAAAGGGGTGGTGGGGGCTGCGGGAAAGAGGGAATGTTGACTATTATGTATATTTGCAAACAGGCGGATTGGTTATTAAATTTGGACGGCATTGTGATTTGTTACGGGGGCACACACTCGTTCAGGGACACAAGCAGACAAAATGAAATCATGAACCGAAGTTGGAGGCTGCGCATGATTAATGAAATTGATTGCATCCTGTACGTACTGGGAATAGGTTGCCACATACTGAGCGTAATCCACCAAGTTTGTACCCTGTATTTGTTACAAAATTAGCAGGATGGGCAATAAACTCAGCATAATTGCGCTCAATTACTATTTGTACTTTAATGATATCAATAATACTTTTTTTTTTTCTCTCTCTCGTTACATCTATAGGCCAGAAGGATTAAGCAAAATGGAACCAATTATTCTAACTGATAACTTGTAATTCAGTTTGTACACACCTCTCAATATCTCAAAGAGAAATAATGGAAACTTATCAGATTCATGTAGTTATATTCATCATCTTCTGAAACTGATTACTTTCTTCACCCGTTTATCAAACCTGAGCTCTCACATAATTATTGAACATAAAACACAAGAGCCCCACTTTCCAAACAAAACACCTCAAGAAAATTCCAAACATGATCACAACATGAAAAGAAGGCAATTTGTTTCATACCTTTTCTGAAAACCTGCCTTTGCCAAGTCTGGTTGACTGCTTGGGGCAACAAGTTTAACCACCCATCACAATTAAATGATTGTCCAATTACAAGTCTTTAGTCATCCATGGAGTTCCCATTTAAATGTTATGTATACACTGTACATTCAACAAGAACAGCAATATTTGACAGCGCCTCCTCTCCACTGAAATCACTGAGCATACCCTTACAGAATACTGCCGCTCTTAGAAATGAAATGAGAAGCTGCGCTTTCTCTTCTTTTTTTGAGGGGGGGGGCGCTGTGACCCACTTTTTCAGTATCCCGTTTCTAGCTAGACTTCAACTAGGCCTTGATTTGTGAATTCTTACCTGAATTGATGTTGGGAAGAGAGCTTGTTCTGGAATTTAGCTTAAAAAGCAGGGAGGGCAATTTTTTCCTTCAAAACTGAGGGAGGAATAAGCAGCAAAGGGTCAGAGAGTCAATCTGTTTCCAATTGTCCAGCATGTGAAGAGATCTGTAAATGTTGAATTGTTTGGTGTGGTGGGGGTATAGTGACAGCGGTCGTTTGTCAACACATTATTGTGAGCTGTACCATGTGCGTGTGTGCACTTCCAAGCATACTAGTACACATGTGAAAGTACTAAATGTAGATTTGGATGCTAGTTGTAGCCCTATTGCCCGTGCAATAACGTTTTTTACAATATGTAAACCTAAAAGATAGCTGCTGAAAACAAGAGTGGTACAGTCTACAAGGAACGCCCAGACATTTTTCAGAATTGATGCCAATTCTGAGACTATTTTTTAACAAATAGAAATGTTTGATAAAAAAACTATAGATACAAATTATGGATGCTACAGGGTTTTGTTTTCTTCTTCTTTTTTTCTCCACAAATGCTTAAGGGGACAGATCAGGTGCAGCAGTGTTTGCAAATCCCAAAACTTTTCGTCATAAATCTTGTCGGGACTGATGTGATACACGGATAGTGTACCGGTACCTATAGTTGATGGTGAAAATCAAACATGAAATCCCAACAATTTGTACATTATCCCTCCTACTGTTTGAAAGGTCACAGAGAGTCAAAATGCCATCCACTTCCCCTGCCATGCCTTTTACACAGGCTAGTGATCATACTGGGTAACTCCAGCAAGCACTTTGACTAGTCAAATTCAGTCAACAGACATTTGAAAGCAGGCAACTGGCAGGCATAGCTGTCTTATCAATCACCTACAGTCAAAGCATAGCTGTGTCAAGTTACATAAACAGTCACAGCCAGTCAGTCCTGCTTTATGTGGGCTGGGAGCTATTAACTGTTGAAAAAAAGTCACTTGATTGATTCTGGCTGAAAGGACATCTTGGCACAGAACGTATGTTGAATAGAACTTCGAAGGGTTAAACATGCACACGTTGTGCCCTCTCAATAAAAAAAAGACAGAAGTAAAGGCACTGCATTATTGCATGTTCCAGCTTGTGACGAAGCAAGGAGTGAGTGAGTGAGAGAGAGAAGAGATAGAGTGAACTGAAGCAAGAAAACACGATGGCCGAGTCAAGAGAGGAGCTAGCCCAGCTACATACATTCATAGTTTGCTTCTTTGTCGCTGGAGTAATTTAGCAAATGAAATGGGCAGGGCCCTCCAGGGTTAGACTACACAGAAGCGTGGGCTGAGGAATTAACTTATTATGGTTTGTTAGTCCCAACCAACCTGAGCTGTGACAACCTATTTGAATTCATTTTCTCTGTTGTGTGTAAAAAAAAATTGTTCAGGTACGTTGCTAAATATTGTGAAGAGCTTGTTTGTCAAAGTGCACACACAAATGACCACAACATGTTTTTCTCAATTCAGATTTCTAATTTAGGCCAAAAAATTTGTGTGTTTACGGTAATGCCCTAAAAAAATTCCGAGTCGGTAGGTAGGTAGGAAAATAATTTTGATAATGTTTATCTGCCGGTCTTTTAAACTTATTTTGTTTACTGCAAGTACCTTTAACGGTATTCTGTTTAGTTAGGGGCAATTCCGTGAATTCGGATGTGCACTGACGCATTAACAAGCTGCATGCTGTTTGAAAAGTGATGTGATACATCACTAAATATGTGACATCTAATGAGTAAAAGACTAAAGTTCCTTTAAACGATCTTGTGCATCTTAATGGTCGGACGTATGTTGGATTTTACAGAATTGACCTGAACCGATTTAATTATAACACACAAAACTTGCATACGGTAGCAAAGACTTTACTACATTGTATTTTTAAAATATACCTTATTTTAAATTTTTTTGCCTCAGTTGGAATATTTTAATTCCTAGCCCCTTGACTACTTTCCTTTGCCACAATGTAGACTTTTACTACATGAATGCATCATGAGTGTATATCCCAAACTTATTTTCCTTTCTTTTTAATGTACAGGAATGCATTTTTCTCAGCCACCACATCAATTTTATCCAGTAATCTAGGTAGATAGCAGCTTGCAGAAGTTCTTGCTAGTATTTAAGTCGTACATGTATGTACGTATTTGTATTATAAATGGGGGGAAAATTACAACTTACGGTACAATGTACAATTCCAAAAGGTTTTGTTTGCAACTATCATGTTGCTTTACAATGTTGAGGGCCCAAATGCATTGCCCTGCCAGAAGCTTTTGGAGAGGCCCAACTTAGCTCTGAAAAAAATACAGATTGGGGGCCAATGACACTCCCAGTCAAAACACAGGATGCAAACAATAGAAATCAATTACCCAACGGTTGTCTTCTCAGTAAGGAGCACCTAATGATGAAATAACATTTGTTAAGTGAATAAACTGGGAGGAGGAGGTGGGGGACAGGGGAATGTGAGAGTTAGGATGATATTCACAGGTTCTTTTATTGAGAATGTTGAACTTGAAGAAATGTTGGAAAGAGGAATCAACCTTTGCTGTAACTGTTTAATTTTAAGCATCCAACTTAAATAATTAAAATCTCCAAAATTATTTGGCGTGGTGTGACAATGGAACACTGGTCTGAAATGGGTCTTGACAACAACTTCTTTTACCAATAAGCAGCTCCTCAAAATTGCCCCTTGTTCATTGGTGGTTCTACCTTTTGTAGAAGTTAAAGCGGTCAATCATCGACCTTTTGACCTTGCTTTGGTGATTCAAACCAACCCCAACAAACCCTTTCCTTAAAGTGCCAGGAATTTTTTTTTTTCCCAACACAGGAAGCATTTCATGTAGGCCCATCATTGGACGTCTAGACCAACCAACTCTGTGCACCAACTTTGAGCACCAACTCTGAGCACGTCTAGACTTGCTTGTTTGGTGCAATTTCCACTTAGGAGCACAAAAGGAAAAAACATACAATGTAATAAGTTGCAGGCAACATTGATATGAGTAATGGACTGTATGCACAAGAATGTACTTACATACATGTACAGTATTGTATTAGAGAAAGGTTTGCACATGTATATGTGTTCATGGGCGTCGCCAGAAAAGGGGGGAAAAAGGAAAAAGAGGTGCGAAGCCATATATTGCTGTCAATTCGAGGGGGGGGGTAAGGGTAGGGCAAATGTTCCCCTGCCCACGCTCAACAAAAGTTAAGAAATGTTTGGGGAAAATGTGCTTTGCAACCCCCCCCCCCCCCCCCCCCCCCCCCCCCCCCCGGAAAAAAATCCTGGTGACGCCCATGTTTGTGTTTCCTAAAAGACTTTGGTGCCAAAATTGTAACATGAGGTTACGTATCGTTTCGGTTTGCGGTAACACCATGTGGTAATAACTACTGCTTAGAAGATATTAGTTCTGAAAAGAACTTGTCCTGCTTATTATCAACTTTGCTAAGTAGGGTTTTTTTTGTTCTGATAAGAACAGTCCTGCTGTAAGGTCTAAACAAACTTTCTTTGGTCTCAACGTTTTGACTAGCCTGCTCTAGTTATCGTCAGGAGAGAGTCTCCGAAACGATACCGATACCCCACCATGCAAAGCCTCAAATCTTATATGAGGTTATGTGTTACTCGGGAGAAGTTATCAAAGAGTGAAGGGCAAACCTAATGAATGAACATCACCTGACACAAATTCCATCTTATTTTCTTATGAATACATGTAGTTTCATTGTGGCAACTGCTGCTACATTAGATTCGAATCAGCCGACTGATCCCAGCAAGCTCGGTGGTCAAGTGGTGAGACGTCTGCACTCTGAAAGCAGGAGGTCGTGGGTTTGAGTCCCACCCGAGTGATTTTTTTGAACTTTCACTCGGGAGGTAACACACTGAGTATACAGTGTTTATACGTCGGTGAAAGACAAAACCTAATATTGAAGAGTGTATCACTGATCAAACAAATGCCTTTAAATTCGTCCAAAATATGAAATGAAGAGAACATAGACCATTAAGTGTTCAAAAGGGGAAAAGTGTACATTATTTATGTAGATTATTTCTCTACACAAATTAAGTAAATCTACATTTCAATCACTTTAAGACTTAATTTCACATACATAATTCAATATTCTCAAATGCTCAATTTATGAATTCCAAATGTTGAGAAATTGACACCACTCTTTTTTTTTAGATCTCCAAAGATCTGAATGAAAGTGTGAAATCTCTCTACAATAATTGGTCTCGTTCCTCACCACACAAACATTAATCTCAGCTCACACAAGTCAGCAATTACTGTACAAGTTTTGTCTGAGAAAAAACAACAACAATGACTAAGCTAGACATAAAATGGATTTTTTGGGCAACTGTTTATGAATACATGTCAAAACTTGGAACTATCAGGGATAAACCATCTCGCCTGAACTTTTCCACAGGAATTGAGCGCATGCCAACAAGTTTTATTTTCTGCCACAGGATTAAGCCCCCTAACAAGAATTAGTGACCCCCAAAAGGTCAGAGCTGTCAAAACTTTGAGGACCCCGAGACAGGTGCAAAGTGTCTGAGGCTGGGCCAAGGGATGGACCAATTGGGGAACTTGGGAAAAAAGGGGGAGGAAAGAAGAAAGAAGTATACTGCAGTCTTGATTTCTTGGAGGCAAACCCTTGGAGGGACGATTGTGGGACGATTGCTGCCAGCCTCAGTCAGCTAGGCTCCAGTGAACTAGAGTTAGGATTACCCAGCCCTGCTATCTTGGAGAGCAGGGCTGGTCCCAATGGACCAAAATGATGACGCTAGGGTATGGGTGTGGGGCACAAATACCTAATTTTAAGGTTGCTCTTTCCATGGCATGCTATTTTTTAGTTTCACCCAGAAAAAAAAAAATGTGTTCAAAAGCAATTTTTTTGGTAATACGTGTACAAAATTAGTTGACTGAGACCAGGGGCGGATCCAGGAATTTTTGCAGGGGGGGGGGGTGTGGTTTCAGGCCCGTTCAGATTGTTCTATGTCCGATTGTTGTGGACAGGCGGACATATAGGTAATGCAGCACATTGTTTCTGAGCACTTATTGTTATAATCATTTTTTTTTTGGCGTCAGAGCAGAGGGGGGGGGGAGTTCAAACCCCCCCCCCCCCTTCTGGATCTGTGCCTGGAGACACAGAATGAAAAAAATCAATCCATGCTTAGTTATGGAGTAATTGCTTTACAAATTCAAGATTCAGGCTGATCTCTTTGCACATTGGCGGAGCAAAAGTAACCCAAAATGAAAACCATTTTTCTCAGGGGTTGGGACAATGAACTCTTATCAAATTGTACAATGCCCTGAGCTGTGCAAAAGTGAATTTGGTGTGGGGGAGGCAGGCCCGTTCCCTGATCTCAGACTTGGGGGGGGGGGTTCTTCATATCCCAAAATTGAACCGTTTACATGTTTTTGCGAGCGGGGAGTGTGTAAAGCAAATACAGCATGGGGTCCGTGGCTTGCTCAACTTGGGCCCCGGAAAATTTTGGATTCTAGATGCTCTGTGGTGCAATCTGAGGCGTTTCCTGGCCACTTTCCCCTGACTTGCTCAAATTAATTGCTCCTGTCTATAATTTGAAGGCGAGATTTTAAGGTGGATGGGGTGGATCAACAAAATTGATTTTAAATTGTTTTTTTATTTTTTTATTTCTGAACGGAACTCGTCACTGAGCGGGGGGTTTGTGATTTTAAATTATTTTTTCATTTTTTATTTCTTCAGGAGCGGAACTCGTCACTGAGCGGGGGTTTGTTTGAACCCTCGACACTCCCTCCCCCAGCATCAAACCTGGGAGGTGGGTGGGGGAGGGGGCATTTACTGTACATGTAAATGATGCACATTTTCCCATACAGAGTCAAATAATTGTTCTCAGTATCAAGGAGCCTATTGGTTACATCTTCCTGTGTCTAATCAAAGTTGTTCTTATACAGAGCAGATTATTTCATAACAACAATACATACTTACATGTATATATATAGCCCTTTTAACTAAGATCAAACTCAAAAGTGCTTTACATATTTATCCATTCATATTTCAGGACCATGTGCTTTTTCAGCAGGTGAAAAAATAATTTGACAAGAACAAAATAGAACGAATTGTCATCTTATCGAAAAACAAAGAGTAATATCTACATGTACAGAAATCATTCTGGAGTTAAAAAAGGCATAGTTGCAAATGGAACTGAAAGGTTGATTCAGGCATGTAAACCCAGTGGGAATCGGACCAGGATATCAGGGGTCAAAGGTGAATTAAGTACAAAAACTTAACACCAATCCCTCAAAGACTGATGACCCTAAATCTAAAAGCACATCAACAACAGATTTAGGGCCTACAACTTGATCCAGAGTGTCACATATGATACAAGTCGACTTATCAAACATGCAAATTGTACTCATTGAACAAGTCCATACAGTTCAGTAAAAAAAAAAAAAAAACTTCTAGTGTTGGCAATAAAAATGTGATAATATCCTGAACTTTTGCGCTGTTGCATGTCGTCTTTTAAAAAAGTTTGAGTTTTGATGATGTACATTGTACGGCGAGGGAGGGGAAGTGGTACTATTGTCTTCCCTGGACATGCTGGAATTGTTGCCTTTTGGGGTAAATCTTGTGTTATTTTTTTTAAACTTTGTTTAATGGTATTAACAGGAATATTTGTATGTCAAGTAAAGGTAAAAAAATAATAATTATTATGAACATGGCATTCTTCAACTTCAGGACATGCTACATGTACATTGCAATTTAGTTCTTCAAAGTGACGCAAGAGGAAAAGCAATGTCATGAAACAGTGTCAAATGAAGAATTAATTCCAGAGGGACAACTCAAGCAATGCCAAAAGCCAGACATTCTAGGCCGGGGAGTCAAACCAGGGCATGCCGCCACACACTTGCTAATCCCCATCAGCTGAGCCGCGCAGTGATTGGCCAGGACGGGACAAGGGGGGCCGCTAATTGGTTAAACTGTTCATGCTGATCCTGGGGATAAATCACCCGACATGAGTGGTGAAATCCTTCCAATGCCACTCAACTTTATTTCTTTGGGGTATTTCTTTCTGGTTTTTTTTTTTGGGGGGGGGGTAGGGAGGAAAATAATACAGTTATTATACAATTGAGGAAAACAATTAGAACATATTAAGAACTGCTTACAGTTACTTTCTAGAAAGAAGTCAAAAGACTTTCGGCTATCTTAGTGAAATGTCAAGTAATAATAACTAAAAAAGTACAATAGGCAATATGCCATTTTTTAGCAAATAGGGCACTAGTAATGACGCCATTTTATGGGTTAAAGGTTGTTCCGTCATTTGTAATTTGTGCATTTTGTTCGTTAGAAGCAGCGAACGTGCTCAAAATCTAAAGAAGGGTGCTGAACAACTAACCTGATGAAGTTTCAGCTCAGTAAATGCTGTATATTCCGAGAAAAACAACAGTCTAGGATCTCGATTTCAAATCAACAGTTGCTGAGTCACGGTTTGAATTGGGCCTGAATTCTGCGTCCGAGACACGTTCTCACTGAGCCAATTGCAGCTACGCGATGTCGCGCACTGAACCGACGAATTATTGCAACTGAGCGCGCGTGTGCGTCGTGTCAACGCATGTGCGCGCTTCGCCAAATTAAAAAAAGGAACTACTGATGGAAATTTCCAACGTGCGTCTTTAGACGTCTTTAGACGCATCATTGGAAAGGCCTTCTTTCATTGATTTCTTCAAAATGCTTGCCAGAAAGAATAATCTCACAGGGAGTTTTGTCCCCTTACTATCTTTAAACCAAGTATGTTTTTCAACAATAATTACGTCAGTTACTCTTTGGATAGCTGCAAATGATGGACTGTAGCTTTAAAAAAAATGTGAATATTGGGTTACCAACGAAGTTTACATGTTGCTGTAATTCAAAATCATATTTTTACAATATTTAACTTTAAGATTCAGGTACCCCGGTAGTTTCTTAATTTACTTCAATACATGTGATATCTTTATTGTTTTTACCCTGAAAATGGCATCATTACAGCCTTCATTTGCTTCAAATATAGCTTATATCGTGTAGCTAGCTGCTCATTAGTGACTCGGAATGCTGCACAGGGACCTTGGTTAAACCATAAGAGCTATATGGTTAAACCACTGAAGGGTTTTTGAGGACTATGGCAATGGTCCAAAGAAGGCACATTACACACTGCTCAGGCCAGATTACGTTGGGACCAGTTAAAAACTGCATTCTATGGGCAAGTGAAGTAGCATCCATTAGTGCTCTTGACCTCAATGGCGGCCACGAGGAAAATATGACGTGTTTATGGTACCAATCGTTTAGTGACTGACTTTTGAGAATAGAAATGAACAGTGGGCTAATAAAACGGGACACTTTTGCCTACAGGCCAATCCGATCGTCCTATCACTGAACATGCATGGAGTCCCCCCCCCCCCCCCCAATGGCAAATAATAATAAAAAAAGAACCCCAAAAGTAACAGTATTCCATGGGCAATTGAAACAGCATTGCCCAAAACACTTGACTTCATTGATGGCCATAAGGAAAAAATGAGAGGTTTGTGGTACCAATTGTTGAATGAGAAACATATTGAGTAGAGATTACACGTAAGTGGCCCCCATGTCCAGGCCACATACATGTATGGTGTATATGGGCTATTAACAGTAGGCCTCACACTTTTCCATTGCCCCAAACGATTGCAATGATAGTCACAAGAAAAATGAGGAAGGTCTGTGGAACTAATCGCTGACTGACTGACTGGACTGACTGTGGAGAGCCACATACTGCATAAAACACAAAGATCTACAAACAACTATATACATGTAAGTAGCATCCTGCAATGCTGACCCCAGGGTGGCAACAAAGAAAATATGATTGGTTTATGGTACCACTGGTTGACTGAGGAATACCACAGGTCTCTCTCCAGCCTACCCTCCCCCAAAAAAGACAATCCTGAACAACACTCGCTCATGCAAAAGGTACATGACACTTTCTGTGCTAATCCTGTCTATTCTATTTAACAAAAGTGCAAAGTAAGAAAATGTACAAGTTAAGAAAAGAGAAGAAAAATGTACCAGTAAATTTCAGAATTGTTTAAACCTCCCCATATTGCATGTTCATTTCAATGCCAAACCGTTTGTTTATAGGCAAGAATGAGCACAGAATTCCGCCAACTCTTTAAAAGTTTAACAAGACTTCCGGTACAAATTGACCCCAAACTTGATGAGCCATAAACAAAGCTAAAGGTTTTGAGTAGCCCTCAATTAGCAATGATTAAAAAAAACTGAGCATATCAGATGAGTCTGCTATAGTATACTTAAGACAGTCTTGATCGCTCTGGCCAAAAACGGAAATTCAATAAAGAGGTAGCGTGTAACATTCAACCTGATGGTACAATACATAATTATGACTCATGCTCAACCCACTGGTCTCATGTATTGCTGGAACTGAAGCTCCCCCCCCCCCCCCCCCCATTCCCCAGGGATCGTTTGCCCGCAAGACACGGTTATTGAGGACGTTGTACGAGATATCCCAGCATTCACAGCTAAAATGAATGGTCATGATTCAACTACTGACAAAGGATTTGGGTTTGTGAAAAATCAGGGGAAAGGGGGCTTGAACCTCTTCAAACAATTTTTGTGTGTGCTTTTCTTGAACTTTTTTTTCTTCAAAGTGATCGATTGTCAAGAAACCTTGATAATTTATGAGTTGCGAAACCAATTTAAAGTCCAACTGTTGATACGAACAAAAACCCAATACCTTGCCATTCATTCAGGAAATTTTCTATTGTAGGGACAATTGAAACTGTTTCTCCCCGTGAAATGAGCGTTGACATGAACACAGAAAGAAATTTTCAAAGATTGTATTATAATTTATATGTTCAAAAGGTACAAGAGAAAGTGCCTATGGGGAAAGCGTTGGCATCGTGCCATATATACCGTATGGGTAATGGATTGCTGCAGATTTTTATAACTGTCATTCACAACAAAGCCTACAAATACGGTGCTAGAAAGGACTTTGCAATGTTTTCGAGGCAGGAGTTCCCTCTGAATATGAATGTGATCTTCACCTTGACAAAATTACTGGGTTGGGGAGATTAATTTCTACACCTTTGACCTCTTTGTGAATGAAACAATATGTTTGTAGTTTATTAATGCCCGAGGCATTTTTGTATAGTAACTAGTTTTGTAGTCAAGTCCTTTTCCGAGTCACCAAACATAATGTATCCTGCAGTAAGGTTGTATAGCAAAAATTAAGGCTAGGCACCAAGGCCTTGCATGCAGATATCGCAAGTTATTTGAGAGAGTAGGAATATGACTATTTGGACACACATCATGGGTGTTAACGATTTAACTGGTCATCAAAAAAATAGCATTTTGGTTTTAATCTATTAGTTCCTTTACAACCGCAAAATACCCTGCCTGTTACTCCCTGTACTGCCCCAAACCACCCTGCCTGTTTCTCCCTGTACTGCCCCAAACCGCCCTGCCTGTTACTCCCTGTACTGCCCCAAAACTGCCCTGCCTGTTACTCCCTGTACTGCCCCAAACCACCCTGATGCTGATTTACATGTTGGAAATATACATTGTGTATATCTGCAATTAACATGTATACATAGTCCAAGTCCTTTCACAAATTCCTAGACATTTTGTGTATAATACCCAGATTCCAACCAATTTTCAAAAACACAATGTGCTTATAGGCCACTCAGTTTGTCTTCAGTTTATTCTGCTGTCTAACAGCTAACAAGATCATAAACATTTCAGTTCAAGTTGTATGACCACTACATGCAGTTGACTATAGTGGCTGTTCGTGACATATTCATGATGTACGTAAGTTATGCCAACACTGTAGTGAAATGTACAAACATCTCTAGAGTGATTGTCATATGATGTTCAAAACATCATTGCAAAACTTCTGGGTGTGGTCACTAATAGTGGACAAGACTAGTCCATTACCAGACTAGTCCAACTATGGTCGACTAGCATTCATGATGTGCGTTTGTATGGACTAAACCTAACTCCATTTACAGTTCACCAAATGCTGTTTGACATTCAGCAAACATGTAACTTTACGCATCAGTGATTACTTGAGGGCGCTGTATCCAAAACTCAATTACACATTTTCACTGCATTGAAACTCTTTGGCTAAATGTCTAAGAGAACGGCAATGAAAATACTCAGGGGTCCAACACCTCAACAACCCCCCCTCCCAAGGAAGCTGGGCATCTGTCAGCTAAAACCAGCCACGGTGCACCAAGATTCAGCCCCCCCCCCCTTTTTTTTTGCCTTTGAGTCATGACTTCCTCTTTGCCTTGGATGTGTCTCATTTACAACAGTCAGTGGTCTTTAGCAACAGAGAAAACTCAGATGTACAACAGAAAAAGAAGTGTTGTTTACTTGTACAATTACGTGGTCGATAATTTTTTTAATTTTTTTTTTTTAAATGACACCCATTTAGAGGAAAACCGCTTTATGTGATCACCTTACATCATACATGCATACAGGTATGTACCTGCATGCACATCATTTTTTAATGCTAACATTACAAGCGAGATGTCCAAACAAGATGTGAAATCAAGCTGTACGTATGATATGGGCACAGGAGACCAGTGTGATAGACAAATGAAATACATGTATGTACTGTATGAGTGACTTGACTTTAAAAAAAAATCAGTATTTTTCTTAAATTTATCTTCTTCAAGATCTGTAATTGCTAGTTCGTGCATTTATGAGATATTCAGCTTGATGCAAGTACCGTAAAACACATTTTTGCTATCAATATTTCTTGATTTTGGAGGATGATTCAGTCAAATGTATTAACATTCTGGAGCAAACCAAATATCCGCAGGTCAGCTAGCAAACACGTATAACCGCACGCTTAATAATTCCTGATCAGGCTGTAACAAAAGAGCTGTAGGGGTGAATATGGAGGAGGAAAGATGAGTCAGTATCACAGTCTTACATGAGCAGAGTAATGACGGTGACTTAGATTGCTTTATGCAGGTACCCGATGGGGGAGAGGGGGGGGTAGGTGTTTATATGATCCGTGTGGCATTTAAGCCGACTCGGCGGTAATTATTCGGCGGAACGCCACAATCAACAAGAGCGGGCAATATAACAGGGTGGTGTTACGCGGCACGTGCTGTACGTGTCCAACCTGATTGGGGGGAGCAAAATGCTGGCCACAAGAAGCTACGTCTTCTTCTTGGCCGGAAAGATTGTGAAGTCGACGTCAGAGAATGCGCAGGATTCAAGGAAAGGCAGGTTAATCAAACAGTGGAATCTGTGCCCAATATGTTGTCTCAGCGTGTGTCTTTGTACAGGATCCGAGGGTAGATGTAAACATGTATGGGCAGTATTTGATCATTCCAAGTTACACAGGTAATAAGTAATTTGTGAAGTAAAAGGGCAAGTGAAGTCGAATTTTATTCAAAGAAATTCTTCAGCTGGAATTCTCAAGCTGTATCCCATAAAGTACATTGTACCTTCACCTGAGATCAACTCTTTAACTTTCATGAAATTGTATTACATTGTATTTACTTCTCAGTAATATATCAATAAAACCATAGAGTGCTGGGGCGGCTTGAGGAATAACAGGCAGGGCGGTATGGGGCGGTAGGAAGGCTAATGGGTTAACTGCTGTTTTGTTTCTTTGATGAAATAGTTGATGGCGGCCATTGGAAATCGCCTACATTGTAAATGCGCACAAGTTTCATAAAATGTACACTTCATTTACAGTAAAGAAATGTGCATGCAATCTAGAGAGGCAGGATTTGCTCAAAACATTGTTGCTACAACACAATTGTGTACGTCCACGCATGTGTAAAGCAAATTAAACATGTAAAATGTTCATGTACCAGTAAGTTATAACTTTGTGGAATATTTTTGCCAATGTTAGAACATCATCTTTGATAAACTGTTGCACCGTACAGCACCACCAAATTTTGACCCTTTGGCGAGCACTCTTTGGTACAACTTGAATTTTTTTCGAGGATCGCACACCCATCTTCAAGCAACCTGAGCAACCCACGTCAATTGCATAACCAAGCATCAGTTGAATAAAGAAAAATCCCCATACTGATCTCACCACAATTTAACCAGTCCCCCGCAAATGCATGACTTTCCCTGATGTACGTACATTTGTACCTGTATGTACAGAGATTTCCACCTCACAAATATTCCTCAAAAACCTTATTTCCCACAACTGACCTAGATTTTACTCCATTAGTCTTTCTCCCCTCCTCTCGCCCACTCCTTTCAAGGCCAATTCCAAAGAAATCATCAGCTCCTTGTTGGATGGTTGGACTGCCATTGGCTTGACCTGAGCAACCCAACCCGCTAAGGGCCTCTGCGGGCACAATCCAATAAAAGTCAGCATGCCACAAAAGTACTTTGACTACTGTACATTTTTTCAAGGTGGGAGGGAGCGAAGGGGGGGGGGGGTGGGTTGATAAAAAAAATTGTCTGGAGTTCATACCAGGTGTGTCTGGTGACTAGACTTGTGCTCAAGTACAGCTAGTCTTGTTTACAAACACTTGTGACCTCGGGAGTTGTTGTAAGCACACGTAATTTCTGCCAACTTTCTGTACGTGTTTAGTGTTCTGTGTATATTCTTCAGTATTACATGTACATCTGGTAAGACAAGCAGGGCAAGTTCACAGCAGAATGCCATTTGTTTTTACATGCTATGAATGTATCAAATCTGCATGCAACTCTTCAGCGAGTCAACATATTTTTCACGGTTTTCAATATTTTTTTTAACTTGATAGGCTAATCCAAGTGTGCCAAATGGTGTTTTTTTTTTTTACCATAAACACTCTGTATCCGCTTGAACTGGTACAATCAATTTAAACAATACTTTGTGATTAAATTTCAACAAGAAATAGGATTTTTCTCTCACTGCATCGTAAAAAAATGAGAGACTATTTTCACAAAAATGTTATTGCCTAGGTGAACTAACATAATCCAGGTTGCTATTTAAGCTGGCTGTCTGGTTTTAAATACAGGGCCACTGCAGTTTTGGCAAGAATCCTTCACTGTAATGGTTGAAGGATTCTTACAAAACCAAACCCGAAACTAAAAATTCCATCTCTGAGAAGAAAAAAAAGCATCCCAACTTTCGAAGCCCTAGGGGAATAAACAAAACACCTCAGGTTCCAAAAATGCAAACAATTCCTCTGTCAGAAAATCTGTGTCCTCCAGGCCAGGAGGTCTCTGGGTTCTGAAAGACGATCTGTCTTGGCAAAAAGCCTGGAAAAAAAATCAAAACGAGAGAGAAGCGTCTGGAGTCATTCCCAAACTTGAGCACAAATACTTCAAATGGGGCTGTTTGGAATTCGTTACTCAAAATTGATTGGAAGAAAGTTTTGAGTCAGGTTTGCATCATATTCCTAACTCGTTTTTTTATTTTGTCCGATCACCTTCCTGGAGCTTAACTTTCAGGAAGAACTCAGCAGGCGGAATTTGCTCAGCACTGAAAAAACTGCTTAGCAGAAACCGATCAGACAGAATGTAATTTAACAGATTTTGTTTATAACTGGTTTACATCCGATTTTTCCTAAACGACACTTTCCACCTTCCATGATAATGAGCCATTACTTTATGGGTCTTTCCACACTAATGGTTACAAAAGTGCGACATTTAGAGGGAACCATGGACAGGAGTCGATACATGAAGTAATTTGTCATGTTTCCCTCTTTCTACGTCCAATTTCCTAGTAAGAACATTGCCTACCAACAAGTTTACTAAATTTCTCAGGTTTCGAGAAATTACAGAGGATTATCTTCAAGATTTAACGTTCATAACATGGACAGACATTTCATTTTTAAGAGTTGAGAAGCAGTAAATGAAATACATGAATTATCCCAAATTGTGTTCCTAATGTAAAACTATCCATTGAGGGATTGCTACTGGCCAATCTAAGGTTAAACCTCCAGATATTTTTACAGAGTGAACACATCTTCAAGACTTGTTGTTCATAACAGGAGCAGACATTTGTCACAAATTTCTGTCTATGTTAGGAACATGCATCAAGTCGCATCCTAATGAAAAGGTTGCTTTAATGTTGAATGATAACAATTCTACATTGAACAAGTAATATAAATGGAACAAGGGCTGGATTATTCATAAAAAGAATACATAGTACAATGTATGATTCAAGAATGTCCGTCCATGTTATGAACATTATCCTTCATTTCATCTTAAAGAGGGCCTAGTAATTTCCTACATATCCAGTGAATCAGCCTACTTATTTATCAGTGCAATCACGAATAAAACAGGAATGTCCAAAAAAAAAAGTAGCATTGAAAAAACCTGCTTTGAAATCCACCTCCCATGTCTCACCCATAAAGTTATCAGTTGTAACCGTTAGTGTGGACAGAACCACATAGTTTATTTTGTACGATGCGAATAGACTCTTCTTGTGCTATAAAATAAACCAAAAAACCTGCGCTAATATTGCATTTCACAGGTTAACAAGGGCATTTTTGTCGCATGCATACATGTATGAACATGTACATGTACATCCCATAACTGAAGATTCTTTGCTTTCTGGGTAAGCGCAGAATCTTGTTTTGCTAGCACTGTAACCATTAATACATGTTCACATGTACCAATCGCAACCAAAGAAATCCATGGTAAGAGCAGCGCCATGAAATTGGGCCCTTTTTGCAGGCATACATTTCTCACAGATACATGTACAACGACTAATGGTCCAACTGCTGAAACCTCAAGCCTTCTTTACGCGTAATATGTACTTGGCAAGTCATGCCACGCCAAGTCAATGGAGCATACTACATCCGTTGCCCCAGGGCCTTATTTTATTGAACTTCCCTAATCAACAACAAAGAGTACATGCATGTACCTGAAAAAATAAAACTGTTCACAATGTTTTTTGGCTTGAAGGGGCAATGACTTTCCCTTCCAGCAGAAAGTGCACATCTGTAGCCACGTAGCGAAATCCTCCTCTGTGCCTACATTTTACAACAAAGCAATTTTTTCACAAAGTTTGATACTGTAGTTCCTGCTTTAATTTGGATGGTACAAATTCATTGACAAAACTTCCACTAGAATTTCAGTTTGTTCATCAATTGTTCAGATGATATTAACTACGGGTGCATGACACACTCATCATGAAGTCAGATTTTTTTTTGTTTTTTAACATATTTGTTGTTGGAATGGAATTTATGGATTATCTCCAGGGTAAACTGACCTGTGTGAAACGGAAAATGTCGGTCCTTGCAACATACCGGGTACTTACTGAAGATACAATGTACAACCAAAACCGAATGTGGCTCAAATATCCCGTTGGCCAGACCGCCGTGAAACTTGACGCTAAAGGGTCAGTTCTAATTCATCCATTCTCACCCAAAAGCACTCCTGCATTTGTGGAGAGCTGTCAATCTCGTTGTCTTTAAATACTATAACGTACTCAACTTCTTTACTAGAACGGAAGGGCCAAGCTATTGTCCTCCGACCGACTCTGTCACTGACTGCATGACTGTATCACTGACCGACTGACTCCCCTGAGTAATTGATTTCTGGTTGCCACGGAAACCACAAATGATTTAAAAGGACTTTTGGCCCTCCAGAATTAGTTAGCTCCACAGACAGATTAAAAGAGAAAAAGCCCTTTGTAACAAGATTTAAATACATACACATTACATTTTAAATATGGATACTCAACATGCTCCTCAACTGTCTCTTTTTTTTTCTTCAAGAAATAACCCCTTAGGGCTGATAATTAATAAAGATTCAAGTCCTCTCAACTCGATCCAAATCCGCATGTAATTCATTCACTATATGTGCAGTACTACATTTTAATACTGCGGCTGGTCATGCCCGGGACGTACATGCACTGTATACACATACGTTGATGTATTGCAGTATATAATCCCGGCGAGTAGTCAAACACGAGGAGATTGGAGAGATCACACTAATCAGGCCAGCTGATCTAGGCCGAGTGGTGTGGAGGCACGCACGCGGCCTCGCGTCAGCATTTGAGACACGGTATGAGGAGTATGAATGCTGTGCCAGATTAAATGCAAAAAAAAAAAATATTACTATCAGTCTGGTCTCTGAAGAGAACAAATTTTGCAATAAATCCAATTCAACACATCTGCAAGATTTATCAGTATACCGGTAGTAAGATTTAGTTATATTTTCTGCTGCAGACAATCATCCCGTTTCAGTACAAATGTAGTTGAAGTCAGGGCAAATTGTCTGGCACAGAAAAGAAGAACACTGTGGCAAAATGGGGGGGGGGGGGAGAATTGTAATAAATGAAAGTGTGCGTCTGTACGTTTAATAATATAGCTCTTCTAGGGGAGGGGTGAGAACTAAAAGAAATTTTGATAGTGCTGCCACCAGGCGGATAGACTCGCCATGGTCTACAATATGTGAGCAGAGTCGAGCTGATTAATTAAATGCAAGACAACCACATCTTGACCTCTAGATTTTGACCAATCAGCAGGCGCTTTCTATATCCTAGACACAGCAACAAAGGCTGTGGTCAGGCGCTCTGTATTATGTTATGCGATACGCGCCCGGCTGTTGTATTTTATGAAACACTACATTTGAATTGACCAATCACATGTTTAGTCCTGATTTGGGAATGAAATGATGTCATGATTTAGTAAAGTCGACTTCGATTGGCTGAGGTGTGAGATCGCATAAATCTGCATGCTCTGACATATCAGGCGTTGTACAGGAGACTTAGCTCTGTGGATAATGGGTGATACTCAGACTACCAGGTGGATTGCTTAAGGCCTAAACCTCCGGAGATTCTCAATAGCCCACTTACATATCCGGGTCAAAATATATGACGAAGTTAACTAGAGAAGCAGGAAAAGGACTTACTAAATAACTACAGTTTGGAATCCAGGAATTCAGAGCAAAACAACAAAGTTTTAATTCCAGATCATCCACCTCAAGCCACATCAGCTATATCTTACAATCTGTTTTTACAAAACAGGGAGTATTTAGATTAAAATCAATAGCACTGCTAAGCCTTCAAATGCTGAGAGAAAGTCGGCATCCTACCACTAAAGCACAAACCAGTACAATGGTACAAGGTGCAGTGTATTGTTTAAACCTGTGTCTAATAAATTTAAATATAGCAATGCCTAACCATTGTTTAAGCCTAACATCTCATAAGGAAATAAACTAAGGCCTTGGCCATTTTAAAATACAATGTATAATTTACACTCCTTGTACTTCTCTAAAATACAACTGCAATGTTACAATATAGGCAACAAGGCCTCTTCTTAAAGTACAACTTAAGCCCAAGGCCTCTACTTAACGCAACCCTAACATTACATTGTAGGCAACCAGGCCTTTTCTAAAGTACAACTTACATGAAAGTTACCATGATAAATACTCTCCTATAAATATAATTGTAACCTTAGGAACCAATGCATCTTCTTAAGTACAACTTAGGCCCCATGCCTCTGTAAAATACAACTCCAACGTTAGACACCCATGCCTCTTCTAAAGTACTGGGTACATCTTAGGTCCCATATGCCTCTCTGAAATACAACTCCAACGTTAGGTAACCATGCCTCTTCTAAACTACAAAGTTCTCAGGCCCTATACCTCTCTAAAATACAACTCCAACGTTAGGCACCCATGCCTCTTTTAAAGTACACCTGGGCCCAGGCCTATACTAAATATAACAATATAACATTATAACAACTTTCAAGTACAATGTAGGTACCGGTACCATGCCTCTCTAAATACAACTAGGCACCCAAGCCTCTTAAGTGCAACTTACAGGCAGGACCTATACAACTGTAATGTTAGGAACCCAGGTCTTTTCTAAAGTGCAACTTCGGCCCCAGGCCTCTTAAAATACTCTTAAAAAAATGAGACTCATTGTTAGTCTATAATCTATCCACATCTTAACTCCACGAATATCTCAAGGCCTCCGACTATTCCTGCTAGCAGTTTCTCTGTATTTCTCCTGTGCATGTTGCTCCCCTCCCATGACTCCAATCTACGGTACCGGTATGTATCTCCAGGTATCTCCAGCTCCAAAGTTCTAGTGCTCAGCTACCAAGATCCAAATGGCAAGATAATTCTAAAACAAACTACACTACATAAAACTATGCAGAAACTGTGCTGCCCAATTTTCTTTATAAGCCTACCGGTACCTGTAGCTCAATAAACTTAACTTCGGCTCCAAGAAGTCAATAACGAACGTCAGAAATCAGCAACACAATCAACCACCTTGCAGAGCAATTAACAACCAGAGCACTTGAACCACCCAAATTAACCTTACTATACCCTTCAAACTGCTCGCCCTAGTCCTTACAATATTACCCACTACTTGTACATACCGGTGCATGTTGCTACGCCCACAGTTGTACAACCTACACTTAATAGGATTCACCTACATTGTACCGGTACATGTATGATCCCTAATTTTTCAAATATCAAATGTATGTAATATCAACGCTAAAGGCGTAGAATTTACCTTAAAACCTTCTCAAGCTTTACACTGTCAAAAAAAAATTAATTACAATTTACATATGTTCAATATACACAAAGTTCACAAATAAGCTAGCATTTCCAGGCATGAATGAATATACAATGTAAACAAGCTATGAACTCATTGATGAAAATGCAGTGAGGTCACAATATGAATATTCATAATGACCGTTAATGAGTTTACCAGACAACAGTAAAGAAGTCATCAAACATTGCCATCTTCCAAAATCACATCAAAATAAACGAAATTACATCAAAAGAAGCTAGCTAATAATTTATAAAAACTTTCTCATATAATAATTTGGCATTTTAAAAGTCTCAGTATGTACATGTCAATGAAGAAACTTTTAGCCAACCACCATGGTGCTAACGAACTTGGATAACAGCCATCTTGGATTCTCAATAAGTAATTTAGCATTAGCAGTGACTACAGTAAACGTGTGTAACCTTTGACTAATAAACTGAAAACTAGGAAAAAAAACCATGAAACAGATTCTTCACTGTTCCAGACTGAATTACTTTGACTCAAGCTGAAAAGGTAAACTTTGAAAGAAGTTAATCGCGAGTTTCGGGCATTTTCATCACAATACAATTACCAATGACAGAATGAATTATTTCAAATACAAAAAAATACACACGCACAGGAAATACATGCATAAATATGTAATAAATGCACATGTGTACAAACCATTATTACTTTTTTTAATTCAAAAAATTAATTTGGCATCAATGCAACATGGCAACATTTGTGTATAGAAGTGATGAAGTCAGACTTTTAGAGTGGGAGCCCAGAACATTTATTCATGGGAAAAGCGCCAAAGCAGTCGACCTCATAGGGTGAAAGGGTATCATGGGGAAATCACAAAAATGCATTGCGTGGCCTAAGGTCCGAAATGACGTAATAAAGCACCGCCATTACCGAAAATCCCTCTTTTAACAATATCTCAAAAACTATACATGGTAATATCACAAATGTGGTCTCTACACCTATGTACATGTATTTGGCTTGCATACCGTACATGCAATGTACTTCACTGAGAACCTGCCCCCCAAAAAACCTACAAGATGTACATGTATAGTTTGTACTTGAACCTTCAAACTGGTGTGATTCTTTATAGTCCTAACTTGAACATGAACCTCGGCAACGTAAAAACAACCACTAAAAATAAAACACATGCAGTAACTTACACAGGCCTCAAAATGTGATGGCACTTCGCGTTTATTGTACTTAATGAAGTACCTGTAATAGTAGAAATTTACAATGCATCAGCAGGCAAATTTTGGGAGAAACAATTTTTTTTTTCCTCCCATGATTGCCTGCCAACAACTGTGACGGTCGCACAACCCCGTCGTCGTGCACAAAAGGCATTATGGTGACTGCAAAGCTATCGCACAATGCAGCGCTTTGCCTCTCACCGCTCTTAATAACTGGGCTATATCTATTTGATTTGCGCCATTTTCTCCGGCACAAAAGCGTCCATAGAAATTGAGGGGTGCGACGGTAAAACGATGCCACTTTTTTTCTTCTTTAGCATTGGGGAAAGCAGTGGTGTTTTTCAGACCATGGAGCTATCAGACCAGACATGAACCAAGGGGGGGGGGGGAGGAGGAGAGAGTGCCCAAGTGCAGAGGTCTGGAAAATGAACACAATGACTTTTATTGACTGTTGTGCCCTGGTGTTTGGGCCCTTTTCTATTCTCTGATTTTTATGTACTTAGGTTCTCTAGCAAAGGCAGCAGTTGATGGAACCATTTTTCTTCTCTTTTTTTTTGCCTGTTGATTAAAATCGTCTGGGGTTGATGCACTAGTGTGGAATTTCACCTCTGGAGAACTTTGTACAGTCTCTTGTACTTTTGAAACAGGGATATAATTTAATTCTTTGTTTATAAGAATTAAATTATATTTCAAGTGCAAGCAAATTAGCAGCAGTAAAGTAATAGACAGATTTAGAATTGATTTTATTAGTTTAAATTATTGTTTTTACTATTTTCAAAATGTTTTGGAATTATAATTAAAGTACAAAATTAACTCAACTTACATACATATTTTGTCATTGTAGACTACATTGTACAACATTTTTACCCTTTCCAAATGATGACACATGTATTCAGAGCTTTGCATATTACTGTACGTTGTACACGCACACAACTTGAAACCCCCTATTTCACTCCGGCCCATTGTAGATTAAATAATAACCAGCATTTCAATTTACCGGCAACAACCCGGCCGATTTATCAAAATGAATAATCACCGCCCGGACAAAAAAAGCATTATTGTGAGATATGGGCAATTCAACCGGTCGCAAATGGGCTGCAGTACTGTGGCCAATAGCGACCCACCAGTTAAACTGCCAACTCAGATTAAAGAATAACCCGAAAAACTTGTTTAAAGGGGAGTTCACTTGATCGATCAGATGTCACCAGCTGCAGTGAATGTTCTCCGGCTGAGCGTACAGTACAGATTGTGTAGTGGAGGTACATGCATGTACATCCTTGTGATGAATCACAAGTCAATCACAAGACAGGTTACGAGTATGTAAATTCACAAGTCAGTTCCAGTCAAGACACAAGTAATGTTCAGGGGATAAAAAAACAAAACAATGAAATGCTTTTGCCACAATTCATTTGAATCATTTGTACACTGTACAACTGTATATTTACTTGGGGACTGGATGACTTACGATTGTCTTTTATGATGGCCTTGTGATGACTTGTGTTCGATCATGCAACTCTGATGCAGTGTCATACATGTACATCCAGGACCGACATACTAAGGGAGAACAACAGATCCTCTCACAGTCCTCGGGAGTTGGGTCTCTTGTTGGAAACGGTCCTCTGTAGTAAGTTTGTGTGCTAAATAGTCTACGGGAGAGTGTTATATTACAGGGACAAAGGGAAACACAAAGCATTGTCCTCGAGAGTATAGTAAAACAAGAGTGTCTGTGTTTTACAATGTACTGTAAAACCAAAACAAAACCTTACTGAACAATTTTTGTACACCCGTACAAAAAGGTGTCTTATTTACATATATATTGTATGACTGATAAAAGAAAATGGAATAAACATACTGAAAAAGCTGATGTAGCAGCTCATCCAGGCTGTGAACCAAGCTAAATGTACGTGTGTACATGTACATTACAGTACATCTCTCGTACATTGGAGGCTACATGTATGCCAGTAAGTAAATCATTTTTACTGCCAGGTTGTTTTGGATGTTATGATCATGTACATACTGGTACGTATGTTACATTCCTTGTAAAGTACTCGAAATGGTGGCAAACATCAAAGTTGTGACTTTTTACAGTTTTTTTCTCATCTCCATGGCAACACCCCATAGCAACTAAACCAAAATGACTACCTTTTCACAGGCCCTTTAATACCTCCCCCCCCCCCCCTATTCTTTTTAATTTTGCCGCTGGAAACAAAGCAGCAAATTTATCATTTCATAATTTGATCTTTACACCCAATCGCCCTGTCCGTCAATATTGACTCGGCGCAGAAAGTTGCTGGAAAAAATTGGTTGCACGGCAACCAGTGCATGTCCCAGGCTAGACACAGAGATACGAACGACGTGCACGCATGTTCAACACACATTCGGACATGTAGTACATGAGGGGGAAAATGTACTCGTAGAAGAACATGCCCTACCCAATCAATGTACCTTGTACACAACACAGAGCTCAACCAAATAAAAATGTCAATATTGGCCAAGAAGGCAAAAATAAAATATTCATAAATGATATCAATAAAAATGGTCAGACATCTGTGTTGGTCTCTCTCAATGACGGCCAACTCTGTAGGAGAACTGCAACTGCGTAGTTTACGCAATCAAGCACGCATTGGCACAGTGTTGAAAATGTTCCAAACACGTGCGCTTGTTGCTTGAATTGTGTTCGAAATATGATGCAGCCAATGCACGTTATTGCAAGTTGACGCTCAAAATGCTGATGCACGTGGCTGGTCTGTAGGAAATGACGTCATTTGAGAGAGACCTATTTGTGTAATTGTTTCTTGTACACCTCTGATTCTATAATAATTAATGAATGCTCTGCCATTTATTTTGTTCATGTGTCAGCCAACAGGTTGATTTTTAAGCACATTTTTACTACTATCCTGAATCGTCCAAAAACCACCACTGTGTACCAGTACATGTATGTAGGAAGCCAATGTCACATCTCTACATGTAATTGACAGGGCATCATCAGGATCAATGGCCAATCATTTGGATGAGCTCCTTCATGCATTTCTCCTCAATCCTGCAAACTCCTTTAAAACTAATTGGTTGAATTTGAAGGATCTGGGAGCATTGGGGTTAAAGTAAACAGTACAAATCTACTGCAATTTACTGCTGGCTGCACACATTGTAAGTTTTGAACACTATTCAATGCTTAAAAGTTACTGACCAGTGTTATAAAGTACATGTTTACCAATGCAACCATAATGCCTTCTGCCCCCTTGAGCCGAGTTCCATTTTATTACAAGAACTACTCGTGCTAATTATCCGGAACTAACGAGTGATTTACAGATTAAACAGAACATGACAGTGTACTTACCAGAAAAGCGTTGTGCGCTTAAAAAGACACGGCCTGACCTGGATTTGCCACATCAAGAATCAGAATCCCGGCGAAAGGGGAAGGGAAAAAAAAAACCGTCACTGTAAGCCAGACTTTCAAGTGACTGTATATAGAACGTGTTAGATTAAGTGCTCAAAGGTGCATAGCTTTTGGTCAAATGGCTCAGTAGCGCCAACCAAACTGTAGCATTATCTAAAGGGCCTTTTTGTGTGTGTGTGTATGTGTTTTTCTTTCTTCTCACCTCAGCAAGCTCAAAAGAGAATTTACTGGGGGATAGGTCCCCCATTCAGCTTGTGTGACTGGGGAGACGGGACGGAACAATGGAGCTGGAGCGGAAAGCAGGGACCAAAAGTTGTCAAATACCACTCAGATTACAAGAGGCTTTTGTGGGTTTTTTTTTAACAGAGAATTTTGCAGGTTGGGTGGGGGAGAGAAGGCGGAGCAAAACCTGGCGGGAGTGCCACAGTTTCTGAATTGCAGACCCAAGTCAACTTTATAGGAGAAAGAAGACCCCCCCCCCCCCCTCCACCTCGCCCCTCCTAAAAAAAATATATGAATAGACTGTCGACCAATGAGTCCAAAATGGCATTGTAATTATTTTCAATTTGTTGACGAGTGTAATCACGTACGTACATGTACATGTACATAACATTGTTTTTTTGCTAGAAAATATTTTGTATGCATGAAAAATGGTAGATATTTAAGCTAAAAATGCAAAACAAAAACACTTCCGGAGATGTTTTGCTTAGTTTCAAGAATGAAATTAAATGTAATGATTCAGAAAAATGATCAAAAAATCCTAATCTGTAATCTCCTCTACTACAACATATCAGATTTTTAAAAAAATATGCTCATTCACTGGAGCTCTTAAAGTACAAATAAAATTGTGATTTGTAATGTCCATGATGCTGAAATTGCCCATATGTATCATTACTTCTATTAAAATTATTCTGAAAAAAAAAATGTACTTGACGTCACATGAGGCTGTTTATGATGATGTCATCATACATTTAATATCTAGATAAGGTCTGATAAATTTTACAAGGGTTTTTGTTTGGACAAACTAGCATTGTACATTATTTAGGCCTAATGACCTCAGTGCCCCAGGTCTTCAAAATCTTCATCATGTCCAAGGGCTATAGATAAAAAATGGGATTATACTTAAATATTATAGATATAATAATATTAACCAAAAAAATCAGACGTAAATGATTTTTCCACATGTACATGATGTACCGGTAGGCCTATGTCTTCAGCAAAACCAAAAGGAAAACAGAGACAAAAACAGAATAATTCTGACATCTTCTGAGGCTTTAAACATTGAAACTCCTCCCAATAATGAAATCCCTGTTTGTTCATAAGTTCACATTCTTTAACATAAAATCTGAAAAGGGCCTGAAACACCCTTAAAAATGGCAACACAAAGCCTGAAAAAATGGAGGTAAAATGGAACACAAAGATGCACTTTAAAATTCCATCAATACAATTTGAATGCATCTATCCATCAGGAGCCCAAGGGCAGAACATACAGTAAACCAGGGTTCGAAATTAGCAGTAGCCCGCTAGCCAAATGCTAGTCAAAACAGCGGCGGGCTAGTCAGACTACTCCTTAACTAGCCCGGCTGGCGAGGGAAAAATTATTGGGATACGGCAGAGAGGAACGTACAGGAAGAAATAAATCATTAAATTCAGAAAGAAAATCCCATCAATTTGTGTCTAATTTATCAACTGTTTTAAAGGGTTAAATTATTAGACCTGTTAATCAAAAACCCTGACAAAATTGCCTCAGAATTTAGCCTGAAAACACGCCATTTTGTATGTGAGATAAGAACAAAAATGCGGGCTAGTGAAAATGCCCGCGGGCTAGTTAAGAGACCCTTTCAGTAGCCCGACCGTCTAGTGAACAAAAAAATTGAGGTCGAACCCTGAGTAAACTAAATGTATACCGTCATTACTGTGTGACTATGTATCATAAATCAACCGAGCATTTGATGTCTGTTAGCCTGTCAAAGAAAAAAATGTCCATCATGAGCATTTTAATTTGTTATGATTACATCGCAGTACACTGCGTGTATGTGGTCTATTTTGTTAATATTTTTAAAATGTGTACATGTACCGGTACATGTTGTATTTTTCCTCAGCCTACATGTATGCGATAAGGTGTAAAGGAGTTGGCGTATGACAAGTAGGCCTATGGCAAAAAAAACATGCTGCTGCAATATTGTGCAAACACTTTACTTTGTGAAATCGTAACGATTTTGAGAAAAGTTCATCAAATCTTGCATAATTTTAGATTACTCGGAAAAAAAAAATCAGCTCAAAATGTTTTGAAATCAAAATTATGCTGGTCATGATCTAGTACCGGAATATTAAACAATATAAAAATATTGTACAGGTTGCATTTTTTTTAACTTTACTCATTTCCCAACAGTGTAATCGACATGTATGACTTGATTCAGAAAGCAATTACATGTACTTCAAAGAGAAATCACTTTTTGGATCATGTACATTTTGCCTACAATGTACAGAACAAAATAATGTTCACTGTTTCTAAGCATGCAAATGGTAAGTCAGACCGCATTAGAATTTTTGCTAGTGTGACTTGACAAAAGGTGAGAGAAACTCTCCCCCCCCCCCCCCCCACCAACCCATCCCATCTCCTTTCCCCCTTCCCGGATAATTTCATTATTCCCTACTGCTATTGATTGATGTGATATGAGGGGAAGCATTTGCTCTCCAATACACTGTCGTTCTGTGTGTGTAATTATACAGCACAGAATTATTACCGTGGAAGGCGGCCAGTTGGGCTGGAAAAAATAGTTTCTCTCTCGTTTTAACATTGAGTTGGCATTAATTCACACAGCTGTGATCTCGAATTATGTTGGGCTGAACTGGAGGAAACCCCTGACCATTACAAAATGGAGAAAAATGTCTCTTTGATCGCGTGAATAACATTTAAAGTTCCGCCTGCTAGTACACGAATTAGTTTTTATTTCTAGTCTTTCTGCTCATATGTTGCACAAAAGTAAAATAATGTGGCTTCATGATTTTGAGAATACTGGTACATGTACATGTACAATGTACCGGTGTATACATGTACATTTACACTGTTCACTCTGTACTCGTAAGAAATACAACAAATACATGCATGCATATTTAGACTTCAATTTCAATTGCTATAATTTGTTACAGTTTTAGGTACAGCCATTGGCCAAGTGTAAATATAAAAATAACCCACCTTTAAATAAAAACAGAAACTGATACACGAGTGTGCACTGTCTACATCATATTTTACATACATGTACATGTACGTGCATTCTACAATAAATCAGACCCAAACACCCTTTTTTCTTAGCTCACTGGCCCCTATTGCTAAACCTGGGTCCGCGCTGGACCGCGACTCTCTGTGCGGCAATTTCACAATGTGCTAATAAAGCCCTGTGTAAATAGAGTTCATCTCCCCAACCAACCGCGGGGCAAACAAGCTATCCTTCCCAAAATGAGATCCGATGAGTTTTCAGACGGGGTGCTCGGTTCTTTCATCGATGATAAATTTAACTAGGTTTGTATACATGTACCATACCAGCAGAAGACACCAAAAAAAAAAAAAACCTGTGGATAATCTTCCTAACGTTAGAATATTTCTCCCCAATGCAGCTAATGTTTTTGATGTGCGTGTACATGACATGCTTTTGGCATTTTGTGCCGTTTTTCACTTTCGTCAAATTATTGAACACTTTTGGCTAAGTTGTAAAGTGCTTGAGTTGTTGCATACTTTGCCATTGTGCGTGCCATTTATGGCAAAGAGTTTTGATATTTGTGTCTGACCAAATTGTACACACTGTATACAATGTACTTGTTGAACTTGATGAAGGTTTGATAACATCCTCAGATATTCAGTTCTTGGAAACTGTCGGAAGATGTGCTTTTTTTAAAGGTCAGCTTTTTGTAAAACTAGAATATGTTATTTTGGTACCTTTATGACTAAATACAATGTACACGTAATTAGGGAATTTAAAAAAATCTGAATTATAACTGAAACAAAATTGTACCAGTCTACAATCTACTGTACATAAATGTCGGAGCAGAAAAACGGAAACATGTGTCTTTAGCCCATCCTTGCATCCCCCAATAGATGGAGGTCCTGAGAACCTAAATCTTTCCTTTTTTTTTTTAAATGCATAATCAGGTCCCAAAAGGGCTTTCGTTGCTCTGACATGTATTCCAGAAATTTTATAATTTGACATTCCCGAGATTATCTGTCACTACCAACCAAGTCTCGTCTGACCCAGTTTTGCCATGAACTTGTCTTTTCATATACTCGTTTTGCCTTTGACATGTAAATTTATGAGGGTTAAATATGGCTGAATTCCCCCGTGCATCCGAAGGCATTGCGATTAGCAAACAAAATTTGGACTGAAAAAAATGGTAAATTTAGAGCAGTAGTTGAAAAATAGTTGGGTTTTTCCAACGCTGGTCGGCCGACCACCGTTGGAAATGTTTACAAAAATACCATTTTCTTGAAAATGACTTCACACCTGGTGCCATAATTTTACAAGATGCTTGAGACTGTCAATGTACCAACATCCTAGTAAGGTATTTCGTAAAAACTTGGTAGTTTTATTTTTCGATGTTTGCAAATGTTGTTTATTCCCTTTAACAGAAATGTGATACTTCAGTGTGTTTTTTTTGTCTTTTGGCTGTGTTAGGAGTCTGTGTCAAATTGAAGAAACTATCAATCCATTCAGTGCATTTTGCCAAATTACTCATTTTAAAATTTCTTTGACAACTTCAAAACTAGGTCTATTCAAGATGTTGTAACTTTTAAAACTCTCTCATCCTTTTCCCCGTGCCATTCAGTGTATTTTTTCCAAATTACTCATTTTTACAATTTCATTTACAACTTCAAAACTGGGTCTATTCAAGATGTTGTAACTTTTAAAACTCTCTTATCCTTTTCCCCTGCCATGCTTTTATACGCAGGCTAGTTCACCAACAGTCAGCTTTTTCAGCTGTGCAGTGACTGGTCAAATTCCATCAGCGTACCGTTGGCTTATCAATCATCTACATGTATGTGTACATGAGCAGTCAAAACCAATCAATCCTGCACTTTATGTAAGAAGGGAGTTCTTGACAGTTAAAAACAGTCATTTTGATTGATTTTCACTGGTCGGGACGTGTTAAATTTGCCAGGCAGAGGATAGGGTAAAGAGCATTAATTTTGCACCAGAATTACAGTGTACGGTATGCGTTAAAGTCGAGACAGCACTTACAACTCACAAACAAATTTGATTCAGACAGTATCCACTCCGTGAACTTTATCTGGTTTTGTTTTTTAAAGAAAACCAAAACAAATGATTCTCTAGTTAAAGGCCAAAAAATAACAGTTCTGCTTCTGGTTACCCCACCTACATAAACAATGTACATGTACTTTATTTTGACAGCCCCATCCCTAATTTTTTTTTGCGGGAAAATGAAAAAAAAAAAAAACCAATACTACCGGTACCTTTTACCCTTGACTACAAGCAGACACCCACATATGATCAACACCAAAAACAATGCCCCCCCCAAAAAAAAATCCCTACCTAACTACATGTACCGGTACCCTATTTTCAAATGCCAAGTATTCAGAAGCTGAACTATTTATTTTTTTGGCCTAAATTAAACTCCAAAGTGCACTGGTCCCAAACTTTTCTTGGCCTGCTCTACAAACCCTTCCCTCAGAGGGTTCTCATTAAAAGAAGAAAGTGCAAACTTCCTAACTTTGCTATAATGCAAATCCTTCAACCGCCATACAAGTTCTATGAGTGCTATACAAACAGAATGCAACTTCACAGCGTCAAAGCTCAATGACAATGCAGCTCAAATGTTACCTCAAGAGGAGGGTAGAGTTTAAAAAGGATGGATTTCGCTGGTTGAAATGCTGGTCCTTGCTTTTGTTCCATATGCAAAGTTAATGGATGCATGTAAGACATGATCAATGTACGGTACAACACATGGAAACCTTTGGAGCTAAGCTGATTTTCTTCTCCCACCCAAGGAGAATGCACTGTAAGTGGATCTAGCTACTAAGCCCCTATGCCTGCTTAGCCACCAAGGTTAAAAGTTGCCAGTTTAGAAGTTTATCAGAGTGTAGAGTGTTTCTAACGCTAGAGTTTGGCCTACCCATGTTGAATGTAACACTGGTCTACCATGAGAGGAGCTGGATATAACTTTAACACGGGTCTTTTAGGGCAACAGATTTCCATGCTTAACCAGTAAAACAGAATGAAATCAACAAACTTTACCTTTTGAAATTGAATTCAGCTATTTGTATCCACAATAAAAGATACATTGTACAGAAATATGGGAATTAATTAATTTATGTACATGATATGTAAACATTTTCAAATTCAAGCATATTTATGCACAGCTTCAATGGCAGGTTTTTTTTAATTTAAATTCAGTACCAAAAACAACTGACAAAACTTTTAGTCTTTTCAGTGAACTTTCTCAGTACAACAAATTTGTAGAAGCAGGAAACATTTTTTTCTTGCACTTATAGTCTTTGGTTGAAAAATATTTTGGAATTTTTATATACCTGTACAAACCCGAGAGGGAAAACGAAAAATTTTGAAACAGAAAATCAGTGGCCCATTTTTGCCGATATGAGACACCATAAAATTGATATCTTTTTCAGCTTTGTACCGTAGATAGTAACAACAATTCATGTTCAGTGAACTTGTTAGTAATATGTTAGTAATAAAATTGCACCTCTCATGCATGTCACAAAATAGTGCACCGGAGCTGTTTCTATAATTTACCAGTTTCTGTCACATGAGGGCGCTGTACTGATCTGACATTCAAGGGAGACAGACTACCATTTGCAATTACACAAGGAAAACTGATAAGAAGGGGGGGTTCTCATTTTATGGTATGTTTTTCTCCGTGTTGTTACATGTTTGTGTGGTATACATGTGGTTGAGTTTGTCTAAACTATAAAAAAAAAAATTAAATAAGAATTTTTTTAAAGTTAATATGTTACAATCTAATATCTAGTCAATATGCAGTATCACATTTCATAGGCCAATAATATGAGCACATTGGAAAGGAAAAGATTATTTTTCAAAAGGTGCGAACGTAATAATTTTACAATGAACGTGAAAACACAATGGAAATAACAGCAACAAGTACACAATATAATTCCATTTCTTGCTAATTGCAGTATCGAATCAGGATCCATGGAGGAAGCAAGTTCTCTAACATGTAACTTTTCAGCCCTCAAGATCTAGACGTTACTACGTTAGTAGTAGTACCTTAATGGTATCGTGCACCTTGACGCAAGTCTATGTGACTGAGGATCCAGCACGCATGTGATCTTTTACGATGTTGGAATATATGCAAATGTGTGCAAACGAACCGGGAAATTACATGAAAAATGGATGTCTGAGAAAGGCGGGACTTCTTTTCTATCGATTTAATTTAAGATGAGTGTGCTTCTGAGGCGTAAATAAACTACAAATATAGTCTAAATGTGAAAAGCAATATTTGACAAAGTTCTACATTTTTGGGTTCATGTTCCAAGAAGTGTGGCCCTCAGTACTGTGGCCTCGTGGTTAAGGGCACTGATTCGTGGTCTGTGGGTAAAGCTACAGGTTGTGGGTTCGAGTCCTGGCGGGGTCATGGTGCGTGTGCCCTTGGGCAAGGCACTTTGTCACTCATTGCTTCTCTCCACCCAGGAGTAAATGGGTACCTGTGAGGGCAGAGATGGTTATTGTGATTGAATTAGCTTCCTTGCGCCTAACAGGCTGCATCGAGCTGTATACTCCCCAGGGAGCTGAGATGGTATTTGGAATGTTTCATGTGCCCAATGAGCAGGGGTAATAATGATGCAGCGCCTTGAGCACCAGTCCTGGTGGATACGTGCGCTTATAAATATCCACTATTATTATTATTATTTACAGAGGTAGTCTAGTAAATAAGGTGTTTCACGGTAATATGCGCCATCTTGCCCCGCTGGGCAATTTTACACGCGTTGCTGTGTACGCATCAGCAATGGAACACTTTTGCGCTTCCAAGACATCATTCGTTCTTTCCAAAATGGCCCGCGTCTAGCAACGTGTGCTCTTTTTGCCCCATGAACAAGATGGTGCATATTACCGTGAATCACCTTATTGGCCACATATTTATGGGGCTAGTTGCAATTTAATTGGACCCGGATAAGTAGCCGAATCCAGGGTTTGGAAAATGGCAATTGTGATTGCACAACATGCATGACAAGTCGACAACGGTGGTACACGTTTTTTTTTCTGGAGAAGCCGCCAAAATCATCAATATTTCTCATATTTGGAAAGTTTTCCATACTACACCCGGTAGGCCTCCACTTTTTTCAATTAATTTTCAAGCGCCAAAAAGTTGCTTCCTTTTTACGATTATTTCCCCCACTTTCTCTCCTCTACTCTCTCCCTCTCTTTCCTTTAATTCCAATTTCTTAATCAGACATTGGATTTCAAAATGGCGGCCGCGTTGTAATGCATGCATTATGCGGGGGCGCTTGGGCAAGATTATGGATATGCATTGCAGTTCATGATCATGACGTGTTGTCTGGCGTGCGGTGCAGCTGGCTGTGCAAACACAAGGTCATAAACTGAACAATGCATATTCATAAACTTGCCCAAGAGCGCCGGCATAATACATTAAAATGCGGCTGCCCTTTTCAAATCCCACATTTCTAGGTAAAGGAACATGTTTTCAAAAGGTACATGTATGAGTTCCTCAATGACTAGGAACCCAAACTTTTGAAATTTCTGTCCTGGATGAGAAGATAATCTCGATCCAAATCGGTAGCAAAATCGCTGAGTGTTTAGGGGAGCATCGCCCATCTGGCCCACCCACTGGCCGTACTAAAGTAAAGAGCTTGTGATCGTAGTGTACGGCCAGAGGCAGTCGGGCTATGTAGTAAGGAAGAACTTTCCGTGCAATGGAATCTGGGTTGAGAATAGAGGGGAAAAGGACCATTTTTGTGATGCACTGGCATGGGCGATCGTGTAGTGTAGGGCCGGTTCCTATAAGGGAACAAAATCCACTTTAAATTATTGGACCAACCAAACTAGTTGGCGACATTCTCAATAAACAGGTAGGCCTATGTTATAGATGGAGGGCAGGGTTTTGATTTTTTTTTCAGGGAAATTTGGGGGTAAAATGACGATGACAGAGCGGCGACAACACTCAACCCGAAAATAAAGATGGCGATCACCGCGCGATGTACCATGAGCACGCACGGCGCGCTGAATCGCAAAGCACAAAGCGCACAGGAAAACAGTGATTTCTTCTTCAAGAATCTGTTCAAAATTGCAAAACGGGTGTCATAGGAATTGAGAAAAGTCTGGTTTTGATTGTAAAGGTGATTTTTGGGCAATAAAAAAAGTTTTTGACTCTTATTTGATCAAAACAAAACAGGGCAGGGCCCTTCACTTCACGATCGCCCTGGCATGACTGGGCATGGTGATAAGGCCGTGATCATGTTTTTTAGGGACGATCTAGTTTCTAGTACGTAGTTTCAGCTCCAGCTCTACTCCTAGAACTATGAGGCTCCACGCATAGGTTCAGAACCCCGCAAAGTACTAAAACGTCCATCCCAACCAAGCTATTTCCCACAGAACCGCTGCACAGTTTGCCCCTAAACTCCGTACAATACCTCATGACATACTCACGTTATGTGCACCCAACAACATCGGTGGATTCTGTCTGTTTTCGGCAAAAATGATGAAAAATATGCCCTTTCCGCACTGAGCCAACCTAACACTTGAAACCAACACGCGCGCAGAATGATCGCAGTCATTTTCGGTTCGATCGCTCGGAGCGCGCCGCGGGGGGTTTGGTGTATAGGAGCGGAACGATAGTGTGCGCATGCGTACAAGTGCAAGTAGTACCCCCTGCGGCGCGCTCCGAGCGATCGAACCCGAAAATGACTGCGATCATTCTGCGTGCGTGCTCGTTTCAAGTGTTAGGTTGGCTCAGTGGGGAAAGGGCATATTTTTCATCATTTTTGCCGAAAAACAGACAGAATTCACCGATGTTTGTTGGGTGCACATAACGTGAGTATGTCATGAGGTATTGTACGGAGTTTAGGGGCAAACTGTGCAGCGGTTCTGTGGGAAATAGCTTGGTTGGGATGGACGTTTTTGTATTTAATTAGTGTTTTGTGCTGACAACAATTTTGCGGGGTTCTGAACCTATGTCCACTACGTGGAGCCTCATAGTTCTAGGAGTACTCCAGCTCTATGTCGAATTCCTGATTTGCAAATTGCATTGGAGCTGGAGTTACTCAAACAAGGCCTAATCTAATGTAATCATCAGATTGACAGTAAAAATAAGGCAGTGTATATTTTGCCGGAGACGGCAAACCTTTAGTAAACGTTAGTTTGCCGGATATGCACTGAACATGCGCAGTTAGTGTTTTTTGTACTTAAACATTTTCCGGTGACAAATTTTAGTCTGGCTCCATGCCAAATTATCGTTGTAACCTCGTATTCACAAGATGGATTCAGACCATTTTATAATTTCTGACTATATTTCCCTTTTAAAAAAAATCCTCCAGAGCCACAAATCTGAAAAAGAAAATGTAATAGTCTGCAAAAAAATGTTTGAGACATGTTAAAATAATAAAAAAAAGAATATTCTTATTTATTTGGGGATGAGAAAAAAAAAACTTTAAAAATGTGGTGGAGTCGGAATCGAACCCGAGTCATCCCGCTTTCTAGAGCCTTTGCTTAACCACTACACCAAACATGCTACACAACTTTTGGTGGGAATTAATACATCTTATAATTCAGCCCTATTTTAAAGAGTACAGCGCCCTCTGTTGATATGGATTGCCGCCAGCAAACCTTTAGTAAACGTTGGTTTGCCGTCATTACCTCCGGCAAAATATCCACTATCTAAAAATAAAGTAAGACCAAAGACAATGTAAGATGTGTGCGCAATCATGTGCCGAATCGCCTAAAATGCAACATATTCATGATATTGATTACACTTTGTATTATTAATATTGATCCATTCATAGCTCTACTGAGTGGAGCGTTGAATTACGGGTACCCCTCCATACAAACGCTCCACCGATTTGCCATACTTTGGTAGCACTTACACGGTCGTCATGACGGTATGCATTTTGTGCATGCCCTCGCGAGGACAAGGCCCAAAAAAACTGATAAAGAAAATACAAATGAGGAAGACAGTAACCCTGGATAGATCCACACATTCATGACATTCCATAAGACCCCTCAAATTGTTTCAAACAACCGGTAATTTTGAAAAAAGAACAAAATAGTCTGAACTTACCGCTCACAATTAAATGTGTCTGCCGAGTTGCACAGTCTATTTCACTGACAATGACTGATGCATAATTCATTGCGCGCGTGTGTGACGTCACTATTGAAGAAAACAAGTTGCGCTTACTCAATAACTGTTTCATGTAGTCATATGTGCCCCGCGCCGTCTGACTGTGGGTTTTTGGTGCGGGGCACATATCAGTACATGAAACAGTCATTGATTAAGCGCGACTTGTTTTCTTCAATAGTGACGTCACACACGCGCGCAATGAATTATGCATCAATCATGTCAGTGAAATAGACTGTGCAACTCGGCAGACACATTTAATTGTGAGCGGTAAGTTCAGACTATTGTTCTTTTTTCAAAATTACCGGTTGTGAAACAATTTGAGGGGTCTTATGGAATGTCATGAATGTGTGGATCTATCCAGGGTACTGTCTTCCTCATTTGTATTCTTTATCAGTTTTTTTGGGCCTTGTCCTCGCGAGGGCATGCACAAAATGCATACCGTCATGACGACCGTGTAAGTGCTACCAAAGTATGGCAAATCGGTGGAGCGTTTGTATGGAGGGGTACCCGTAATTCAACGCTCCACTCAGTAGAGCTAATCCATTCACTGCAAATACATGTACTTACCTGCCAGACTAAACCGAACAAGAAGAGAAAACCTTCAGCATGTCCAGATTTCCACACCACTTCTTTACCCACTTCTTAAGTAAGTTCTTTCCTCACCTCGCAGCACCATGCTCCGTATGATATGTACGCCGAACCAGATTTGACAACATACAATGATATGACTTGCATGACTTTATGTATGTATGACATGCGTTTCGTGAATAACAATATGATGACCACAAGGGGGCGCTAAGTCAGGCGCGCGCCCCCAAGAGATACACGAGTGCGCACCGTGGCACGCGGCCTTCCGTACTCGTCTCATTTATCTCCATCCGATGGTCGGGAGGTAGAAAGATCCACCCAACACTTGGGCCAGTAATCTCACTTTTCTTCCCGCAAAACATATGTTGTATTTGTAGACTGCAACACTTTTTAAAGACACGTGGGAACATTTGTTCGCGTAGTGTCACTGTCATATGATTATGAGCAACTGGACCGGTCTGGTTGACCAGTAAGGTAATTACTACCGGTAAAGGTTGCCCCTAATCATCAGATTAAAAAGGCACACATTCTTTGTCCATAGGCGAATACGAGCAAAGAGAAAAATGTATTCTTTTGAAGCACCTGTGGTATGCGCGCCTTGTTACCCATCGTATAAGCGCCCGGTACAAACGTTTTGCTAGGCGGTGTGCCAGGGCGTGGCAACGCGGTCAGTAGACAGAACTATTGCAAGGCCTACTGCACGATGAAGAGGAATACCACGGAGCTGCAGGGGTCAGTCATCGGGCATTTGAATTTAAAGCCAGAGTCTTCGTCATCAAACTAATAACTATGCCTAAGCCCGAAATTTGAACAAGTGACTATCGGTTCATTTTAATCAACTAATCACCGTGAAGAGACGCACACTGACGTGGTATGGGTATATTTCAAGACCTTGCAAAGACGGTCCTGCAAGGCACAGTTCAAGAAGAAAGAAAACGTAGAACTGGACAGGCCCAAACTTAGAAGACACGCGGCTCCGGAGCAACTGCTCGTCGCGAAGTCATCAACGGTGACATGGTGCCCCCACGACGGCGAAGGGTGATGGCACTGAAAATGCGAAGGCAAGGTAAGTGATGCAAATGCAATTTCGTAGCTCTAAGGGGAACTTGGGCGGGGACTGGCACGGTGTTACAACTGATAATGTAGTAATCAACGGATAACGTTTACCAACCGATATAGTGTCACACAAATCGTCTTGACGGTATCTTGTTATGAGAAATTCCTGATTTTTTTTTACATGTATGGAGAGCTAGATAGTCTGGCAACAACGCGTTCAACGTCCAACAAGTTTGAAGTTCATAGACCCAGTAGTCGTGGAGAAAATGTGACAAAAGCAAGAATATTTTGCCTGAGCTTGTTTCTCCGGGCTTCACTCCGTTGTGTGTGTACTTGCTATACTTCGTCTTGACGGTATCTTGTTATGAGAAATCTCTGATTTTTGGTTTTATATATCGAGAGCTAGTTAGTCTGGCAACAACGTCCAACAAGTTTGAAGTCCGTAGACCCAATACTGGTGGAGAAAATGTGACATAAGCAAGAATATTATGCCCGAGTTTGTTTCTGTGCGTAAATTGCCATAGAGTAGGCTGTCAGCGGGCTTCGCTCCGTGGTGTGTTTATATGCTATATCTCGTATCGGCGGTATCTTGTTATAAAAACATTCTATTTTTTTGACATGTATCGAGAGCTAGTTAGTCTGGCAACAACGTCCAACAAGTTTGAAGTCCGTAGACCCAATACTCGTGGAGAAAATGTGACATAAGCAAGAATATTATGCCCGAGTTTGTTTCTGTCGTAAATTGCCATAGAGTAGGCTGTCAGCGGGCTTCGCTCCGTGGTGTGTTTATATGCTATATCTCGTATCGGCGGTATCTTGTTATGAAAAATTTCTGATTTTTTTGACATGTATCGAGAGCTAGTTAGTCTGGCAACAACGTCCAACAAGTTTGAAGTCCGTAGACCCAATACTTGTGGAGAAAATGTGACATAAGCAAGAATATTTTGCCCGAGTTTGTTTCTGTGCGTAAATTGCCATAGAGTAGGCTGTCAGCGGGCTTCGCTCCGTGGTGTGTTTATATGCTATATCTCAAATCGGCGGTATCTTGTTATGAAAAATTTCTGATTTTTTTGACATGTATCGAGAGCTAGTTAGTCTGGCAACACGTCCAACAAGTTTGAAGTCCGTAGACCCAATACTCGTGGAGAAAATGTGACATAAGCAAGAATATTATGCCCGAGTTTGTTTCTGTGCGTAAATTGCTATAGAGTAGGCTGTCAGCCGGCTTCGCTCCGTGGTGTGTTTACATGCTATATTCGTCTTGGCGGTATCTTGTTATGAAAAATTTCTGATTTTTTTGACATGTATCGAGAGCTAGTTAGTCTGGCAACAACGTCCAACAAGTTTGAAGTCCGTAGACCCAATACTCGTGGAGAAAATGTGACATAAGCAAGAATATTATGCCCGAGTTTGTTTCTGTGCGTAAATTGCCATAGAGTAGGCTGTCAGCCGGCTTCGCTCCGTGGTGTGTTTACATGCTATATCTCGTATTGGCGGTATCTTGTTATGAAAAATTTCTAATTTTTTGACATGTATCGAGAGCTAGTTAGTCTGGCAACAACGTCCAACAAGTTTGAAGTCCGTAGACCCAATACTCGTGGAGAAAATGTGACATAAGCAAGAATATTATGCCCGAGTTTGTTTCTGTGCGTAAATTGCCATAGAGTAGGCTGTCAGCCGGCTTCGCTCCGTGGTGTGTTTACATGCTATATCTCGTTTTGGCGGTATCTTGTTATGAAAAAATTCTGATTTTTTTGACATGTATCGAGAGCTAGTTAGTCTGGCAACAACGTCCAACAAGTTTGAAGTCGGTAGACCCAATACTCGTGGAGAAAATGTGACATAAGCAAGAATATTATGCCCGAGTTTGTTTCTGTGCGTAAATTGCCATAGAGTAGGCTGTCAGCGGGCTTCGCTCCGTGGTGTGTTTATATGCTATATCTCAAATCGGCGGTATCTTGTTATGAAAAATTTCTGATTTTTTTGACATGTATCGAGAGCTAGTTAGTCTGGCAACAACGTCCAACAAGTTTGAAGTCCGTAGACCCAATACTCGTGGAGAAAATGTGACATAAGCAAGAATATTATGCCCGAGTTTGTTTCTGTGCGTAAATTGCCATAGAGTAGGCTGTCAGCCGGCTTCGCTCCGTGGTGTGTTTACATGCTATATCTCGTATTGGCGGTATCTTGTTATGAAAAATTTCTGATTTTTTTGACATGTATCGAGAGCTAGTTAGTCTGGCAACAACGTCCAACAAGTTTGAAGTCCGTAGACCCAATACTCGTGGAGAAAATGTGACATAAGCAAGAATATTATGCCCGAGTTTGTTTCTGTGCGTAAATTGCCATAGAGTAGGCTGTCAGCCGGCTTCGCTCCGTGGTGTGTTTATATGCTATATCTCAAATCGGCGGTATCTTGTTATGAAAAATTTCTGATTTTTTTGACATGTATCGAGAGCTAGTTAGTCTGGCAACAACGTCCAACAAGTTTGAAGTCCGTAGACCCAATACTCGTGGAGAAAATGTGACATAAGCAAGAATATTATGCCCGAGTTTGTTTCTGTGCGTAAATTGCCATAGAGTAGGCTGTCAGCGGGCTTCGCTCCGTGGTGTGTTTACATGCTATATCTCGTTTTGGCGGTATCTTGTTATGAAAAATTTCTGATTTTTTTGACATGTATCGAGAGCTAGTTAGTCTGGCAACAACGTCCAACAAGTTTGAAGTCCGTAGACCCAATACTCGTGGAGAAAATGTGACATAAGCAAGAATATTTTGCCCGAGTTTGTTTCTGTGCGTAAATTGCCATAGAGTAGGCTGTCAGCCGGCTTCGCTCCGTGGTGTGTTTATATGCTATATCTCGTTTTGGCGGTATCTTGTTATGAAAAATTTCTGATTTTTTTGACATGTATCGAGAGCTAGTTAGTCTGGCAACAACGTCCAACAAGTTTGAAGTCCGTAGACCCAATACTCGTGGAAAAAATGTGACATAAGCAAGAATATTATGCCCGAGTTTGTTTCTGTGCGTAAATTGCCATAGAGTAGGCTGTCAGCGGGCTTCGCTCCGTGGTGTGTTTACATGCTATATCTCGTTTGGCGGTATCTTGTTATGAAAAATTTCTGATTTTTTGACATGTATCGAGAGCTAGTTAGTCTGGCAACAACGTCCAACAAGTTTGAAGTCCGTAGACCCAATACTCGTGGAGAAAATGTGACATAAGCAAGAATATTATGCCCGAGTTTGTTTCTGTGCGTAAATTGCCATAGAGTAGGCTGTCAGCCGGCTTCGCTCCGTGGTGTGTTTACATGCTATATCTCGTTTGGCGGTATCTTGTTATGAAAAATTTCTGATTTTTTTGACATGTATCGAGAGCTAGTTAGTCTGGCAACAAACAACGTCCAACAAGTTTGAAGTCCGTAGACCCAATACTCGTGGAGAAAATGTGACATAAGCAAGAATATTTTGCCCGAGTTTGTTTCTGTGTTTCTGTGTGCGTAAATTGCCATAGAGTAGGCTGTCAGCGGGCTTCGCCCGTGGTGTGTTTGCATAGCTATATCTAAAATCGGCGGATCTGTTATAAAAAAAATTCTGATTTTTTGACATGTATCGAGAGCTAGTTAGTCTGGCAACAACGTCCAACAAGTTTGTGAAGTCCGTAGACCCAATACTCGTGGAGAAAATGTGACATAAGCAAGAATATTATGCCCGAGTTTGTTTCTGTGCGTAAATTGCCATAGAGTAGGCTGTCAGCGGGCTTCGCGTGTGTTTATATGCTATATCTCAAATTCGGCGGTATCTTGTTATGAAAAATTTCTGATTTTTTTGACATGTATCGAGAGCTAGTTAGTCTGGCAACAACGTCCAACAAGTTTGAAGTCCGTAGACCCAATACTCGTGGAGAAAATGTGACATAAGCAAGAATATTATGCCCGAGTTTGTTTCTGTGCGTAAATTGCCATAGAGTAGGCTGTCAGCGGGCTTCGCTCCGTGGTGTGTTTATATGCTATATCTCAAATCGGCGGTATCTTGTTATGAAAAATTTCTGATTTTTTTGACATGTATCGAGAGCTAGTTAGTCTGGCAACAACGTCCAACAAGTTTGAAGTCCGTAGACCCAATACTCGTGGAGAAAATGTGACATAAGCAAGAATATTTTGCCCGAGTTTGTTTCTGTGCGTAATTGCCATAGAGTAGGCTGTCAGCGGGCTTCGCTCCGTGGTGTGTTTACATGCTATATCTCGTTTTGGCGTGTATCTTGTTATGAAAAAATTCTGATTTTTTTGACATGTATCGAGAGCTAGTTAGTCTGGCAACAACGTCCAACAAGTTTGAAGTCCGTAGACCCAATACTCGTGGAGAAAATGTGACATAAGCAAGAATATTTTGCCCGAGTTTGTTTCTGTGCGTAAATTGCCATAGAGTAGGCTGTCAGCGGGCTTCGCTCCGTGGTGTGTTTATATGCTATATCTCAAATCGGCGGTATCTTATGAAAAATTTCTGATTTTTTTGACATGTATCGAGAGCTAGTTAGTCTGGCAACAACGTCCAACAAGTTTGAAGTCCGTAGACCCAATACTCGTGGAGAAAATGTGACATAAGCAAGAATATTATGCCCGAGTTTGTTTCTGTGCGTAAATTGCCATAGAGTAGGCTGTCAGTCAGCGGCTTCGCTCCGTGGTGTGTTTACATGCTATATCTCGTTTTGGCGGTATCTTGTCATAAAAAATTCTGATTTTTTTGACATGTATCGAGAGCTAGTTAGTCTGGCAACAACGTCCAACAAGTTTGAAGTCCGTAGACCCAATACTCGTGGAGAAAATGTGACATAAGCAAGAATATTATGCCCGAGTTTGTTTCTGTGCGTAAATTGCCATAGAGTAGGCTGTCAGCCGGCTTCGCTCCGTGGTGTGTTTACATGCTATATCTCGTTTTGGCGGTATCTTGTTATGAAAAATTTCTGATTTTTTTTGACATGTATCGAGAGCTAGTTAGTCTGGCAACAACGTCCAACAAGTTTGAAGTCCGTAGACCCAATACTCGTGGAGAAAATGTGACATAAGCAAGAATATTTGCCCGAGTTTGTTTCTGTGCGTAAATTGCCATAGAGTAGGCTGTCAGCGGGCTTCGCTCCGTGGTGTGTTTATATGCTATATCTCAAATCGGCGGTATCTTGTTATGAAAAATTTCTGATTTTTTTGACATGTATCGAGAGCTAGTTAGTCTGGCAACAACGTCCAACAAGTTTGAAGTCCGTAGACCCAATACTCGTGGAGAAAATGTGACATAAGCAAGAATATTTTGCCCGAGTTTGTTTCTGTGCGTAAATTGCCATAGAGTAGGCTGTCAGCGGGCTTCGCTCCGTGGTGTGTTTATATGCTATATCTCAAATCGGCGGTATCTTGTTATGAAAAATTCTGATTTTTTTGACATGTATCGAGAGCTAGTTAGTCTGGCAACAACGTCCAACAAGTTTGAAGTCCGTAGACCCAATACTCGTGGAGAAAATGTGACATAAGCAAGAATATTTTGCCCGAGTTTGTTTCTGTGCGTAAATTGCCATAGAGTAGGCTGTCAGCGGGCTTCGCTCCGTGGTGTGTTTACATGCTATATCTCGTTTTGGCGGTATCTTGTTATGAAAAATTTCTGATTTTTTTGACATGTATCGAGAGCTAGTTAGTCTGGCAACAACGTCCAACAAGTTTGAAGTCCGTAGACCCAATACTCGTGGAGAAAATGTGACATAAGCAAGAATATTATGCCCGAGTTTGTTTCTGTGCGTAAATTGCCATAGAGTAGGCTGTCAGCGGGCTTCGCTCCGTGGTGTGTTTACATGCTATATCTCGTTTTGGCGGTATCTTGTTATGAAAAATTCTGATTTTTTGACATGTATCGAGAGCTAGTTAGTCTGGCAACAACGTCCAACAAGTTTGAAGTCCGTAGACCCAATACTCGTGGAGAAAATGTGACATAAGCAAGAATATTTTGCCCGAGTTTGTTTCTGTGCGTAAATTGCCATAGAGTAGGCTGTCAGCCGGCTTCGCTCCGTGGTGTGTTTACATGCTATATCTCGTTTTGGCGGTATCTTGTTATAAAAAAATTCTGATTTTTTTGACATGTATCGAGAGCTAGTTAGTCTGGCAACAACGTCCAACAAGTTTGAAGTCCGTAGACCCAATACTCGTGGGAGAAAATGTGACATAAGCAAGAATATTATGCCCGAGTTTGTTTCTGTGCGTAAATTGCCATAGAGTAGGCTGTCAGCGGGCTTCGCTCCGTGGTGTGTTTACATGCTATATCTCGTTTTGGCGGTATCTTGTTATGAAAAATCTGATTTTTTTGACATGTATCGAGAGCTAGTTAGTCTGGCAACAACGTCCAACAAGTTTGAAGTCCGTAGACCCAATACTCGTGGAGAAAATGTGACATAAGCAAGAATATTATGCCCGAGTTTGTTTCGTGCGTAAATTGCCATAGAGTAGGCTGTCAGCGGGCTTCGCTCCGTGGTGTGTTTATATGCTATATCTCAAATCGGCGGTATCTTGTTATGAAAAATTTCTGATTTTTTTGACATGTATCGAGAGCTAGTTAGTCTGGCAACAACGTCCAACAAGTTTGAAGTCCGTAGACCCAATACTCGTGGAGAAAATGTGACATAAGCAAGAATATTTTGCCCGAGTTTGTTTCTGTGCGTAAATTGCCATAGAGTAGGCTGTCAGCGGGCTTCGCTCCGTGGTGTGTTTACATGCTATATCTCGTTTTGGCGGTATCTTGTTATGAAAAATTTCTGATTTTTTTGACATGTATCGAGAGCTAGTTAGTCTGGCAACAACGTCCAACAAGTTTGAAGTCCGTAGACCCAATACTCGTGGAGAAAATGTGACATAAGCAAGAATATTATGCCCGAGTTTGTTTCTGTGCGTAAATTGCCATAGAGTAGGCTGTCAGCGGGCTTCGCTCCGTGGTGTGTTTATATGCTATATCTCAAATCGGCGGTATCTTATGAAAAATTTCTGATTTTTTTGACATGTATCGAGAGCTAGTTAGTCTGGCAACAACGTCCAACAAGTTTGAAGTCCGTAGACCCAATACTCGTGGAGAAAATGTGACATAAGCAAGAATATTTGCCCGAGTTTGTTTCTGTGCGTAAATTGCCATAGAGTAGGCTGTCAGCGGGCTTCGCTCCGTGGTGTGTTTACATGCTATATCTCGTTTTGGCGGTATCTTGTTATGAAAAAATTTCTGATTTTTTTGACATGTATCGAGAGCTAGTTAGTCTGGCAACAACGTCCAACAAGTTTGAAGTCCGTAGACCCAATACTCGTGGAGAAAATGTGACATAAGCAAGAATATTATGCCCGAGTTTGTTTCTGTGCGTAAATTGCCATAGAGTAGGCTGTCAGCCGGCTTCGCTCCGTGGTGTGTTTACATGCTATATCTCGTTTGGCGGTATCTTGTTATGAAAAATTCTGATTTTTTGACATGTATCGAGAGCTAGTTAGTCTGGCAACAACGTCCAACAAGTTTGAAGTCCGTAGACCCAATACTCGTGGAGAAAATGTGACATAAGCAAGAATATTTGCCCGAGTTTGTTTCTGTGCGTAAATTGCCATAGAGTAGGCTGTCAGCCGCTTCGCTCCGCTCCGTGTGTGTGTTTATATGCTATATCTCAAATCGGCGGTATCTTGTTATAAAAAAATTCTGATTTTTTTGACATGTATCGAGAGCTAGTTAGTCTGGCAACAACGTCCAACAAGTTTGAAGTCCGTAGACCCAATACTCGTGGAGAAAATGTGACATAAGCAAGAATATTATGCCCGAGTTTGTTTCTGTGCGTAAATTGCCATAGAGTAGGCTGTCAGCGGGCTTCGCTCCGTGGTGTGTTTATATGCTATATCTCAAATCGGCGGTATCTTATGAAAAATTTCTGATTTTTTTGACATGTATCGAGAGCTAGTTAGTCTGGCAACAACGTCCAACAAGTTTGAAGTCCGTAGACCCAATACTCGTGGAGAAAATGTGACATAAGCAAGAATATTTGCCCGAGTTTGTTTCTGTGCGTAAATTGCCATAGAGTAGGCTGTCAGCGGGCTTCGCTCCGTGGTGTGTTTATATGCTATATCTCAAATCGGCGGTATCTTGTTATGAAAAATTTCTGATTTTTTGACATGTATCGAGAGCTAGTTAGTCTGGCAACAACGTCCAACAAGTTTGAAGTCCGTAGACCCAATACTCGTGGAGAAAATGTGACATAAGCAAGAATATTTGCCCGAGTTTGTTTCTGTGCGTAAATTGCCATAGAGTAGGCTGTCAGCGGGCTTCGCTCCGTGGTGTGTTTACATGCTATATCTCGTTTTGGCGGTATCTTGTTATGAAAAATTTCTGATTTTTTTGACATGTATCGAGAGCTAGTTAGTCTGGCAACAACGTCCAACAAGTTTGAAGTCCGTAGACCCAATACTCGTGGAGAAAATGTGACATAAGCAAGAATATTATGCCCGAGTTTGTTTCTGTGCGTAAATTGCCATAGAGTAGGCTGTCAGCGGGCTTCGCTCCGTGGTGTGTTTATATGCTATATCTAAAATCGGCGGTATCTTGTTATGAAAAATTTCTGATTTTTTTGACATGTATCGAGAGCTAGTTAGTCTGGCAACAACGTCCAACAAGTTTGAAGTCCGTAGACCCAATACTCGTGGAGAAAATGTGACATAAGCAAGAATATTATGCCCGAGTTTGTTTCTGTGCGTAAATTGCCATAGAGTAGGCTGTCAGCGGGCTTCGCTCCGTGGTGTGTTTATATGCTATATCTCAAATCGGCGGTATCTTGTTATGAAAAATTTCTGATTTTTTTGACATGTATCGAGAGCTAGTTAGTCTGGCAACAACGTCCAACAAGTTTGAAGTCCGTAGACCCAATACTCGTGGAGAAAATGTGACATAAGCAAGAATATTATGCCCGAGTTTGTTTCTGTGCGTAAATTGCCATAGAGTAGGCTGTCAGCGGGCTTCGCTCCGTGGTGTGTTTATATGCTATATCTCAAATCGGCGGTATCTTGTTATGAAAAATTTCTGATTTTTTTGACATGTATCGAGAGCTAGTTAGTCTGGCAACAACGTCCAACAAGTTTGAAGTCCGTAGACCCAATACTCGTGGAGAAAATGTGACATAAGCAAGAATATTTGCCCGAGTTTGTTTCTGTGCGTAAATTGCCATAGAGTAGGCTGTCAGCGGGCTTCGCTCCGTGGTGTGTTTACATGCTATATCTCGTTTTGGCGGTATCTTGTTATGAAAAAATTCTGATTTTTTTGACATGTATCGAGAGCTAGTTAGTCTGGCAACAACGTCCAACAAGTTTGAAGTCCGTAGACCCAATACTCGTGGAGAAAATGTGACATAAGCAAGAATATTTTGCCCGAGTTTGTTTCTGTGCGTAAATTGCCATAGAGTAGGCTGTCAGCGGGCTTCGCTCCGTGGTGTGTTTATATGCTATATCTCAAATCGGCGGTATCTTATGAAAAATTTCTGATTTTTTTGACATGTATCGAGAGCTAGTTAGTCTGGCAACAACGTCCAACAAGTTTGAAGTCCGTAGACCCAATACTCGTGGAGAAAATGTGACATAAGCAAGAATATTATGCCCGAGTTTGTTTCTGTGCGTAAATTGCCATAGAGTAGGCTGTCAGCGGGCTTCGCTCCGTGGTGTGTTTACATGCTATATCTCGTTTTGGCGGTATCTTGTTATAAAAAATTCTGATTTTTTGACATGTATCGAGAGCTAGTTAGTCTGGCAACAACGTCCAACAAGTTTGAAGTCCGTAGACCCAATACTCGTGGAGAAAATGTGACATAAGCAAGAATATTATGCCCGAGTTTGTTTCTGTGCGTAAATTGCCATAGAGTAGGCTGTCAGCCGGCTTCGCTCCGTGGTGTGTTTACATGCTATATCTCGTTTTGGCGGTATCTTGTTATGAAAAATTTCTGATTTTTTTGACATGTATCGAGAGCTAGTTAGTCTGGCAACAACGTCCAACAAGTTTGAAGTCCGTAGACCCAATCTCGTGGAGAAAATGTGACATAAGCAAGAATATTTTGCCCGAGTTTGTTTCTGTGCGTAAATTGCCATAGAGTAGGCTGTCAGCGGGCTTCGCTCCGTGGTGTGTTTATATGCTATATCTCAATCGGCGGTATCTTGTTATGAAAAATTTCTGATTTTTTTGACATGTATCGAGAGCTAGTTAGTCTGGCAACAACGTCCAACAAGTTTGAAGTCCGTAGACCCAATACTCGTGGAGAAAATGTGACATAAGCAAGAATATTTTGCCCGAGTTTGTTTCTGTGCGTAAATTGCCATAGAGTAGGCTGTCAGCGGGCTTCGCTCCGTGGTGTGTTTATATGCTATATCTCAAATCGGCGGTATCTTGTTATGAAAAATTTCTGATTTTTTTGACATGTATCGAGAGCTAGTTAGTCTGGCAACAACGTCCAACAAGTTTGAAGTCCGTAGACCCAATACTCGTGGAGAAAATGTGACATAAGCAAGAATATTTTGCCCGAGTTTGTTTCTGTGCGTAAATTGCCATAGAGTAGGCTGTCAGCGGGCTTCGCTCCGTGGTGTGTTTACATGCTATATCTCGTTTTGGCGGTATCTTGTTATGAAAAATTCTGATTTTTTTGACATGTATCGAGAGCTAGTTAGTCTGGCAACAACGTCCAACAAGTTTGAAGTCCGTAGACCCAATACTCGTGGAGAAAATGTGACATAAGCAAGAATATTATGCCCGAGTTTGTTTCTGTGCGTAAATTGCCATAGAGTAGGCTGTCAGCGGGCTTCGCTCCGTGGTGTGTTTACATGCTATATCTCGTTTTGGCGGTATCTTGTTATGAAAAATTTCTGATTTTTTTGACATGTATCGAGAGCTAGTTAGTCTGGCAACAACGTCCAACAAGTTTGAAGTCCGTAGACCCAATACTCGTGGAGAAAATGTGACATAAGCAAGAATATTATGCCCGAGTTTGTTTCTGTGCGTAAATTGCCATAGAGTAGGCTGTCAGCGGGCTTCGCTCCGTGGTGTGTTTACATGCTATATCTCGTTTTGGCGGTATCTTGTTATAAAAAAATTCTGATTTTTTTGACATGTATCGAGAGCTAGTTAGTCTGGCAACAACGTCCAACAAGTTTGAAGTCCGTAGACCCAATACTCGTGGAGAAAATGTGACATAAGCAAGAATATTATGCCCGAGTTTGTTTCTGTGCGTAAATTGCCATAGAGTAGGCTGTCAGCGGGCTTCGCTCCGTGGTGTGTTTACATGCTATATCTCGTTTCGGCGGTATCTTGTTATGAAAAATTTCTGATTTTTTTGACATGTATCGAGAGCTAGTTAGTCTGGCAACAACGTCCAACAAGTTTGAAGTCCGTAGACCCAATACTTGGAGAAAATGTGACATAAGCAAGAATATTATGCCCGAGTTTGTTTCTGTGCGTAAATTGCCATAGAGTAGGCTGTCAGCGGGCTTCGCTCCGTGGTGTGTTTATATGCTATATCTCAAATCGGCGGTATCTTGTTATGAAAAATTTCTGATTTTTTTGACATGTATCGAGAGCTAGTTAGTCTGGCAACAACGTCCAACAAGTTTGAAGTCCGTAGACCCAATACTCGTGGAGAAAATGTGACATAAGCAAGAATATTATGCCCGAGTTTGTTTCTGTGCGTAAATTGCCATAGAGTAGGCTGTCAGCGGGCTTCGCTCCGTGGTGTGTTTACATGCTATATCTCGTTTTGGCGGTATCTTGTTATGAAAAATTTCTGATTTTTTTGACATGTATCGAGAGCTAGTTAGTCTGGCAACAACGTCCAACAAGTTTGAAGTCCGTAGACCCAATACTCGTGGAGAAAATGTGACATAAGCAAGAATATTATGCCCGAGTTTGTTTCTGTGCGTAAATTGCCATAGAGTAGGCTGTCAGCGGGCTTCGCTCCGTGGTGTGTTTATATGCTATATCTCGTATCGGCGGTATCTTATGAAAAATTCTGATTTTTTTGACATGTATCGAGAGCTAGTTAGTCTGGCAACAACGTCCAACAAGTTTGAAGTCCGTAGACCCAATACTCGTGGAGAAAATGTGACATAAGCAAGAATATTATGCCCGAGTTTGTTTCTGTGCGTAAATTGCCATAGAGTAGGCTGTCAGCGGGCTTCGCTCCGTGGTGTGTTTACATGCTATATCTCGTTTGGCGGTATCTTGTTATGAAAAAATTCTGATTTTTTTGACATGTATCGAGAGCTAGTTAGTCTGGCAACAACGTCCAACAAGTTTGAAGTCCGTAGACCCAATACTCGTGGAGAAAATGTGACATAAGCAAGAATATTATGCCCGAGTTTGTTTCTGTGCGTAAATTGCCATAGAGTAGGCTGTCAGCCGGCTTCGCTCCGTGGTGTGTTTACATGCTATATCTCGTTTTGGCGGTATCTTGTTATGAAAAATTTCTGATTTTTTTGACATGTATCGAGAGCTAGTTAGTCTGGCAACAACGTCCAACAAGTTTGAAGTCCGTAGACCCAATACTCGTGGAGAAAATGTGACATAAGCAAGAATATTTTGCCCGAGTTTGTTTCTGTGCGTAAATTGCCATAGAGTAGGCTGTCAGCGGGCTTCGCTCCGTGGTGTGTTTATATGCTATATCTCGTATCGGCGGTATCTTGTTATAAAAAAATTCTGATTTTTTGACATGTATCGAGAGCTAGTTAGTCTGGCAACAACGTCCAACAAGTTTGAAGTCCGTAGACCCAATACTCGTGGAGAAAATGTGACATAAGCAAGAATATTATGCCCGAGTTTGTTTCTGTGCGTAAATTGCCATAGAGTAGGCTGTCAGCGGCTTCGCTCCGTGGTGTGTTTATATGCTATATCTCAAATCGGCGGTATGTTATGAAAATTTCTGATTTTTTGACATGTATCGAGAGCTAGTTAGTCTGGCAACAACGTCCAACAAGTTTGAAGTCCGTAGACCCAATACTCGTGGAGAAAATGTGACATAAGCAAGAATATTATGCCCGAGTTTGTTTCTGTGCGTAAATTGCCATAGAGTAGGCTGTCAGCGGGCTTCGCTCCGTGGTGTGTTTATATGCTATATCTCAATCGGCGGTATCTTGTTATGAAAAATTTCTGATTTTTTTGACATGTATCGAGAGCTAGTTAGTCTGGCAACAACGTCCAACAAGTTTGAAGTCCGTAGACCCAATACTCGTGGAGAAAATGTGACATAAGCAAGAATATTATGCCCGAGTTTGTTTCTGTGCGTAAATTGCCATAGAGTAGGCTGTCAGCGGGCTTCGCTCCGTGGTGTGTTTACATGCTATATCTCGTTTTGGCGGTATCTTGTTATGAAAAATTTCTGATTTTTTTGACATGTATCGAGAGCTAGTTAGTCTGGCAACAACGTCCAACAAGTTTGAAGTCCGTAGACCCAATACTCGTGGAGAAAATGTGACATAAGCAAGAATATTATGCCCGAGTTTGTTTCTGTGCGTAAATTGCCATAGAGTAGGCTGTCAGCGGGCTTCGCTCCGTGGTGTGTTTATATGCTATATCTCGTATCGGCGGTATCTTGTTATGAAAAATTTCTGATTTTTTTGACATGTATCGAGAGCTAGTTAGTCTGGCAACAACGTCCAACAAGTTTGAAGTCCGTAGACCCAATACTCGTGGAGAAAATGTGACATAAGCAAGAATATTTTGCCCGAGTTTGTTTCTGTGCGTAAATTGCCATAGAGTAGGCTGTCAGCGGGCTTCGCTCCGTGGTGTGTTTACATGCTATATCTCGTTTGGCGGTATCTTGTTATGAAAAATTTCTGATTTTTTTGACATGTATCGAGAGCTAGTTAGTCTGGCAACAACGTCCAACAAGTTTGAAGTCCGTAGACCCAATACTCGTGGAGAAAATGTGACATAAGCAAGAATATTATGCCCGAGTTTGTTTCTGTGCGTAAATTGCCATAGAGTAGGCTGTCAGCGGGCTTCGCTCCGTGGTGTGTTTACATGCTATATCTCGTTTGGCGGTATCTTGTTATGAAAAATTTCTGATTTTTTTGACATGTATCGAGAGCTAGTTAGTCTGGCAACAACGTCCAACAAGTTTGAAGTCCGTAGACCCAATACTCGTGGAGAAAATGTGACATAAGCAAGAATATTATGCCCGAGTTTGTTTCTGTGCGTAAATTGCCATAGAGTAGGCTGTCAGCGGGCTTCGCTCCGTGGTGTGTTTACATGCTATATCTCGTTTTGGCGGTATCTTGTTATGAAAAATTTCTGATTTTTTTGACATGTATCGAGAGCTAGTTAGTCTGGCAACAACGTCCAACAAGTTTGAAGTCCGTAGACCCAATACTCGTGGAGAAAATGTGACATAAGCAAGAATATTATGCCCGAGTTTGTTTCTGTGCGTAAATTGCCATAGAGTAGGCTGTCAGCGGGCTTCGCTCCGTGGTGTGTTATATGCTATATCTCGTATCGGCGGTATCTTGTTATGAAAAATTTCTGATTTTTTTGACATGTATCGAGAGCTAGTTAGTCTGGCAACAACGTCCAACAAGTTTGAAGTCCGTAGACCCAATACTCGTGGAGAAAATGTGACATAAGCAAGAATATTTTGCCCGAGTTTGTTTCTGTGCGTAAATTGCCATAGAGTAGGCTGTCAGCGGGCTTCGCTCCGTGGTGTGTTTACATGCTATATCTCGTTTTGGCGGTATCTTGTTATGAAAAATTTCTGATTTTTTTGACATGTATCGAGAGCTAGTTAGTCTGGCAACAACGTCCAACAAGTTTGAAGTCCGTAGACCCAATACTCGTGGAGAAAATGTGACATAAGCAAGAATATTATGCCCGAGTTTGTTTCTGTGCGTAAATTGCCATAGAGTAGGCTGTCAGCGGGCTTCGCTCCGTGGTGTGTTTACATGCTATATCTCGTTTTGGCGGTATCTTGTTATGAAAAATTTCTGATTTTTTTGACATGTATCGAGAGCTAGTTAGTCTGGCAACAACGTCCAACAAGTTTGAAGTCCGTAGACCCAATACTCGTGGAGAAAATGTGACATAAGCAAGAATATTATGCCCGAGTTTGTTTCTGTGCGTAAATTGCCATAGAGTAGGCTGTCAGCCGGCTTCGCTCCGTGGTGTGTTTATATGCTATATCTCAAACGGCGGTATCTTGTTATGAAAAATTTCTGATTTTTTGACATGTATCGAGAGCTAGTTAGTCTGGCAACAACGTCCAACAAGTTTGAAGTCCGTAGACCCAATACTCGTGGAGAAAATGTGACATAAGCAAGAATATTATGCCCGAGTTTGTTTCTGTGCGTAAATTGCCATAGAGTAGGCTGTCAGCGGGCTTCGCTCCGTGGTGTGTTTATATGCTATATCTCAAATCGGCGGTATCTTGTTATGAAAAATTCTGATTTTTTTTGACATGTATCGAGAGCTAGTTAGTCTGGCAACAACGTCCAACAAGTTTGAAGTCCGTAGACCCAATACTCGTGGAGAAAATGTGACATAAGCAAGAATATTATGCCCGAGTTTGTTTCTGTGCGTAAATTGCCATAGAGTAGGCTGTCAGCGGGCTTCGCTCCGTGGTGTGTTTATATGCTATATCTCAAATCGGCGGTATCTTGTTATGAAAAAATTCTGATTTTTTGACATGTATCGAGAGCTAGTTAGTCTGGCAACAACGTCCAACAAGTTTGAAGTCCGTAGACCCAATACTCGTGGAGAAAATGTGACATAAGCAAGAATATTATGCCCGAGTTTGTTTCTGTGCGTAAATTGCCATAGAGTAGGCTGTCAGCGGGCTTCGCTCCGTGGTGTGTTTATATGCTATATCTCGTTGGCGGTATCTTGTTATGAAAAATTCTGATTTTTTTGACATGTATCGAGAGCTAGTTAGTCTGGCAACAACGTCCAACAAGTTTGAAGTCCGTAGACCCAATACTCGTGGAGAAAATGTGACATAAGCAAGAATATTATGCCCGAGTTTGTTTCTGTGCGTAAATTGCCATAGAGTAGGCTGTCAGCGGCTTCGCTCCGTGGTGTGTTTATATGCTATATCTCGTATCGGCGGTATCTTGTTATGAAAAAATTTCTGATTTTTTGACATGTATCGAGAGCTAGTTAGTCTGGCAACAACGTCCAACAAGTTTGAAGTCCGTAGACCCAATACTCGTGGAGAAAATGTGACATAAGCAAGAATATTATGCCCGAGTTTGTTTCTGTGCGTAAATTGCCATAGAGTAGGCTGTCAGCGGGCTTCGCTCCGTGGTGTGTTTACATGCTATATCTCGTATTGGCGGTATCTTGTTATGAAAAATTCTGATTTTTTTTTGACATGTATCGAGAGCTAGTTAGTCTGGCAACAACGTCCAACAAGTTTGAAGTCCGTAGACCCAATACTCGTGGAGAAAATGTGACATAAGCAAGAATATTATGCCCGAGTTTGTTTCTGTGCGTAAATTGCCATAGAGTAGGCTGTCAGCGGGCTTCGCTCCGTGGTGTGTTTATATGCTATATCTCGTTGGCGGTATCTTGTTATGAAAAATTTCTGATTTTTTGACATGTATCGAGAGCTAGTTAGTCTGGCAACAACGTCCAACAAGTTTGAAGTCCGTAGACCCAATACTCGTGGAGAAAATGTGACATAAGCAAGAAATTATGCCCGAGTTTGTTTCTGTGCGTAAATTGCCATAGAGTAGGCTGTCAGCGGGCTTCGCTCCGTGGTGTGTTTATATGCTATATCTCAAATCGGCGGTATCTTGTTATAAAAATTTCTGATTTTTTTGACATGTATCGAGAGCTAGTTAGTCTGGCAACAACGTCCAACAAGTTTGAAGTCCGTAGACCCAATACTCGTGGAGAAAATGTGACATAAGCAAGAATATTATGCCCGAGTTTGTTTCTGTGCGTAAATTGCCATAGAGTAGGCTGTCAGCGGGCTTCGCTCCGTGGTGTGTTTATATGCTATATCTCGTATCGGCGGTATCTTATTAAAAAATTCTGATTTTTTTGACATGTATCGAGAGCTAGTTAGTCTGGCAACAACGTCCAACAAGTTTGAAGTCCGTAGACCCAATACTCGTGGAGAAAATGTGACATAAGCAAGAATATTATGCCCGAGTTTGTTTCTGTGCGTAAATTGCCATAGAGTAGGCTGTCAGCGGGCTTCGCTCCGTGGTGTGTTACATGCTATATCTCGTTTTGGCGGTATCTTGTTATGAAAAATTTCTGATTTTTTTGACATGTATCGAGAGCTAGTTAGTCTGGCAACAACGTCCAACAAGTTTGAAGTCCGTAGACCCAATACTCGTGGAGAAAATGTGACATAAGCAAGAATATTATGCCCGAGTTTGTTTCTGTGCGTAAATTGCCATAGAGTAGGCTGTCA